>NC_058378.1:87731928-88083857 GCF_018350175.1 Felis catus
ATCAAGGGGTTTCCCAGAGCCCAGTGTTGCTGATTCTGCCCTGATGACTGCCCAGTCCTGGGAATGATACACCCAAGGCCAGGTCAGGGCAGCATCAACTGATTCTGTAGGGGTGACCTTGTCCGTAGCCCTTGTCCATGCTGATTCCATGCTGGCCCTTTGGAACTTAGCACAACTGCAGATGTATTTCATATTCCTTAATAACATTTGTTGTATGAAAACAGACACAAGAGATATTTCAAGGATGAGCCTATAAATGACAAGTGCATAAATGTCAGGCTTATGGAGAAGGCTGGACACTTCAGAAAGACACAGTTGCTCCAGTGGATGGGGTCACACAGTGTCCTGTTAACCGGACCCAGTATCAGGACCACACCCCCCACAAGCATACTTCACACGTGCAGACACAGGGGACCTTTTCAGACAAGCAACCCTATTGCAGATCAGATGACAGTATTACCTACTGCTGAGTGGGAGAGTCTCTTTCTTCCATCCCGAGCCCAGACCTGCCTGAACGGAAGGACACTGTGAACCAGTTAAGTCTGTCAGTAAAGCACTTCTTAAAGGGTTTCCTATGACAAACAGGTGACATGTTGTATTGTCACTGTTCTAATGATGACTTTGTCCAGCAAATGTACAAACCTTCCCCAAGTTCACAGGGGCAACCCAGTCTTAAGAAAAATATTTCTGCTTAAAATATCAGGTGTGAATGGGTCCCAGCATCCTCATTTTTACAACCCAAGGGATTTTCATGTTGGAAAGACCAGCAAGCATGGGGTAGCCACTCTATCTTCTGAAGGAAGATACTGCTCCTGCTCTGTGCAGTAATGTGGTATTAATAGGGACATTCTTGGAAGTGTCATTAAATACATCATTCTGGCAACTGGACCTGAAGTCAGACCCTTTCAGGCTTTTCCCATTGCAGAAAAGAGAATAGTGCACAGAATGAGCTATTCATGATCTGCTGCCCTTGGGTTGGGCTGTGCTGTGAACACGAGGGGCCCAAGAAGAGCAGAGGCTGAAGTCTGAGGGTCAGAGGAGAGCAGTGGGAACATAGAAGCACCGTAGGGCAAACCCTCCGCTCTTGTGAAGACACAGAAAACTCCCACCCTGCTCTCCTTTCCGGCCACGGAAGAACTGACCCTGGACAGTGTGTGGTCAGTTGTTGGTTTATGAAATTGCAACTTATCATAACAACATATTCCCTCAAAAAGCAGAAGCTGGTAGCTTTCAAACTCTCCCTAATGTCCAGGACAGACTTGCACACGACCCCCTCCCAGGGCACAGCCAGGGTACGTGACCCAGACAGACAGAAATGGCAGAACTTAAGAGCACTGGGCTCTGGGGGGCAGCAGGCCACCACGGACGTGACCACACGCAAACCCAGGACAGAAGGTGCATCAGCCAGAGGGAGATGGGAGCAACTGGGGGCCTGTCTCACTTCCTTGGGGTCAGGAGAGGTGACAAGTGTGGCAGCACCCACCTCAGAGGAGAGCCGTGCTGTCCTCTGCCTTCCTGGCAGGTATTTGGAGGCGTCTGCTGGTGGTCCAGAGAGGACGGGGCACATCTCTGCCCTTGCACCTGCCCTGAGCTGCAGAACTCATGTACGTGGACTTCAGCCACAGAGTCCTAGCCCCTACTCCCTTCCCTACCCTGCTCTCTCTGTGAACACTGGAGCTGATTAAACCCCTTAAAATTCAAAACTGCTCAATAACTTTTGACCTAGCAAATAAAAAACTTTCATGATCTAAGTCATTGTATTCCACTAATTTTGTAAAGTGAATCTCTCCAACTATAGCAAGAGATTCACAATCAAGAATAAATACATAGTACCACTTAAACAATTTTTTTGGCAGATTGAAGCTTCTTCTCAAGTCCTGGAAACATTGCAGATGGTCCTTAAACTGCCGAGGGAGTCCCCTCAGGACTGATTCAGAAGAAACAAACCACATCCCCTTGTGCAGGCACAGTCTGGGTCCTCCTGTGCTCAGGATGGGGGACAGTAGCTGGAGCCGAGGGTGGCCTGGTTTTAAAGAGCCAGGCTGCTGTGTGACGCAGCGAGTGAGGGCGTAAACCCACTGGGACCCAGCTCCAGATCCTGTCACTTAGAGGAACTCAGAAGTCCTGGGGGCCTCTGAACCTGAGGGCGGTGGCCGCAGCACAGAGTGGGTAGCACTATGGACAGAGACAAGAGGTGTTGACGTTAGCTGTCCCTCCTCGAGGTTCAGCAGACAAGAACTTACTTCCCTACGGGGCTGTGGTGGGGAATGTCTGCCAGACAATGAAATGCCAAGTGCACACTCCGAGTGCTGGTTCCTTGTGGAAACACAGCACTGGAAGTCTCCTTAGAGGTGATGGTGCTGACCCTCATGTACTGAGGAGAAAGCAGGTGCAGCGAGGGGGGGATCGCCCCACATCATGGGCCTGTGGATGGCAGAGCAGAGCTGGACTTGGCCCCACGCATAGCCTCCAGGCTGGGAAGGTTGTCCCAGCAGTGATTCTGGGCCTCCAGCTTGGAGCCTGCTTCGGATTCTGGGTCTCCTTCTCTCTCTGCCCTTCCCCGCTGGTGCTCTGTCTCTCTTTCCCAAAAATAAATAAACATTAAAAAATTAAAACAAAAACAGAACAAAGAATTTGCAAATAAAAGTTGTATCTATTCAAGGGTATGTGACTTAATATTCTCCCACAGCATTTCTACGTTTCCTTATTGTGGTAAAATACCCATAACATAAAGTTTACTATTTTAACCATTTTACATTTTTTTTAAAGTAGGATTCTTCCCCAGCACAGATCCCGGTGTGGGGCTTGAACTCAAGACCCTGAGATCAAGACCTGAGCTGAGATCTAGAGTCAGATGCTTAACCAACTGAGCCACCCACATGTCCCTATTTTAACCATTTTATTTTATTTTTATTTTGTAAAAAGTTTTTTAATGTTTATTTATTTTTGAGAGAGACAGAGCGCAAGCAGAGGAGGGCAGAGAAAGGGACACACAGAATCTGAAGCAGGCCCCAGGCTCTGAGCTGTCAGCACAGAGCCTGACATGGGGCTTGAACCCACAAACTGAGAGATCGTGACCTGGGCTGAAGTCAGATGCTTAACCAACTGAGTCACCCAGGTGCCCCTTAACCGTTTAAAGTGAACAATTCAGTGGCACCGAGGACGTTCTTGATGTCATGTGACCATTACCACTGTCTAGGTGCAGAACTTTCTTGGCGCCCAAACGGAGACACTGTAGCTCTCAAGTGGTCACTCCACATCCGTGCTGTCGGCCCCGGCAACCATGTCTGCGGCCCGGCACGTGGTGTTGCCTGTGGTGGACGTTCCCTGTCCTCACTGTAGCCTGAACCACAGCAACAATGAGGCATGCCTTGAAGACCACCGTTTGGGTCACGGCCAAGCTATGGCGCCTCTCACCAGGGCAGCGCATCAGGTAGGATGAAGGTCTCCAAGTCACCGTCTTCCAGAGACTGAAAATGGCAAGTTATAGAACAAGAAGCATATCTTGCTGCTAACAAGAAAATTATGAGGCAGGGGCTATAATTCTCTGTATAAACACAGGCACGTGAATACACAGGCAGCAGTTTCTGTGGACACACAACACACGACCATGGTGCTGGGGGTGGTCGAGGGCCTTCAGCTCTGGCTCTTGATGTTTGGGTTTCCAAGGGGAATGTGTTCGCCTGTGAGTGTGTCATTATAGTGAATTAAATTGAGAGAAAAGAGGAAAAGTGGAAGAGAGGGAACAGTGGACGGAGGGAAAGGCCAGAAGGGAGGCCCACAGAGGCATTCTCTCTGGAGCGAGGTGTGGGGTGCTTTGTTTTAGTTTAATTGTTTTCAACACCACAAGTGGGCTCCTGAATACCCATCACTCTCCACCCCCACCCACCTCCCCTTTGGTGACCAGCAGTGTGTTCCTTGTAGTTGAGTCTGTTTCTTGGTTTGTCTCTCTGTCTCTTTTTCCCTTTGCCCATTTGTTTTCTTTCTTAAATTCCACACATGAGTGAAATCATAGGATATTTGTCTTCCTCTGACTGACTTGCTTTGCTTAGCACAGCACTCTCCAGTTCCATCTGCGTTGTTGCAAATGGCAAGATTTTATTCTTTTTCATGGCTGAGTAATATTCCACGTGCCTGCACCCTCTTCAGCATGAGGTGTTTGGCAGGGGTTGTCCCACTGGGAGACGAGCTGGATGCTGGTGATTCTGGGCCAGTCCCAGGGTTGCAAAGCCCAGAGGCCAGTTCAGGGTGAAGCCGCTCCTTTGGCGGTGAAGTCTTGCTCTGTAAGCAGTGTTTGGATTTTAGAGAAAATTCTCCAAGCTAATCAAGTTGTTCTTCTCGTGTTGCCGATTCTCAAGCAAGCGTATGGGACGGGCGCTAAACCCACCCCAGCGTGGGGCTCAGTGCTCTGGGGGGCTGCCATCCGCCGCCCTGGGGCCTTGCTACTGTCCCACCTTCTCTCCTGCCACTGCCCTCACGCTGAGACCTAGGGACATGTCCACCCAGAATCATGGTGGTCTGTTCGCCAATGGACAGTGTCTCCAACCCCGACTGGGCACAAACCCCACAGACAAAATGGCCGTGTTGTCCTGCCTGCTGGATGGACACAGGATTGTGGCTCTCTTGGAGATAGAGGCACATGGAGGTCCAGTCCAGAAGAGGCCAGCAGAGCTCAGCTGGGGGAGTGGAGGTTAGGGTATGGGTGACCTGGTCAGAGTGGGGACAGCATCTGTTACTGTGGATGTGGACACGGCAGTCACCACTTATGAGACATAAGCACCTGCCTTGCAGAGACTCTGGCCACTGGCCTGCCTGGTGCCCAGGGGTCCTCACACACTAGCTGACCTCGGGGGAAGACACTTGGCAGTAGATGAGCAACCTGCCAGATCTAATGGGCATCGTGGTCAACAGATTGTGGAACATCGTGTGTCTTCAGCTAAAGTGCAACTTGGTTACAGTGCTGCCAATAGAACCAGTGACACATTGAGGGGCCTGGCAAGGTTCCTGGACACACAGCTGACGGAGCTCCCTTCCTCCTGCCTCCCTCTTTCCATCCACGGGGAGCTAAGGGCCTGAGCAAGGAGCTCGGGGCCTCACGAGAGGGATGAGAATTGCAGCAAGGGCATGGCGGCCTGTGGCTTTGCAGAAGACCCTCCCGAGGCCAGCGTGGGACGTAAATCGAGGCCGGGCTGCAGGGAAGGCAACCAGTGAACAGTTTTGTAGGAATCAAGGAAGAAATTGTAGAGGCAGTGGAGCTGGGCCACATCTCGAGACGTTTGAGGAGGTTGGCAGGTGCCCCCGGGTGTGGTGGCAGAGGAGGAGCCAGGACGGCTGTGCAGTTGGCACACGGGTCCTTGAGAAGCGAACAGAGAAGCGCTGTTCTCATCACCCCCTCCACTGCGGTCTGGGGAGACTGCACAGCAGTGGGGGCTTTCTGCCTTCACGCCAGAGACAAAACAGACGCCGGGGAGCTTGACGAGAGTGGACAGGAGGGAGAAACCATGGCAAGTGACTTAGCGGATGGGTGCCTGAAGTTTTTCATTCATAGAGTGTGGATAAACTACCTCGAAGAGCTGTTATGAAGATTAATTTGGAGACGCAGTGGAGGCTTGCCACCAGTTCTGACTCAGTGTTTGAGAAGTAGTGGGCACATGGTTTGGGAGGTGAGAATGTAAAGTGGTAAGAGCACAAGATTTGGGGAGACAGAGGGCGTGCCTAGTCCCCACTGCATTTCAACCCAGGCTTCCTGCAGCCACCACTCTGCTGGGACGTACACACAGGGGCTTAGGGGCCCACTCAGCCTACCCCTTGTGCTGGGCCTTGCCCACCAGGTGTCTGGCAGAGTTGCTCACCCTCTGACCTCGGCTTCTCCACCGTCCTGGCCTGGGCTCTGCTCTGCATTGGGTGTCCCCCCTCCCACCCCTCAGAGGCCTCCTCCTCTGCTCTGCCCTCTCTCCTGCGTAGTGAACTTTCCCTCCTGGCTGCCTCCTTTCCTCACTGGTCACATATTAAATCAAAGAAGCAAAAAGCAGAACAATCTTGCCTGCAAGTCACGTCCCCTCTCACAGCTCAAGGTTTGAAGGGTCATCTTGCGCAAACATTCACTCTCTGCAGACGTCCTTCACCTTGTTCTCGCATGCCCTTGGCTGCATGGAAGTGTCTCCTGGAAGGTCCTCCGACTCTTCCCCATCTACTCCTGTCCCCTGTCTCCCGTCACTGTGCTCTGGCTGGCTGGTCTCAGACACATGCTGCTCACTCCCAACTGGCCCTCTTGCAGTCTCCTGTCACATGCCCTGCTTCTGTGAGGGCGCCTCATCCCAGCCGCCTCCTTGAAGCCTACCCTTCTTGCTTCGCCAAGAATATGTTATTCTGGCCCTTTGCTTTCTTTTTTTTTTTTTTAATTTAATGTTATTTATTTTTGAGAGACAGAGAGAGAGAGAGAGAGAGCAGGGGAGAGGCAGAGAGAGAGGGAGACACAGAATCCGAAGCAGGCTCCAGGCTCCGAGCTGTCAGCACAGAGCCCGATGCGGGGCTTGAGCCCACGAACCGTGAGATCATGACCTGAGACAAAGTCGGACGCCTAACTGACTGAGCCCCCCAGGTGCCCCAGGCCACTTGCCTCTGACATCGCACTTCCCCACCCATAGCACTACATGAGAGGTTAGAGTCCCTGACGGGTGCCCCTGGAATCTAGGTATTTTATATCAAACACTTACAGAGCTGCAAGGACATCACTTTTCTTGTTTTTTATTTTTGTTGTTTTTTTTTTTTTGTTTGTGTAAAGGTGGCCCCCTGCCCTGGACAGTAAAATCCCTGAGGTGGGGGCTCTGCACAGAGTGTCTAATCATCCTCCTTCAGAGTGTGGTGCTGATCAGACAGCAGTGCACGTCTGAGGTCAGTGGTGGTGGGGCCGTGAATGGAAGATGAGCACCATCTGGTAAAGGACCTGAAGACACAATACGTACTCATACAAGCTCAAGGGAAGTTGGGGAAATATGGGTTGTCTTGTAGCAGCATGATGTTTGACGTGGGGAGGAACACGCGATTGCTGGTGCTGTTGTTGAGTTTGCTGTGACGCTCCTGACGGAAAACACCCTGCTCAGCTTCTCGGCCCATAAACCGCGTTGCCCCCAAATGCTCTGACCCTCCCCCATCTTAGACCTCACTGCCCCCAGGGCCTCGCCCTCCCCCTCCTAGGTGAAGATCACTGGCTTGAAGATGGCATTTTTAGGTTGAATTTCTACATTATTGCTGTTTTATTGCTTTTTAAAAATCTCATTTAATATATTTTATTGAAGACTAGAAAGGCTAAGACACCACAGTTGTACCTGATTTTCTCAGAGGAACACACACTTCATGTGTCACTGAGCCACAAGCATGCTCACGTGCTCCTGGGTGACCCTCTTAACAGAGGCCCCACCAGGTCCAGCTGCTAGTTCCCTCACACTCAATCCTGGCCCCTCAGAATGGGGCCTGGTGCTATCTGGAGACTCAGTGCATGCTAGGGGAATTGATTGTATGGGATGGAAATTGAAAACCGAGGTGCATAGAAATGGAATGCCATGGACACCAAAGCCAGACAGGAGTCCGTCTCTCTCACTAAGAGACTGAGACCTGATCGTAGGACTGCAGAAGGCTTTTCCTGCCTCCGCATCATGACCACATTCTTAAGACCTACTTACACTAGTCCCTTCACCCGTTCTATCATAGCTGCCTCTGAAAAAGGGATTACTGGAATATCAAAAGGCAAAAAGTACAAATTGAAGACACAGAACAAACATCAGAACCAGACATGACGGGGATGTTGGAATGATCAGACCAAGAATTTAAAACAATTCTAATTAATAGGTGGGCAATGTAAGCAGAGAGGTAGAATCCCAAGAAAGAACAAAAGTGAAATTCTAGATATACAAATCATTATAACAGAAATGAAGAATGTCTTTTATGGGCACATTAGTAGACTGGACATGGTGGAAAAAACAATATCTGAGCTACAGGATAAATCAGTGGAATTTTCAACAATTGCAAAGCAGAGAGGAAAAAGATTGAAACAAAAAAGCAGAATATCCTCAGGCTGTGGGGCAAGTGCAGAAGGTGAAACACACGTGTAATGGTAAGAATAGAAGGAGAAAAAGGAGAGAGAGGAAGGGAGAAAATCTTTGAAGCAACCATGACATAGGAAATAGCTACTTTAGAGTAATTGTCTGCTAACTCCAACATCTGGGTCATCACAAGGTCTAATTGTATCAACTGTGTTTTCTGTCTGTCTTTGGTCACACGCCTTCTTTATTGTATGTGTAACATTGGACTACTAGACCTTGTAAATGAAACTTCACAAAGACTCTGATTATGTTACCTTCATGTGAAGACTGATGACTTTTTCTTCTAGTGGAGTTAAATTACTGGGGGATCTTATGGAGGCTTAGTTTTGTTTGTTAGAGGTTACTTTTTATTTTGTCAGGATAGTTCTGTTTTGGTTTTGACCTCAGTTTTTCCCTCATTATCTTAAATTTATTTTTTCTGGATTTATTGAGATATAACTGACATAAAACATTTATAAGTTAAGGTGTACAGCCTCTTGATTTTATACATTTGTATATTGAAAAGTTTGTGTATTGTAAAATATTACCATCAGAGCATTAGCTAATACCTCCATCATGTCAAATAATTACCATTTCTTTTTTGTGGTAAGAACATTTAAGATCTACTCTCTTAGTAACATTCAAGTATGTAAATAGTATTATTAGCTATAATAACCATGATGTACATTAGATCCCCAGAACTTGTTAATCTTATAACTGGAAGTTTGTACCCTTTGACCAATATCTCCAATTTCCTACCCCACACCCTCTAGCCCCTGCTAATCCTCACCTTACAGTCTGTTTCTCTTGTTTTTTTTTTTTTTTAGATTCCACACATAAGAGATATCATACAGTATGTATCTTTCTCTGTCCACATACCTCAGTTGGCACAATGTCCTCAAGGTACATACAAGTTTTATAAATGGCAGATCTCCTTCTTTCTCATGGGTGAATAGTATTCTACTGTATATGAGCCATATATTTATCCATTCATCCACCAACAGATGCTTAGGTTGTTTCTACATCTTGCCTATTGTGAGCAATGTTGTGATGGACATGGGAGTGCAGGTGTCTCTACAAGATTCTGATTCAATCCCTTTGGATATGTCCCCAGAAGTACAACTGTTGCATGATGAGGTAGTTGTATGTTAATTTTTGAGGAACCTCCGTGGTGTTTTCCACACTGGCTGCACCAGTTTGCATCCTTACCAATAGTGCAAGAGAGTTCCTTTTTCTCCACATTCCTGCTAACACATATTATCTCTTGTCTTTTTGATGTGAGCCATTCTGACAGGTGTGAGGTGACACATCATTATGGTTTTGATTTGTATTTGAGTGATCTTAGTCTTAAGGTAAACCTTTGGTCCTGTGACATAGTCTTTATTCCTTAGGTGTGGCCCTTCTTGGGTTTTAATGGAGATGTTGAGGTGTTTACCAAGCCCCTCTAATGTGGGAGGACTTGAATTTCAAACTCCATCTGTCCCATTATGAGAAGTAGCTCATGTATCAGCCACTAGAGCCTGCCAGATATTGTCTCCTTTCAGGGCCCCCTTTTCATGCACAGTTCAAGTATCAGCTAATGGCTGGAAGACCTTTCCCCACCCCCAGAAGCTCTTGACTTTTTCTGAGACATTTATCCTCAATTTCCATCTGCCTGGAAGCCACAATCTCTGTCCTCTGAGACCTTGGACCAACAGGTCTATGGCCTGGTGATGAGTCATAAGTGCTCTGAATTCATTAGCAGTTGAGCTTAGATACAGGAGATCTTTACAGTGACTCCATTCGTTCGAGGTTTATTCCTACCCAGATTTTCCTGGTTTAGGTCAGTCTCAGGTGCTAGAAAGAGTTGTGACATTTAAAAAATATTTATTCAGGAGATTGTAATTGGTATCTATGTGAGGGCTACTGACACAGTCTAGAAACAGCCCACTGTATCTTTTTTAATTCAAATTTTTCCAAAAATCCTTAAATATGCATACATTTTATTCTGAAGTAAGAAAAGAACAAAAGACTTGCTGATAATTTGAATACATTTTATTCTGAAGTAAGAAAAGAACAAAAGACTTGCTGATAATTTGAATACAGGGGCTTGAGAAGAGGGAGAAGGCCAACATTTCTAGCACATGTGTCTGAGGCACTGGTGAGCCTCTGAACCTGTGTATACACGCTGGCAACTAAAGTGAACACTTCCAATGTGAACTAATTTGGGAGAACCTGGAATGAGAAGGAAAGGATTACACAGTGTTTTTTAAACTGAAAGGAACAGTTTATAAAATAATAAGTATAAAGTTATTCTATATTTATTAAAGTCTGTGTATATGTGCAAACATAGACAAAAAATTGTTCACACCAGCCTTTGGATGAAATTAAAAGGCTTTGCTTTTTTACTTTCTCCTTTTAAATGTCTTTGTTTTCCAATTTTATTAGCATGAAATACACATTTGGAAAGATAAGAAACCCCATGGATCTTTTTCAGAGAATCCCTACCACACAGAGCAACAGAAAACCTAGGAGCAGATACGAGTTAAGGGTGTGAGTCATGCTGGGGATCCCTGGGCCTGGGGTCCTCCATGGTGGCTCCAGACCCTCCCCTCTGCAGAATGCCTCCCTCAACCTGAGGGTGGGAACTGGCACCTCTCCTGCAGAGTTCTGGCCCCAGAGTTTATCCCTGGGAGCATTTCTGGCAACCGTCTCCCACTGTGGTCCGAGCAGCAAGGCAGGCTAAGCCACCTCTGTGGCTGCAGCCAGTCCCAACATGGCTGTGCTGACCAGCCACCCTCCTGTGTCCTGTGCAAAGCTTGGAGGCTCCAGGACCATGTTGCAAACTCTGCCCCTGGCCGCCATCCTGATAGCTCTGCCCAGGTTCCACAGGTTCTGTAAACCTCACAAACGTGAAGTTTATTTCCAATTAGGGAAAAATAAAGAGAATGGTCACTGTCCCCCTGACTAACCATGTCACAAAAATGCTTCTGTGCAGCCTTTCCAAAACTACTTCTAATTGGTAGAAATCATCCCTGGATGATTGGTCCATTCTGTCAGCTGGTATTTACTGGGTTCCTGCCATGTGCCTGGTGCACAATGTTTGCAAGTGAATTGATTTAGACAAACAGCCCTGGTGCAGGAGTAAGAAGGTGAACAGGACATTGTCCTTGTCCTCAAAGAGTTTAAAGTCTGTAGAGGGAGATAGACAAGGCGACGTGGAGGAGGGCGGGCCTGGAAACATGGTGACAGAGCATGTGGGGGTCACAGCCCTGTTCCATCAAAGGACCATTTCTGTCCACGAGCTTCCAAACTACACATGTTCTTGCACCCCGTCCCAGCCCTGCACAGTTAGATCTCAAGGGGGAACGGAGTGTTTGGGCCACGAGGAGCTTCGCTTCCCTCAGGCCTCCCCTGGTGCCCAAATTCTCTGGAACCCAAACCTCCTCAGGTCTAGGGTCGACAGGTTCCTGGTTTGTGACGGAAGAGGGCAGGGCACAGCCACCCTGGTTCACCTCCCACACTGATGACCATCTCCATATTCCAGACTTGAAAAAGCCTTGTCAGAATATCACCCTAAAAAGTGCTAACATTTTTTTTAAAGATAACTCTTGGAGACTCTGTTTCCAGGCAGAACCTCTTCTCCTAAAAACAAATCCTCCCCCAAGCTTCCACCCTCACTGGCTCTGCCTCGGGACAGCCTCGAAAGTGTGGGGGTGGGGGTGGCGGCCACGGGCCCCACTTAAAGCCCGTGCCTTGAGCCCCTGCCTTGAGCACAGGCATGTTGGAGAGAAAATTGGTAGCCAGGGCTGGGGACAGGGCCATGTCCACACTGATGACTTCTTTAATCTATTTAGTGCCTTTCAGTTCACAGAGCTGCCACACAGGTCTCCTTGACCCTACAGGGCAGGACACCCAGCGTCTGGGAGGATAAGGGGCTTCCTGGGGCCCCAGGGTGCAGTGGTGTCACAGCTGGGCCCCATGGATGCTGCACAGCACATTGAGATGTGCGTTCAGGGAGCAGGATGGGGGCTTCCGGACACTAGGACACATCTCACTTTAGGGAAACCTGCACCCTGGATCACTGCCTGTTGCCAAACCCTTCGGGGGAGGTGGCGGGGCCTGGGCATTGGGCACACAGACCTTAGCTCAGGAGAACAGCCTCCGGAGGGCAGCTTTGACCTCCGTGTTCCTCAGGGAGTAGATAAGGGGGTTCAGGGAGGGCGCCACCGAAGTGTAGATCACAGACACCACCTTGTCCTTGTGCAATGAGTATCTGGATGCTGGGCGGATGTAGGTGTAGATGACAGTGCAGTAGTACAGGGAGACCACCAGGAGGTGGGAGGAGCAGGTGGAGAAGGCCCGTCGCTTGCCTGAGGCCGAGCGGATGCGCAGGATGCTGGCGATGATGCAGCCGTAGGAGAGCATGATCACAGAGAAGTTCCCCAAGGCCAGGATCACGTCTGCAGTGAAGGCCATGGCCTCGTTCAGGCGTGTCGGGGCACAGGAGAGCTTCAGCAGAGGGGGGATCTCACAGAAGAAGTGCTCGACCACGTTGGAATGGCAGAAGGGCAGGTGCAGCAGGAGGCCGGTGTTCACACTAGTGTTGGCCAGGCTGATGGTCCACACGGCCACGGCCAAGAGCCTGCAAACCCGGGAGTCCATGAGGGTGCTGTAGCGCAGGGGCCAGCAGATGGCCACGTAGCGGTCATAGGCCATGGCGGAAAACAGCAGCAGCTCAGCTCCCAGAGACCACGTGAAGGAGAAAAGCTGCACTATGCAACCCCCGTAGGAGATGGTCCTGTCAGCCACCATGCTGCCCAGGAGCTTGGGCAGGATCGTGGAGGTGCAGAGGATGTCCACCACGGCCAGGTTTACCAGGAAGAAGTACATGGGGGTGTGCAAGGCAGGGCAGGAGCCAATGGCCACCATGATGAGCAGGTTTCCAGAGAGGGCCACCATGTAGAGGAGGAGGAAGACAGGAAAGAGGAGCATTTGCAGCTGAGGTGTTTCTGAGAATCCCAGAATGAGGAACTCGGTGACCAGTGTCTGGTTCATCACAGCCACTGGGGGTGAGGCTCTGACCCTGCTGTGAAGGAAAGACGTTCTCACTGTTTCAACTTGTTCTGAGCATCCCGCAAATATGTGTGTGACCCGCTTTGCAAGAGAACTTCAAATACTATTTTGGTAATAAAAATGGAGATTTGTGTCCTGGAAAACTTTGGGGGGCAGGGACATCACAGAAGAAGCAGTTGCCCCTAATGTGCAGAGAAGTCCCAGTCCTCACCCCTCCCCTCCCTGGTGCAGGACTGAGACCCCACTCACAAGATCACTGGACCTGGGGCCCTGGTCGGCAAGGGCTGGTCTCCCCACCACACAGAGCACTGAGCATGCATGGTGTTGGGGGGCTTATGGAGAACTGGGGGACCTGATTGTGTTTACAGCCCACTCACCCACTCAGACAGGGTCTGGGGACAGAGAAGGGGTGGGAGGGAGGGGGAGAAGGGAGAACTGCTTCTGAAGTCCGCTGTCTTCTTCCCAGACTGACCACACCCAGGCAGCACTGGCTGAGAGGGACCCAGGGTCCCTCTGGGACCTGTGCACACACATGCACTGGGCACGAGGGGCAGGCCTGTCTTTAGGGTGCAGAATGGCCCACAACAGCACCCCCCCGATCAAAGACAAATCACCACCAAACTCTTCAGCTGAATCAAAAGTTCCTCCAAGATAAACCTGGGATAGCACAGACCCAGGTTCATCCATGCAGCTTCTGTAAGTGGGGGTGGCATGACTCCTTCTAGATTATTGTGTCCTGTGGGGCCACTGTGTTGATTTTAAAACAGTGCATCTTGGAAATGTTTCACTGCTTAGATCATAGCCCTTTAACGAGAAAAGAAGAGTTTCAGACATCCGCATAAAGTCAGGGGCTTGGCAACCTACTTGCTGGCATTGCTGTTGGGGTGTTGGCTTTCACTAAACATTACAAGGACATGTTGTTATGAGGGGTGGTCTGAGAATGAGGAATCAGATCACCCACTGGAATGTGCCCACTGGTGTGGAAAATGTTGACACATTTCAACCAAAAATCTGATACTTTAAAAAAGAGAAAGATGAGAGATGGGGGAGAGAGAAAGGGAGAGAGTGTTAGAAAGAGGGGAGAGAGGAGAGAGGGAGAGAGAGAGTGTTAGAGGGAGAGAGAAGGGGAGAGAGAGAGTGTTATAGGGAGAGAGAGGGGGTGAGAGAAAGGGAGAGAGTGTTAGAGAGAGGGGAGACAGAGGGGAGAGAGAGGGAGAGAGAGAGTGTTAGAGGGAGAGACCGAGAGAGAGAGAGAGAGAGAGAGAGAGAGAGAGAGAGAGGGAGAGAGAGAGAGGGAGAGAGGTGGATCTTATACTACATACTTGCCATGTTGTTCTGTTTACTTTTTAAAAATATGATTAGAGAATTATCATCCTCAAACATAACAGCCAAAGGGATATCATGATTCTTAGTCACAGAGTAAAATGTAATTGTCCACATGATCAAAGCGCTGTTTATATTTAAAACATACACGATACACAGAATCAACATTCAATGATAGTAGGTGCTTACAAAAATATGATAAAAGGCTTCTGGAATCCCTGGTATCCTCTCAAGAAACTTCCTTCTTGGTCCCAAGGAAAAATCTTTAGAGAATCAGAAATTATTAGGAAATAGAGTTGGTTTTAAAAAGAAAAACTACAGTGAGTGACACTTGCAGCCAAGAGCAGGGTCAGTTGGAGATTTGTAACCAGGGCTGGAGAAGCCCTATACCATCTGGAGTAGGTAGACACGGCTCACAGGTAGTGCTTGGTGCACCCTGAGGGACCAATTAGCACAGAACCTGCTCACCCATGGATTCAGGACTCTCTGGAGAAGCTGACCAGCACCTGGGGGACCCATCTAATCACCACCAAGTAAGAACAGAACATATTCTTGGCACCTGATGGCGTGGTCCAGACTCAAACAGGGGCTGGTGCTCAGCAGTAACCAGGGGTTGGCTGCCCAATGGGCATCAGGAGGAGGCAATGGGCATGTCAGGCAGTGAGACTGTCATGGTATTGAGCCAATGAACACACTGACCCACCATTTCTGCCTCGGGCAGACCTTGTCCTTTCTTCCCAGATAGAAGTGTGCAAATATTGGGAAGCCTGGGTGGCTCAGATGGCTAAGTGACTGACTCTTGATTTTGGCTCAGGTCATGATCACAGGATCATGAAATTGAGCCCCTTGTCAGGCTCTGTGCTGAGTGTCAAGTCTGCTTAAGATTCTCTCTCTCTCTCTCTCTCTCTCTCTCTCTCTGTCCCACCCCCCACCCCCCCATCTCTCTCTCAAAAAGAAAAATCAAGGTCAACTCCCATTGGCTTAGAGCTGTTGCTGGACATTACCAGGTCCCAGAACCTTGGAGTAGCTAATGGCCAGTTATCAGTGGCCACTGGACATTGTCCTCAGCTTTCTGTGCCCCCTGCTTCACACACAGAGCTAGTGCAGATGCCATCCAGTCAGGCAGCACTCCTCTCCTTACTCCACAAACCTGGGAGAATGGATAGTTGCCCTGGGGAAACCACACTAACCCAGGCCAGTGGTGTCAGGCTGCCTCGTTCCTGGAAAGGGTGTGTCTTACAGCTGGTAGCTTTTCATGCCTCCAGGACATTTACTCCAGGACAGTATGTGGAAGCAGTGACTGGCTGGTCACCAGGTCTTCTCAGACTTGTCCAAACTGGTGATCTGGGCTGGACATTTTCAGTTCAAGGTCAGGGCACTTGTCAGCTTGAGTCTCATCTCGGGTTCACCTTAACCCTCAACTGCTTGGTTTCAGAGAAAGGGTCACCCTGTCACTTGGGATGTTTCCCGTAGTTTTATTTAGGTATGGATGACAAATAAAAGTTGTATGTACTTTGTGTTAACAGCATAAGTTTTTTTTGAAATATACAATATGATGATTTGATAGATGTGTACATTGTGAAGTGATTGCCACAACCAAGTTAAATAACATATCTATCATCTTGCAGAGTTACTTTTTTGTTGTTGTTGAGAAAGCTTAATATGTATGGTCGGAGCAAATGTCAGGTATACAGTACGGTGTATTGTCACCAGGCGGCACGCTCACTCCTCAAACCCACTCATCTTGTAACTGAAGGCTTGAACCTTTGTTCAGAATCTCTCTATTCCCCACATCCTTGGCTCCTGGCAGGCACTATTCTACTCTCTGTTTCTATGTGATCACCTTTTTTCAGATTCCACATAGAAAGAGTACCATACACTGATGATCATTTTTGTGTGGTGGATTTCACTGAACATTATGTTCTCTAGGCTCATCCATGTTATTGCAAATGTCAGGAGATGTTTCTGGCAATGTTCAGTATTCTCTATATACAAGATCATGTTATCTGCAGGCAAGTTACTTCCTTCTTTCCAATTTGGATGGCCTTTATCTCTTTTTTTGACTTATTTATTATTTATCTATTTTTTTCCAAATTTTTATTTTGTTTTTGTCTCTTTAAAATTTATTTAAATTTTAGTTAACATGCAGTGCAATATGGGTTTCAGTAGTAGAACTCAGTGATTTATCACTTAAATACAACACCCAGTGCTCATCCCAACAAGTGCCTTCCTTAATGCCCATCACCCATTTAGCCCATCCCCTCACCCACTTCCTTCCATCAACCCTCAATTTGTTCTCTATTGTTCAGTGTCTCTTATGGTTCCCCTTTTCCTCCCCTGCCCTCCTCAATATGTTAATCTGTTTTGTTTCCCAAACTCCACATATGAGTGAAATCATATGAAATTTGTCTTTCTCTGAATGACTTATTTTGCTTAGCATGATACAAACGGCAAGATTTGTAGCAAATGGCAAGATTTCATTCTTTTTGATGGATGAGTAATATTCCATTGTGTGTATATATATCACATCTTCTTTATCCATTCATCAGTCAATGGACATTTAAGCTCTTTCCTTAATTTGGCAATTTCTGGTAGCACTGCTAAAAACATTGGGACATATGTACCCTTTCAAATCAACATTTTTGTATCATGTGGATAAATACCTGGTAGTGCAATTCCTGGATCATAGGATAGTTCTATTTTTATTTTTTTTCAGGAACCGCCATACTGTTTTCCAGAGTGGCTGTACCAGTTTGCATTCCCACTAACAGTGGAAGAGGGTTTCCCCTTTCTCCACATCTTTGCCCACACCTGTTGTTTCCTGAGTTGTTAATTTTAGCTGTTATGACAGGTGTGAAGTGGTATCTCATTGTGATTTTGATTTGTATTTCTCTGATGATGAACGATGTTGAGAATCTTTTCATGTGTCTGTTAGCCATCTGGAGGTCTTTTTTGGAAAAGTGTCTATTCATGTATTCTACCTATTTCTTCAATGGATTATTTTTGTTGGCGGGGCATGTTGAGTTTGAAAAGTTCTTTATACATTTTGGATACTAACCCTTTATCTGATATGTCATTTCCAAATATCTTTTCCCATTCTTTCAGTTGCCTTTTAGTTTTATTGATTGCTTCCTTCACTGTTCAGAAGTTTTAATCTTGATGAAGTCCCAAAAGTTAACGTTTGCTTCTGTTTCCCTTGCCTTCAGTGATGTGTCTAGTAAGAAGTTGCTATGGCTGTGGTCAAATAGATTGCTGCCTGTGTTCTCCTCTAAGATTTTAATGGTTTCCTAGGGGCGCCTGGGTGGCTCAGTTGGTTAAGCTCCAACTTCGGCTCAGGTTATGATGTTGTGGTTCGTGGGTTCGAGCCCCACATCGGGCTCTGTGCTGACAGCTCAGAGCCTGGAGCCTGCTTCTGATTCTGTGTCTCCCTTTCTCTCTGCCCCTCCCCCGCTCAGGTTCTGTCTCTTTCTGTCTCTCAAAACTAAATAAACATTAAAAAAAGATTTTAATGGTTTCCTGTCTCACATTTAGGTCTTTCATCCATTTTGAATTTATTTTTGTGCATGGTATAAGAAAGTGGTCAAGTTTCATTCTTCTACACATTGTCGTCCAGTTTTCCCAACACCATTTGTTGAAGAGACTGTCTTTTTTTTTTCAGTTGGATATTCTTTCCTGCTTCATTGAAGATTAGTTGACCATAGAGTTGTGGGTCCATTTCTGTGTTTTCTTTTCTGTTCCATTGATCTATGTGTCTGTTTTTGTCCCAGTACCATACTGTCTTGATGACCAAACCTTTTTAATATAGCTTGAAATCTGGAATCATGATGCCTCCAGTTTTCTTTTTTAGGATTGCTTTGGCTCTTGGGGGCCTTTTGGGGTTCCAGACAAATTTTAAGATTGTTTGTTCTAGCTCTGTGAAAAATACTGGTATTATTTTGATAGGGATTGCATTAAATGTGTAGATTGTTTTGTGTAGACATTTTAACAATATTTGTTTCTCTAATCCATGAACATGGAATATTTTTCCATTTCTTTGTGTTCTCTTCAATTTCTTTCATAAGTTTTTTATAGTTTTCACGGTACAGATCTTTTACCTCTTTAATTAGTTTTATTCCTAAGTATCTTATTGTTCTGGTGCAATTGCAAATGGGATTGATTCCTTGATTCCTTTTTTTTCCCAAGATGTATTTTATTATTTTTAAATTGAATTGAATTAAATTAAATTAAATTAAATTATTAAAATTTACATCCAAGTTAGTTAGGATATAGTGCAACAATGACTTGAGGGGTAGATTACTTAAGGCCCCTTACCCATTTAGACCATCCCCCCTCCCACAGCCCCTCCAGAAACCCTCAGTTCTCCATATTTAAGAGTCTCTTATGTTTTGCCCCCCTCCCTGTTTTTATATTATTTTTGCTTCCCTTCCCTTATGGTCATCCGTTCTGTGTCTTAAAGTCTTCATATGAGTGAAGTCATATGGTATTTCTCTTTCTCTGACTAATTTCACTTAGCATAATACCCTCTAGTTCCATCCATGTGGCTGCAAATGGCAAGATTTCATTCTTTTTTGATTGCTGAGTAATACTCCATTGTATATATATACCACATCTTCTTTATCCATTCATCCATCGATGGACATTTGGGCTCTTTCCATACTTTGGCTATTGTTGATAGTGCTGCTATCAACATGGGGGTGCATGTGCTCCTTTGAAACAGCCTACCTCTATCCCTTGGATAAATACCTAGTAGTGCAATTGCTGGGTTGTAGGGTAGTTCTATTTTTCATTTTTTGAGTAACCTCCATAGTGTTTTGCAGAGTGGCTACACCAGTTTGCATTCCCACCAGCAGTGCAAAAGAGATCCTTTTTCTCCACATCCTCAACAGCATGTGTTGTTGCCTGAGTTGTTAATGTGAGCCATTCTGACAGGTGTGAGGTGGTATCTCCTTGTGGTTTTGATTTGTATTTCCCTGATGATGAGTGATGTTGAGCATGTTTTCATGTGTCAGTTGGCCATCTGGATGTCTTCTTTGGAGAAGTGTCTATTCATGTCTGTTGCCCATTTCTTCATTGGATTATTTGTTTTTGGGTGTTGAGTTTGATAAGTTCTTTATAGATTTTGGATACTAACCCTTTATCTGATATGTCGTTTGCAAATATCTTCTCCCATTCCGTCAGCTGCCTTTTAGTTTTGCTGATTGTTTCCCTCACTGTGCAGAAGCTTTTTATTTTGATGAGGTCCTAATAGTTCATTTTTGCTTTGGTGTCCCTTCCCTCTGGGGACATGTTGAGTAAGAAGTTGCTGTGGCCAAGATCAAAGAGGTTTTTGCCTGCTTTCTCCTCAAGGATTCTGATGGCTTCCTGTCTTAAATTTAGGTCTTTCATCCATTTTGAGTTTTTTTTTGTGTGTGTGTGTGTATGGTGTAAGAAAGTGGTCCAGGTTCATTCTGCATGTTGCTGTCCAGTTTTCCCAGCACGACTTGTTGAAAAGACTGTCTTGATCCCACTGGATATTCTTTCCTGCTTTGTCAAAGATTAGTTGGCCATACGTTTGTGGGTCCATTTCTGGGTTCTCTATTTTGTTCCATTGATCCGAGTACCTGTTCTTGTGCCAGTACCATACAGTCTTGATGATTACAGCTTTGTAATACAGTTTGAAGTCTGGGATTGTGATGCCTCCTGCTTTGGTTTTCTTTTTCAGGATTTCTTTGGCTATTTGGGGTCTTTTCTTGTTCCATACAAATTTTAGGATTGTTTGTTCTAGCTCTGTGAAGAATGCTGGTGTTATTTTGATAGGGATTGCATTGAATATGTAGATTGCTTTGGGTAGTAGTGACATTTTAATAATATTTGTTCTTCCTATCCAGGAGCATGGAATATTTTTCCTTTCTTTGTGTGTCTTCTTCAATTTCTTTCATAAAGTTTCTATAGTTTTCAGTGTGTAGATTTTTGACCTCTTTGGTTAGATTTATTCCTAGGTATTCTATGTTTTTTGGTGCGATTGTAAATGGGATTGTTTCCTTGATTTCCCTTTCTGTTGCTTCATTGCTGGTGTATAGGTAAGCAACCGATTTCTGGGCATTGATTTTATATCCTGCCACTTTGCTGAATTCATGAACCAATTCTAGCAGTTTTTTGGTGGAATCTTTTGGGTTTTCCGTATAGAGTATCATGTCATCTGCAAAGAGTGAAAGTTTGACTTCCTCCTGGCTGATTTGGATGCCTTTTATTTCTTTTTGTTGTCTGATTGCTTAGGCTAAGACTTCCAATACTATGTTGAATAACAGTGGTGAGAGTGGATATCCCTGTCATTTTCCTGACCTTAGGGGGAAAGTTCTCAGTTCCTCCCCATTGAGGATGATATTAGTATTGCATCTTTCATGTATGGATTTTATGATCTCGAGGTATGATCTTTCTATCCCTACTTTCTTGAGGGTTTTTATCAAGAAAGGATGCTGTATTTTGTCAAATGCTTTCTCTGCATCTATTGAGAGCATCATGTGGTTCTTGTCCTTTCTTTTATTGATGTGATGAATCACCTTGATTGTTTTGTGGATATTGAACCAGCCCTGCATCCCAGGTATAAATCCCACTTGGTTGTGGTGAATAATTTTTTAAATGTACTGTTGGATCCGGTTCTCTAATATCTTGATGAGGATTTTTGCATCTATGCTCATCAGGGATGTTGGTCTATAGTTCTCCTTTTTAGTGGGGTCTTTGTCTGGTTTTGGAATCAAGGTAACGCTGGCTTCATAGAAAGTGTTTGGAAGTTTTCCTTCCATTTCTATTTTTTGGAACAGCTTCAAGAGAATAGGTGTTAACTTTTCCTTAGATGTTTGGTAGAATTCCCCTGGAAAGCAATCTGGCCCTGGAGTCTTGTTTTTTTGGGGGGAGATTTTTGGTTACTAACTAAATTTCTTTACTGGTTATGGGTCTGTTCAAAATTTCTATTTCTTCCTGTTTCAGTTTTGGTAGTTCATATGTTTCTAGGAATTTTTCCATTTCTTCCAGATTGCCCACCTTATTGGCGTATAATTGCTCACAATATTCTCTTATTACTGTTTTTATTTCTGCTGTGTTGGCTGTGATCTGTCCTCTTTAATTCTTGATTTCAGTTATTTGGGTCCTTTCCTCTTTCTTTTTGATTAAACTGGCTAGTGGTTTATCAATTTTGTTTATTCTTGCAAAGAACCAGCTTCTGGTTTCATTGACTTGTTCTACTGTTTGTTTGTTTGTTTGTTTTGAAAGCATTAATTTCTGCTCTAATCTTTATTATTTCCCATCTTCTGCTCGTTTTGGGTTTTGCTTGCTGTTTTCTTCCAGCTCTTTAAGGTGTAAGGTTGGGTTGTGTATCTGAGACCTTTCTTCCTACTTAGAAATGCCTGGATTGCTATATACTTTCCTGTTATGACCGCCTTTTCTGCATCCCAGAGGTTTGGGGCTGTGGTGTTATTTTCATTGGCTTCCATGTACTTTTTAATTTCTTCTTTAACTTCTTGGTTAGCCCATTCATTCCTTAGTAGGATATTCTTTAGTCTCTAAGTATTTGTTACCTTTCCAAATTTTTTCTTGTGGTTGATTTTGAGTTTCACAGTGTTATGGTCTGAAAATATGCATGATATGATCTCGATCTTTTTGTACTTGTTGAGGGATGATTTGTGTCCCAGTATGTGGTCTATTCTGGAGAACATTCCATGTGCACTGGAGAAGAATGGATATTCCGCTCTTTTAGGATGAAATGTTCTGAATATATCTGTTAAGTCCATCTGGTCCAGTGTGTCATTCAAAGCCACTGTTTCCTGCTTTATTTTCTGATTAGGTGATCTGTCCATTGTTGTAAGTGGGGTGTTGAAGTCCCCTACTATTATGGTATTGTTATCAATGAGTTTCTTTATGTTTGTGATTAATTGATTTATATATTTGGGTGTTCTCACATTTGGAGCATAAATGTTTACAATTGTTAGGTCTTGGTGGATAGACCCCTTAATTATGATATAATGCCTTCATTCGTGTTTTGTTACAGTCTTTATTTTAAAGTCTAGGTTGTCTGATATAAGTATGGCTACTCCGGCTACTCCATCTCATCATTAGCATGATAGATGGTTCTCCATCCACTTACGTTCAATCTAAAGGTGTCTTTAGGTCTAAAGTGGGTCTCTTGTAAACAGCATGTAGATGGACCTTGTTTTCTTATCCATTCTGTTACCCTATGTCTTTTGATTGGAGCACTTAGTCCATTGACATTTAGAGTGGGTACTGAAAGATATGAATTTATTGCCATTATGTTGCTTGTAGAGTTAGAGTTTCTGGTAGCATTCTCTGGTCCTTTCTAGTCTTTGTTGCTTTTGGTATTTATTTATTTATTTATTTAGTCTTTTCTCCACTCAGAGAGTCCCCCTTAAAATTTCTTGCAGGGCTGGTTTAGTGGTCACGAACTCCTTTAATTTTTGTTTGTCTGGAAAACTTTAAATCTCTCCTTCTGTTTTGAATGACAGCCTTGCTCGATAAAGAATTCTTGGCTGCATATTCTTCCCATTTATCACATTGAATATATCCTTCCACTCCTTTCTGGCCTGCCAAGTTTCTGTGGATAGGTCTGCTGCAAACCTGATATGTCTTCCCTTGTAGGTTAAGGACTTTTTTCCCTTGATGGTTTCATAATTCTCTCCTTGCCCGAGTATTTTGTGAATTTGACTATGATATGCCTTGTTGATGGTCAGTTTTTGTTGAATCTGATGGGGGTACTCTGTGCTTCTTGGATTTTGATGTCTGTGTCTTTACCCAGGTTAGGAAAGTTTTCTGCTATGATTTGCTCACATAACCCTTCTACCCTTATTTCTCTCTCTTCCTCTTCTGGGACCCCTATGATTCTGATGTTGTTCCTTTTTAATGAGTCACTGATTTCTCTAATTCTTAAATCGTGCTCTTTTGTCTTAGTTTCCTTTTTTTTTTTCTGCTTCAGTATTCTCCATAAGTTTGTCCTCTGTATCACTGATTCTCTGTTCTGCCTCATCCATCCTTGCTGCTGTGGCATCCATTCGAGATTGCACCTCAGTTATGGCGTTTTTTATTTCATCCTGACTAGATTTTACTTCTTTTATTTCTGCAGAGAGGGATTCTAATCTATTTTTGACTCCAGCTATTATTCTTGTTATCAAGATTCTAAATTATGGTTCAGACATCTTGCTTGTATTTCTTTTAGTCATGTTGAAGGAAGAAAAGGAATTAATGAGGTAAAAAAATTAAAATAAAAAAGTTGAAAACAACACACACACACACAAATCAAATAAATGATGCTAGATCCTAGGTGTGTTTTTGTCTGGGTGTTGAAAGGGGCTTGATAGATTAGAGAAAAAAGGGGAAAGGAAAAAAAGGGAAATAGGTTGAAAATTTGAAAAATGAATACACTGAAATAGAATAAAATGAAATGATGGAAGTAAAATAGAATTAGAAAAATTTACAAAAAAGTAAAAAATATAGTTGAAAAAATTAAAAAATAGTTTAATAAAAAGTGAGAAGAAAAATAGATTTTTTCTCTTTCTGTATTCAAGAAAAAGAAAAACGTAAAAGAGAGAAAAAAAGAAAATTGAATAGATGGGCCAGCGAACAGATGGAAATACGATTGGAATTACTTTGTTTTCCCCTAGAAGTCAACTATGAATCACTTTATAGTCTGTAAACTAAGCAGGTGGTAAGACTTGTGTTCTTGAAGAGTGAGGTTGGCCCAATTGCGGGGGGCTTAGTGTAACTGCTCCGTTCTCCACTAGATAGCGCTGCTTAGCTTACCGGGGGATTGTTGTGGTGCTTGTAGCTGTGTATGTGCATGCGCGGGAGTGGTGAAAATGGCGTCACCCAGCTACCAAGTCTCTAGCATCGGAACTCTGTTCTCACCGATCAGCAGTGGTGCACCCATCCTTTGTCTCCGGCTTCCGTCCACTCCCCACTTGTACACTGTCCGTGACCAAGCCCCAGGCAGCACCTCCCTCCTGAGTTTTATCTCAGATGTGGCTGTTTTTCTCAACCCCTTATTTCTGAGGGACTGTGGCTTTGACCCGTTCTGCCCCTCTGTGGATGGTCTCACCGAGCAATGGCCAGGTGCCAGCTGTACCCAGGAAAATTCCCAGGACTGTGCTGCTGCTGATGCCCAGAGACTGTGGCCGGGTGCCAGCCTTCCTCAGAAAAAGCTCGTGAGACAGTGTAGCAGCAGCGTTTCAGGGATTATGGAAGTGACAACACATATCTGGCACGAGGCTTCACCCCCAACAACCTTGTTCCAGCACCAGTGAATGTGGTTGTTCTCCCAGGTCCACTGGGATCCCTGCCTGTGGGGGGCCACAAAGCCTCTACCAGATGTCCTGCCAGCAGGGGAACCGCCTTTCCCGTGTGGCCTGAAAAACCCCGGACTTCACTCTGCTCTTGGGGACTTGCCCTTCCCACTAGAGCACCGCCAGGTATAGAGCTGCAGAGTTTCAGACTCTGCACTCCCCCTTTTTATAGAGTCTTAATGGAATTTAAACCCTCTCCTTTCTCCTTTCTCTTTTATCCCTTTTTAGTTCAGTCCCTGTGGCTGTTTTCACCTTTCCGCTTTCTCTCCAGCTGCTTTTGGGGGGGTGTTTTTACTGTATTCTCCCCCCCCATTCTCCATCCTCTCTCCACATGCAAAAACAGCTCCCTGCCCTCCGAGGCTTCTCTCTCCCCCAGTTCACCTCTCCATGCCATGTACCTGCTGAGTTCTATAGTTTAGGTTGTGAAAATTGTTGTGTTAATCCTCAAATCAGTTTTCTAGGTGTGCAGGATGGTTTAGTGTCGATCTGGCTGTATTTCATGGATGCGAGACACAAAAAAAACTTCCATGTTGTTCTGCCATCTTGGCCTCTCCCCCTCCTTGATTTCTTTTTCTGTGCTTTGTTATTGATGTATAGAAATACAACAGATTTCTGCACATTGATTTTCAATCCTGCAACTTTGTTGAATTCATGTACTAGTTCTAGAAATTTTTTGGTGGAGTCTTTTGGGTTTTGGACATGGAGTATCATGTTGTCTGCAAATAGTAAAGTTTAACTTCTTCCTTGTTGATTTGGAGGCCTTTTATTTCTTTCTGTTGTCTGATTGCTGAGGTTAAGACTCCCAGTACTATGTTAGATAGTAATGGTGAGAGTGGACATCCTTGTCTTGTTCTTGATTGTAGATGAAAGGCTCAGTATTTCCCCATTGAGGATGGTATTAGCTGTTCATATATGGCCTTTATGATGTTGAGGTATGTTCTATCTATCTCTCCTTTGTTGAGGGTTTTTATCAAGAAAGGATGCTTATTTTGTCAAATGCTTTTTCTGCATCTATTGACAGGATCATATGGTTCTTATCCCTTCTCTTACGAATGTGGTGTATCATGTTGATTGATTTGCAAATATTGAACCATCCCTGCAGCCCAGGAATAAATACCAGTTGATCTTGGTGAATAATTCTTTTAATTTACTGTTGGGGTTGACTTGCTGGTAACTTTTTGAGAACTTTTGCATCCATTTTTATCAGGGATATTGGCATGCAATTCACCTTTCTAGTGGGGTTTTTGTCTGGTTTTGGAATCAAGGTAATGCTGGCTTTGTAGAATGAGTTTGAATGGATGGAAAGCTTTCTTTTCATTTTTATTTTTTGGAACAGTTTGAGAAGAATAGGTATTGACTCTTCTTTAAATGTCTGGTAGAATTCCTGTGGGAAGACATCTGACTCTGGATTTTAAAAAAAGGTTTATTTATTTATTTTGAGAGGGAGAGAGAGAGAGAGAGCGCGCGCGAGCATGATTGGGGTAGGGGTAGAGAGAGAATCCTAAGAAGGCACCACACTGTCAGTGTAGAACCCTATGCACAGCTCGATCCCATGAACCATGAGATCATAATCTGAGCCAAAATCAAGAGCTGGACTCTTAGCTGACTGAGCCACCCAACTACCCCAGGACTTTTATTTGTTAGGAGATTTTTTGATTACTGATTCAATTTATTTACTGGTTATGGATCTGTTCAAATTTTCTATTTCTTCCTGTTTCAGTTTTGGTGGTTTGTATGTTTCTGGGTATTTATCCATTTCTTCCAGATTGCCCAATTTGTTGGCATATAATTGCTCATAATATTCTCCTGTGATTGTATTTCTGAGGTATTGATTGTGGTCTCTTCCCTTTAATTTGTGATTTTTTGGATCCTTTTTATTTTTGATAAGTATGGCTAGTGGTTTATCACCTCTTTAGAAGAACCAGCTCTTAGTTTCATTGATCTGTTCTACTGTTTTTTTTTTTTTTTTTGCTTTGCTTTGTTTCTATATTGTTTGTTTCTGCTCTAGTCTTTATTAATGCCCTTCTTCTGCTGGCTTTTGACTTTATTTGCTGTTCTTTTTCTAGCTTCTTTAGGTGTAAGGTTAGGTTGTGTATTTGAGACCTTTCTTGCTTCTTGAGATAGGCTTGTATTGCAATATACTTTCCTCTTAGGACTGCCTTTGCTGCTTCCCAAAGATTTTGGAGTGTTGTGTTTTCATTTTCATTTCCTTCCATGTACTTTTAAAATTTCTTCTTTAATTTCCTGGTTAACTCATTCATTCTTTTAAAAAAATTTTTTTTAACGTTTATTTATTTTTGGGACAGAGAGAGACAGAGCATGAACGGGGGAGGGGCAGAGAGAGAGGGAGACACAGAATCGGAAACAGGCTCCAGGCTCCGAGCCATCAGCTCAGAGCCCGATGCGGGGCTCGAACTCACAGACCGCGAGATCGTGACCTGGCTGAAGTCGGACGCTTAACCGACGGCGCCCCTCATTCATTCTTTAGTAAGATGTTTTTTAACCTCCGTGTATCTGTGGTCTTTCCAAATTTTTCTTGAGGTTAACTTCAAATTTTATAGCATGTGGTCTGAAAATATGCTTGGTATGATCCTGATTTTTTGTACTTGTTGAGAGCTGATTTGTGACCCAGTATGTGATCTATTCTGGAGAATGTGCCATGTCCACTCAAAAAGAATGTGTATTCTGCTGCTTTAGAATGGAATATATTCTATATATACAGATCTGAATACATCTGTTAAGTCCATCTAGCCAAGTGTGTCATTCAAAGCCATTGTTTCCTTTTTGATTTTCTGCTTAGATGATCCGTCCATTACTGTAAGTGGGGTGTTAAAGTCCTCTACAATTATTGTATTATTATCAATGAGTTTCTTCATGTTTGTTAGTAATTGATTTACATATTTTGGTTCTATCAAGTTTGGGGCATAAATATTTACAATTGTTAGCTCTTCTTGATGAATAGACCCCCCCCTTAATTATGATATACTGCCTTCTTCATTCTTGTTACAGTTTTTGTCTTAAAATCTAGTTTGTCTGATATAAGTCAGTTTATATAAATCTAGTTTGGCTACTCTGGCTTTCTTTTGACATTTATTAGCATGAAAGATGGTTCTCTATCCCCTCACTTTCAATCTGCAGATGCTATTAGGTCTAATATGAGTCTTTTGTAGGCAGCATATAGATTAAAAAATCTTTATGATACCCTATGTTTATTTTTATTGGCGCATTTAGCCCATTTATATTCAGGGTGATTATTGAAAGATATGAATTTAGTGCTTTTGTGTTACCTGTAAATCTGGTGTTTCTGGTGATGTTCTCTGTTACTTTTTAGTCTTTCTTTCCTTGGCCTTTTATTCATTCACTCAAAGAGTCCCTCTTAAAATTTCTTATAGGGCTGGCTTAGGGTCACAAACTCCTCAGTTTTTGTTTGTCTGGGAAACTTTTTTTTTTGAGAGAGAGAGAGGGCACAAGTGAGCAAGGGCCAGGGAGAGAGAGAGAGACAAAGAAGTGGGGCTCACTTGAATTAGGGCTCCTGTTTTTACCCAAAGCAGGGCTCAAGCTCACCCCAAGTGGGGCTCGAGCTCACCCAATGTGGGACTTGAACTCATGAACCTTGAGATCATGACCTGTGTCAGATGCTTAATGACTAAGCTACCCAGGTGTCCTGTTTGGGAAACTCTTTATCTCTCCTTCTATTCTAAGTGACAGTCTTGTTGGATAAAGTATTCTTGATTGCATATCTTTTCCTCATTCAGCACATTGAATATATCATGACACTCCTTTCTGGCCTGCCAAGTTTCTGTGTACAGATCTGCTGTGAACCTGATGGGTCTCTGCTTGTAGGTTAAAGACTTTTCTCCTTTGCTACTTTCAAGATTTTCTCCTTGTCTGTGTATTTTGTAAATTTAACTATGATATGCCTTGGTGATGACTTGATTTGTTGAATTTAATGTGAGTTCACACTGCTTCTTGGATTTTGATGTCTGCATCTTTCCCCAGATTGGGAATTTTTCAGCTATAATTTGCTTCAATAAACCTTCTGTCCCCTTTTCTCTCTCTTCATCTTCTGGGACTCCTATGATATGAATGTTATTACATTTTCATAAGTTGCTGAGTTCCCTAAATCTACCTTCATGAGCCATTACCTTTGTTTTCCTCTTCTTTTCAGCTTCACTATTTTCCATAATTTTATCTTCTATATTATGAATTCATTTCTCTGTTTTGTCCATTCTCATTGTTATGACAACCATTCAAGTTTGCATCTTGGTCATAGCATTTTAAATTTTGGGCTGTATAGATTTTAGCTCTTTTGACTGTGCAGTATGGGATTCTTTAGAGTCTTCTATGCTTTTTTTTTTCAAACCCCACTAGAATTCTTACAATTGTTGTTTTAAATTCTAGTTCAGATATTTTACTTATTATCTATATTGATTAAATCCCTGTCAGTCATTTCCTCCTGTTCTTTCTTTTGGGGTGAATTCCTCCATCTTGTAATTTTGGAGGGAAAAAATTAATAATGAAATAAAATTAAAATTAAAAAAATAAACACATAATAAAAAGGAAGTTATATCTGAGGTTTGTTTTGACCTGCTTGTGAAGCAAAACTTGATAGAAAAAAGAAAAAAGATAAGACATAACAAATAAAAAAATAAAAAAATAAAAAATGAAAATAAATACTTGCTCTTTCTGTATCCAAGAAAAAAAAAGAAACAAAAGCAAAACCAGAAAGAAAACAAGGAAATAACCCAAATGGAGCTAGATCCAGTTTCTGCTACAGTTGAAGCTTTGTAGCACTCCATGATCAGTAGACTTAGCACATGCAAGGGACTTGTGCTGGTTTTCTGGGGGAGGGGCCTGCTGCTCTGATTCTCAGCTGGAGAATGCCCTGGTGGAGATGTTCCTGGAATGCACAGGGGGTGGGGCATGATGTAACAGTTCTGTTCTCCACTTGGTGATGCTGTTTGGTTCACTGGGATCCCTCAGTACTGGTGGGCTAGAGGTGAAGTTGGTTTTACCCTGCTCTCTAGTCTCTGGATTGGGAAGTTCACACCCTCATGGATGTGCAATAAATCACACCTCATGTGTCCTTGGCTTCTGTCAGTTCCCTGCCTTCACCCTGTGTTTGAGCTGGCCACTTGCAAGGTAACACTGCCCTCCTGGGTTTTATCTTAGGTTCAGCTGTGTTTTAAAAAACCAGACTTCAGAGACCCCCCCACCCCCAGTACTCAGAACCATGCTGATCATCTGAAGGAGGGTCTCACCATGCTGTAGCTGGTACTGGCTTGCTTGTCTCAGGAAATGGCTCAGGTTTATGGTAAATCCCAACACATAGCTGGCGCCAGGGTTTTTCTACCCTCAGTGGGGCCTTTGTTTCTATACTGGTAAATGGGGCAGCTCTCTGGAGCCTGCTGGGTCTTTTGCCTGCAGAGAGACCATATCTACCAAATGCACTCCAAGCAGAGGAACTGTTTCTCCCCATGTGACCCAGGGATCTTCAGACTGTGATGTCTGTTCTTGGGGCTCCATCCTGTTTCCTCGCCAGAGCATAGCCAGACATTGAGCTCTAAAACTTCAGACTGCACTCTGCTGCTTATAAAAAAACTATTGGTATTGGAACCTTCTCCTTTTCCTCCATCACTGGTTTTGAAGAACAATTTTCTTATGCAATCCCCTGTGTGTGTTTTCACTCTTTTTGTCTTCACTCCTAGTTCACCTTTCTGTGATCAAGCCTCCCTCCTCACTGTAGTGCCCATAGCTCTTTTATCCTGTATTGACTCTGCAGTTCATACCTTCCATGAATTTTTTCTTCTGTTTGCGGATGTCAGCTTTATTCTCTAAGTCTTATTGATTGCTTGGGTGCTCAGAATTATTTGATATTTATCTAGCTGTTGGAGGGAAGGAGGCAAGTTTAGGGTCACCCTATTCCTCAGCCGTATTAATCCTGGATCTGTCTTTTATTTCTTTTTATTGCCCATTTGCTCTGGCTAGGACTCTTACTTCTCTGCTGAATGATAGTGTGGGAGTGGGCATCTCTGTCTCATTCCTGATCTTCAAGGAAAAGCTGTTGGATTTCTACCATCACATGTGATGTTAGCTGGGGGCTTGTGTATGACTCACATTTATTGTGTTAACGTACCTTTTTTCTATACCTAATGGTTGAGAGATTGTTATTATGAAAGGATGTTGAATTTTGTCTAATGCTGTTCTTGCATCTGTCCAGATGATCATATGGTTTCATCCTCATTCTGTTAATGTGGTCATCACGTTGATTGATTTGAATATGTTGAGGCATGCCCACATCAGGGATAATCCCACCTGATCTTTTAATGTGCTGCTGAATTCTGTTTGCTAGTATTGTGTTGAGATTTTCTCATCTGTGTTCACCAGAGATATTTACCTATAGTTTCTTTTCTTGTGTCCTTGTGTGGCTTCGGTAACAGGGTAGTGCTGGCCTGGTGAAATGACCTCCAGTTCATATTCAAAAGAGTTTGAAGGATAGGTGTTAATCTTTAAATGTTTTGTGGAATTCACACATGAAGCCATCCAGTCCTGGACTTGTCTTTGCTGGGAGGTTTTTGGTTACTTATTCAATATCCTTACTCACTACTTTTCTGTTCAGACTTTCTATTTGTTTATGATTCAGTCATGGTCAGTTACGTATTTATAGGAATTTATTCATTTCTTCTAGGTTGTCCAACTTGCTGGGATATAATTGTTCTTAGTAGTCTCTTAAGATTGTCTGTATATCTGTGGCATCAGTTGTAATGTCTCTGTCATGTATTTTACTTCTCTCTTGAATCTTTGTGAGTCTATCTAAGGGTTTGTAAAGGTTTTTTTTAACAACTTCAAAAAACCAGCTCTTAATTTCATTGATCTTTTCTATTGTGTTTCTAGTCTGTATTTCACTTTCTCCTGTTCAAATATTTATAATTTCCTTCATTCTGTAATTTAGGGCTTTGTTCTTTTCCTGTTTCCTGAGGTGTAAATTCAGGTTTTTTTATTTGAAATCTCTCTTTTTTTCATGTAGGCATTTATCAGTATAAACTACTCTCTTAGAACTGCTTTTGCTGAAAACTGCAAGTTATTGTATGTTGTGTTTCCTTTTTAGTTTGTCTCAAGATATTTTTGATTTCCCCTTTGGTCACTGGCTCTTCAGAAATGTGTTTTCTCAGGGCGCCTGGGTGGCTTAGTTAGTTGAGCATCCAATTCTTGATTTTAGCTCAGGTCATGATCCCCAGGTTGTGAGATTGAGAACTGAGTTGGGCTCCATGCCAAGTGTGGAGCCTGCTTAAGATTCTCTTTTTCTTTCCTTTGCCCCTCTCCTCCACTTGTTCTCTAATTAGCTTTCTGTACTTTTCTCTCTTCTCCTGTGATGGAACTCTGGGATTCGCATGATGCATATGTTTTTTCACGTGATTACTTTCCATTGCTATCATATGCTTTTTTCACTTCTTTTTCTTTTTATTCTTCTAACTGGCTAATTTCAAATTACTTGTCTTTGAATTCACTGCTTCTTTCTTCTTAATATAAATTCTGCTTTTAAGTTCTCTTTTGGGTTTCTCAATTCTGTCACCATAACCTTTAGCTCCAGAATTACTGTTTGATGTTTTTTATGGATTTTTAAAATTAAACTTCCCATTGTTCTCCTGATTTCAGTTAATTATCTGCCTGTGTTCTCTTGTATCTCATTGAGCTCCTTTAGGTGATTATTTTGAAATATTTCTCAGGCAATTCACAGATCTCCACTTCTTTGGGGTCAATCTCTGGAGCTTCGTTAGTTTCCTTTGGTGGTGTAATTTTTGCTTTGTTATTCATGTTCTTTGTAGTTTTGTATTGGTATCTGTGCATCTGAAAGAATGAATACCTCTCTCAGTCTTTATAAACTATGTTTAGCAGCTTAAGACCTCGTTTTAGGTCCCCAGGCTGTAAGTATTATTCCTGAGATCTCAGTTGGTGGGGTGGGAGCCCAGTCATGTGGCTGCTGCTAGGTCTATAGTAGGGTCCATGGTTGGTGGTCCTGTTAATGGGGTCTTAGGTGGGTGCGGATTCTATCTGGTCCTTGGATGATGGGACTGTCCTCACGATCTTGTTTAGTAGAGCTGACACTGGAACTAGTACCTATCCAGGGTCTGCAGACTGGGCCTGTTACTGGATTCACAGACAGGTCATTGGGCTGTCCTTGGGCAGGCAGGATTAGGCCCACATGCAGCTGGACCGGAGATAGACTGAGGTCTGCAAACTGGCCTCCAGGGTGGATAGGTGTGCCTCCTGCTAGGTTTCTGTGCAGACAGGACTGCCCCATACAGCAGCTGAGTGGGCCTGGAGCCCGGTTACAGGGCTGCATCAGGATCCACAATTGGACTGCTGTTAGCAGGCATGCTGCCAGAGGCACAGGTAGGTGTGTCTCCTGTTGGGTGCCTGGACAGGCCGGAGTGCACCCGACTGCCGCTGGAAGGGGATGGCTGAGTTATAAGACCATTTCATGATGTATAGTCAGACTAAGGCTAAAGGTCCTGCTTCAGGAGCACAGACAGTGTCTCCCAGTGAAGACCCAGGTTTGGTGATTCATCCACCCTCCCTCAGTAGAGACCCTCCAACCTCTCCCCTCATCTCTGTTCATGCTCACATTTGCTCTGTATTATCTTTAATTCCCAAATACACATAATCACCCGAACCAAGCCCCCTTGGTCCTCACCAAATTTTATTCCAGCATCGGGTCCAACCATCCATATATCTACTAGGAATTTGTAGCTTGCAGCCCAGTGACAGGCCCCAGTTTGGCCTCAGGGCTGCAGTGGTGGACTGGCCACAACATGCCTTTCCTAAAGCATAGACACAACACACACGGCACATGCAGTTATCAATTCGCGCCTTCTCTGCACGCACTCTTGAGTACTTCCCTCCCCCCAGCACCTCCCTCCATGCGAGGCCTACACTACAGCTCTGGTGCCACATCACTGCATGCGAGGACCAGACTGTCCTGCACATCTACTTCCCTGTCCCACAGCCAGTGGACAGGGACTGGCCGGTGTGGGAGAATGAAAGTCCATCCCCCCATTCATGCCAGCTTCATGTTCCAGAGCTGCCCACAGGATCAGACTGAGTTTGAGACAACAACTGGAATCATTCATGCTTGTGTTTGATTCTGTGTCCTTCCCTAGCCTGGTTTTCCTGGGGTGCTGCTTTAATAAATCACATTCACAAAGCGCTATCTCAGGATCTACTTCTAGGAAGCCCCTGAGGCAGTCGGCAATGACTGCTAGTGCTGGCTGATGTGTATTCAGGCTGAGGATCAGCTACAGTTCAGGTGGACAGGAGCACCAGTGGAGAGCACGTGTCCTGGGGAAGCCTTGGGGCCACCACTGCAGAAGGAGTAGTGCCAGCTCACCAAGGGCTAAGACAGGCTCAGCATTGCCAAGGACTCACTTGAGAATTCCATTTAAACAGATGCACATGACTCTGAAGTCTCACTTTCAGAAAATGTCTCTTCGTAATCTCTGCACTCCCCACGCCACCAGAGGGTTCCATCCCTGTCCACTGAAGCCTCCTGGACACCTTCAGAGGATGCACGCAGACATGCTTGGACATGTTCAGGCTTTGGGAACTGCACTTAGCTTCTTGATATTTTAGTTACAGGCAACTAAAACTGACCTGGCAGCCTGAAAACACCACATGAGTGTGTGACCCTATTCTAAACTCCTCAAAACCACATTTACAGTGTACAGTCCAGCCCATGGTTCTCCAGAAGAACGTGGGTAATCATTTACTCAGGAAATGATGACTGTGTTGTGCTCAGCTTGAACAAAGCAGGTGGAGACTTTGTGGAAGCAGAGTTCACATTCTAGAGTATGAGACATTCATGCATTCAACTGATATCAGATGCCCACTGCATGCAAGTTATCATTCTAGATTCAGGAGTACAACACGAACAGAACAGACAAAAGAATCCATGGGCTCATGGAGCTTATGTTCTAATAAAATATACGTGGATAAATAAACAATATGATTTCACAAAATAAACAGAGTAATATAGTGTGAATAGCTGGAAGAGAACTTTCAGGTAAGAGGACAAAGAGAGACTCTGTGGGTGGCGTTTCATCTGAGGCCTCAGTGAGACCAAGGTCCAAGACAGGTGAAGGGGTAGCACAGTGAGCAAGCTGGCCATTGGCATTTCCTGCTGTTGAAGCCTGAGAGTTCCTGCCCTTAGGACCTTGGATGGCTTAGTTCAAGTGCCATGTGGAACACTGTGCAGCTCCTACAGGGGAAACACATGTACAATCTATTGCATAAATTACCTTCTTGCTCTTTGCCACTTACATCAGATTCTCTGAGTTCTATTTTAGCTGGTTAAGCTAAACTAATTTAGCTATGTAGTCCTATATTAGCAGGTTAAGGCCTGACCATTCCACATTGGCCATTTCCCTTCATTTATTGGATGTAGGAAAATACTTTCTTGAAGGCCACTTTGACATCCTTGTCCCACAGAGAGTAGGTGAGGGTGTTCAAGGTGAGGCTGATTGCTAAGTACAGCACAGTGACCACTTTGCCATTTTCCATGGAAGTGCTGAAGCCTGGGAGGATGTAGGTGTAAACGATGGTGCAGTAGGGGTGGAGGCAGGTAGAGAAATGCCCACTACTTCCCCGCGGCCCAGAAAATGTCCAGAATACAGGCGATGATGCAGCTGTAGGACACCAGGGTGAGCAGGAAGTTGACCACTTCAGCATAAATGTCCATGATGATGATCATAATGTTGTTCAGGGTTGTTGGGCCATGGGAGAGCAGCAGCAGTTTGGGGACTCCACACAGAAAATGATGGCTCTGACAGGGACCACAGAATGTTAGTCTGGTCATCAGGCCTGTACAGATGTGCTGACCACACTGACCGCCCGTGCTGCTGAAGAGCAGGGCACAGATGGGCCAGCTCATCAGAGTGTTGTCATGGAGCGGGTGGGGGATGACCATGTAGCAGTCACAGGCCATGACCGTGTGCAGCAGTGGCCTGACCCCCAGGAACGATGTCAGGAAGAGGAGTTGAACCATGAAGCTTTGGTTGGAAATGATGCCCAGCCGTGACCACCAGGTTCTCCAGCAATTTGGAGAGAACAGTGGATGTGAAAGTGGTGTTTACAAGGGCCAGGTTGGTGGGAAAGAAGTACACTGGGGCACAGAGGCCTGGATGCAGGCTGGTGGTCATGACAATAAGGGCAGAGGAGGAGGGACATGGCCAAGAAGAGAGCCTGCAGCCTAGCCCCCCCACCCCCCACCCCGAGAAGTGCTGCAGGGACACCCCCTCCCCAAGGAGAAAAACTTCTCTGCAGCCAGGGAGTTGTTTGCAGCCATTCATCAGCTGAAGCCCTCTGGCCCTGGGAGGCAGCAGCCCTTGCAAAGTGAAGCTCAGGGAGTGTGGGGTAGCCTCTGTGGGAATGCTTGCTGCCTGAGACTTTGCTGCACAAAGCATGTAATTAAGATACCAGCAAAGGTCCCTAGGAGACAATCAGAGAAACTGTCCTCTCTGAACTCCCTCCAGACCCTTCCTCCTCCCTCCCCATGACAGCCTGCTTGTGGCTGGGCCTGCATCACACCACAAATTACACAGAAAGTGCAGTGTGAGGCTTTGTTCTTTGATTTTGGATATTTCCTACATTATCCAGAGACAAGAAGCTCACTGCTGCACTGTGTGCTCAGACTCCAGATTCCCAGAAGGAGAATCCAATTAACTGGGGTTGGGCCTCAAGGATAGGATGGAGTTTTCATCTGTGGGGGCTTTGAGCTGGACACTCATTGGTATCACAGGGTTTTAGAGGGGAGTGAGTGGTCATGGCTTGGGCACCAGAGGGTTTGGCTGCTCTGTGAAGGTCACAATCAGCTGTCAGAGTCAGCTGTGGACTGACCTGGCCATAGCCCTTCATTTGAAGCCACAGCTGCCTAACCCTGCCAGGGCCAGTCCAGGCTGCTCCCTCAGGATGGGAAGCGGGGAATGTGGGTCGCCCAAGCTCTTGGTGAGAACCTACCCTACCCCCTGCTCCTGAGCTTGACAGAAAGTGTACCCCTTCTTTGGATCAGAGACTGGAATACAGGGAAGAAAGGCACAAACCTAGCCCAGCACAGTCCCACAACCTCAGCTGATGCACCCACCCAGCTCCCAGGCCTATGCACCAGTCCCCACAGCCTTCAATCCTTCTGGGGCCACCCAGCCTCCCTGGGCAGGACAGACCCCAGCTCAGTCAAGGAAACCATCTTACTCATGCCACAGAGAAATCAAATGCATGAGTGGAAATGAGGCCAGCCCAATCTCCCTCCCTGAGGCCAGCCCCAGGCAGCTCTGGGGGTATCAGGCAGGAGAATCCACAGCATGTCCTAGGGGCTCACAAAGGTTGTGGGCTACCGTGCACAAATATTAACAACGTGGCACATCTCAAACAGAGAAAGTTTGTCTTTTCCAGGGAGGAATATGAACAGACTTTCCAATTTACAGAAATATGTCATCAGCTGCAATCAGTTAAGGCTGGAGGGCTCTGGGCTCCTGCTTCATGCAAGTCTAACCCTTTCCCCTATTTGCTCCACTCCTACAGAGCCAAGATGCCATTGAGTCAGCAGGACGGGGCTCCCCATCTGCTGGGCACTGATGGCCCTGTCCCATGCCAGATGCCACACAAACCCCTTCTTGGCAGTCACCCAGGACCTGCTGTGTGCAAGCGTGAATTCCTAAAGCCATCTCTGGCTGCAGCATCTGAGCTGCCTGAGCTCCCCTCTAGCACCCCAGGTACCTGTCTGCCTGTGTGGCTGGCTGCCCACCCAGATTCATAAAACCCCAGCTGCAGGCTCACTTCTGGGTCAGGGACCTTGGGCTCTGGTTTCTCTTAAAGATCCTGACCCACTTAGAGACCAAACCATATAGCGGTTTCTCCTCCTTCCTGATCTTGTGCACAGATAGGTCATGATTGAGCAGATGTGCTGGAGGTCTCTGGGGACTTTGCAATTTCAAACTGACGCAGTGAAAGCCATGAGAAAAGTGATTTCCACCATTTTTTCCACAATAAAATAGGTCAGGGCAAGAAAAAATCTGCCTTTTGAGAAACATCAAAAGGGAAGTTAGGAGAGATAGTCCACAAAACAAGAAGAGATAATGACAGAAAGTCACTCACTGAATGGAAGGGGTGCACCCTAGACCACCTCCTGTGTAAATGTAAGACATCCACATTTTCATTCAGACACAAGAAAGGTCTGGTGAGATAGAGAGTGGGTGGGGCTTGAGGCTGAAACCATCTCTCCTGGTTCTGTGACCCCCTTGTTTGCTGTAACCTTTAAGTGGAGTTTGTCCTCTCAAGTGGATGTTGGAGTGTTGGCTAGCTCAGAGAGCAAGAGCTGTAACCCCATCAGGAAGTAAACAGGGACCCCTGTGGTGCTGAAAAAGACGAGGGTGCCTGGGGCCACAGGGGCAGGGCTTCAAGGCCCACAAGTGTGAAAGCAGCATGAGCTGACAGCCTCTCTCTCAGAGACGATCTCAGATAAGAGTAAGAGCCATATGAAACCAATCCCTGGAGGAAGAATGGGGTTTTATGTTAAATAGAATTTATTTCTTGGAACAGATTTTGGACATACATAAAAATGGAGAAGATAGTACAGAGAGTTCCTACAAGCCCCAGACCCAGTTTCCCTTATTATTAACACTTTCCATTACGATGGGATATTTGTTATCGGTAATGAATCCATATCGATATATTATCATCACCTAAAGCCCACAGTTGATTCAGATTGCTTTATTTTCTACTGTAAATTTGTTCCTTTTTCTGTCCCAGGATCTCACCCAGGACATCACATGCCATTTAGGGTCCTCTTGGCTGACATTGTCTTGGACTTTCCTTGGTTTTGATGACCTGGGCAGTTTTGAGCGGTGCTGGCCTGGCTTTTGGAGACTGTTCCTCTCTTGGGATTTGTCTGCTCTTTTCTCATAATCAAATGAGGGTGGTGTAGTTCAGGAGGAAGATCACACGGAGAGGTGTAACCTCATCTCTCCTCAACATCAGGAGACTTCCATCACTTGATTGCACTGTTGATGTGGCCTGGAGAATATGGTTTTCTTTATCATCATTTTAAAGTGCCCAGCCCAATGCCAAGTGTCCCAGTCGGGGGAGGAGAGTCCACACTGGCAGGCTCAACCCAAACCTCCCATGCCCCGGGGTCTCTGGAATGGGTGATGAGGCACAGTGAGCTCATTGCAGGTGGCTCCTTCATCTGAATGGTGAAGAGGCCCCAAACTGGCTGCTAGAGTATCTGTTGGTGGTCTGTCTACAACATGCCCAAGATTAAAAGATAATATGTACAAGGAAAAGCCAGTAATTTATCTTAGTGACCAAGTTCAGAAAATATGGCATACAGATATTAGTCATTGTGAAAGAGCCAAAGAAGGGGACATTATTAATTTAAAGTGGTTCTTAACTTTGCAAAAGTATTAACCACTAGTCCCAAGCCTTCTAATTCCTTCACCTTAACCATTAGCACATAGTTTTAGTCTCTGATCAATAATTATTTATTTCACATGACAATAAATGCAATAGAGTTTCAGCAACTCAAGATCTAAATAATTCCTCTACTTTACCTAGATGTGATATAACCTTTGACTATGTCTGATTTTCCTAATTGACACATTCTTTTAAAGGGATTATGTTGATCCATAAAAATAATCAGTGACCAAGGGTGCCTGCAACACTAACTTTATCTCATGGGGCACAGCATGTAGCCATAATTTGTAGCATATAAACTTTAATATCTATAGTGATTTAGTTAATAACAGTCTGGTGGGCACCGGCCAAATGGGTAGAACTGTCCCAGGGCTGTGAGGATTCTCAGAATAGTGCAAGACTCTCTCTTCTCCAGAGGTTTCCAGGTCCACAGGGCAGCAACACTCAGCAGGATGCTAATGGACCCAATAACACTCTTTCTGACTTCAAGTTTTCTATGAGGTTATAGTAATCAAGGCATAAGGATGGACATGTAGATGGAATACAACTCAGAGTACAGAAACAAACCTGTGTAACTATTGCCAATCGATTTTCCACAAATCTACCAAGACCATTCAGTGGGGAAGAAACAATCTTTTGAATAATGGTGCTGGGACAACTGGACATCTAGCTGCAAAAGAATGCAGCTGGACCCTTGCCTCATGCCAGAATTCACTAAAAAGTGTCAAAAGCCTAAGAATTAAAACTATAAGACATTTACAAGAAAATATAGAGGCATATATATCATCATGACCTTGAATTTGACAATGTCTTTTTAGATATGACAAGAAAATGACTGGAAACCTGATAAAAATAGATTAATAGGACTTTGGACTTTAAAATTTATGTGTCAAAAGACACTATCAAGAAATTGAAAAGACAACCTAGCAAATGGAAGGAAATATTTGCAAATGATACATCTGACAAGGGACTTATATATAGAATTAAAAAAACCCTACAATTCAATAATACAAAAATCAATAACCTGATTAAAAATAGGCAAAGGATGCACGTGTCCCTTCAAAACAGCACACCTGTATCCCGTGGATAAATGCCTAGTAAGGGGCATTAAGGAATCTACTCCTGAAATCATTGTTTCACTATATGCTAACTAATTTGGATATAAATTTTAAAAAAGAAAAAATAAAATTAAAGAATAAAAAATAATGTAATTTATAATAATAAAAATATATAATAATGTAAAAAAAATAGGCAAAGGGTCTGAATAGAAATTTCTCAAAAGAAGATATATAAATGGCCAATGAGTAGATGAAAAGATGCTCAACATCATAAGTCATCAAGAACATGCAAATCAAAACCACACAAGTTACCACTTCACACCCACTAGGACAGACAATAACTAGTGTTGCTGAGAATGTAGAGAAATCTGACCATTCATGCCCCACTGGTGGGAACATAAACTGGTGCAACCACTTCAGAAAACAGTTTTGTGGTTCTCTGTGAAATATGGAGTCACCATCTGACCCAGCAGGTATATATGCAGGTATGTACTCAGGTATAGAGGTACCCAAGAGAAATGAAAGCATCTGTACACAAAACAATTGTATACAAATGTCAGCAAGTAGCAGCAAAACCCGTAATAGCCAAAAAGTGGAAACACATCAATTCTCATCAACTAATGAGTAGTTAAACAAAATGTGGTACATCAGCAAGGAGACACAGATCTTGTGCACTGAAAATTACACAACGGTGTTGAGAAAACTAAAGACCTAGATGAATGGCAAGACATTCCATGAAATGTTACTGGGTCATAGGCAGGAAGGAAGTCCTGACATAGACACTATGAGGGTAAACCTAATGACACCATGCTAAGTGGAAAACGTGGTCACGATATACCAAGTATTACAGGATTCTACTTCTATGAAATGTCCAGAAAAGCCCTTGCATGGCACCCCAGGTGAAGCTCCACAGGCTTCCTCCCGTCTCTGAGGGTACAAGGTCCAAAGTAACCTCTATGAAACTTGCTCAGGACCATCTGCAAGTAACAAAGATATTATGTGATCACCGTAGTCCCCCCTTACCCATGGGGGATGCCCAAAACCACAGAAAGCACCAGACTCTACATATACTGCTTTTTAGGGGTCTTGTTCCTTCCTGGGCCCAAGCCCCTCACTCGTCTCTTTATTGGTGCCTCTTTCACCATCTTCTCCATCGACAGCCATTGGCCTCCCTTAGCTTAGCCTCCCAGGGAGCCCTGACCCCTGGGACTTTTCCACCAGTCACCTCTGCCCTGGGCTGGCAGTGACCCTGAGCTCTGATATCTGCTAACCACAAAGGAAAGTGCTCAAGGCCTGAGCTCCCTGCCTTAACATGATTTTTACTCCAGAGCCCCACAGGTTCACAAGAGTGGTTCCCAAGCTTGGCTGCACATGGGAGTCAAGTGGAAAGGCCCAGGTTAGGTCTCAAAACATGACATCAGAATGGCTGATGATCCACCCAAGCACCCATGTTGATTAAAGTTCCCCAGATGGGTGATGGATGTCAATATAGCACCAAGACTCAGAACAAGCATCTAAAAATCAAGCTCCTGACTGATCTAGTGCACTTCTGTTCATGTAGAATCAGCAACACTTTCTATGGACTGAAATGGGTCCTTTGCCTTTTGAAAAAGTTTGTAGAATTTTATGTGTTGTTTTCTTGTTTGCTTTATTTTGATTAGTTCAAGGAGTTCAAGCAAGCAAGTAACCAGAAAACAAGGAAATTCAGAGAAAGTAACTCTAGAGACAGCAGGGCTTAAATAGCCTCTCCTCCCCCAACCTAAGAGGGGACATCAGGCCCAGCCCAGGACCTTAGTGTGATGGTCTGAGGCCTTTGAAAAGCTGGGGACTGGCAGGTCCCAAGGTGCAGTGCAGGTCTTTCCTCTGGAGAGGTGCTCAGGTAGAGACTTGCCCTCAAGCCAGACAACAGGATGAACTCCCACAGAGTGGGAGTGTCAGCATTGCTTTCTCTTTGACATTGATCATTTGAATGAATGTTTTTTTTTTTTTAATTTTTTTTCAATGTTTTTTAATTTATTTTTGGGACACAGAGAGACAGAGCATGAACGGGGGAGGGGCAGAGAGAGAGGGAGACACAGAATCGGAAACAGGCTCCAGGCTCTGAGCCATCAGCCCAGAGCCCAACGCGGGGCTGGAACTCACGGACCGCGAGATTGTGACCTGGCTGAAGTCGGACGCTTAACCGACTGCGCCACCCAGGCGCCCCTTGAATGAATGTTTTAAAAAAATGTTTATTTATTTCTTTTGAGAGAGAGAGAGCAGGAACCAACAGCACCAGGATTGGTGGCCGTCAGTTCCTACGGTTTGCAGGACACTGTTGAGAGTATTTTACTATCTCCTCTGTGGCAGTAAGTTGTTTGACATCATCATCTTGGCAATGATTTTTAGATTTAACACCAAAAGCAAAAGCAACAAATTCAAAAATAAACTGCGGGAACTACATCAAACTAAAAAGCTTCTGCACAGCAAAGGAAACCATAAACAAAGTAAAAAAAGCAACCTATAGAATTGGAGAAAATTTTTGCAAAACATATTATATAGTAAGGGGTTAATATCCAAAGTATGTAAAGAACTCATACAATTCAACAGCAAAAAAATAATCATATTAAAAAATGGACAGATGACCTGAATAGACATTTTCCAAAGAAGACATACAGATGGCCAGTAGACACATGAAAAGATGCTCAACATCACTCACCATCAGGGAAATGCAAATCAGAACCACAATAAGATATCACCTCATACCTGTCAGAATGACATGTATCAAAAAGATAGGAAATAACAAATGCTGACAAGGATGTGCAAAAAAAAAAGGACCCTCATGTATTTTTGGTGGCAATGCCAACTGGTGCAGCCACTGTGGACAACAGTATGGACATTCCTTAAAAAACTAAAAATAGAACCACCATATGATCCAGTAATTCCACTTCTGGGTATCTGTCCAAAGAAAATGAAAACACTAATTCAAAAAGATTTATGCACCTCTATGTTTATTGCAGCAGTATTTACAATAGCTAAGATACGGAAACAACCGAAATGTCCATCAGTGGATGAATGGATAAAGAAGATGTGATTTATATACATAATATATTTATATATAATATGTGTATTATATATATAATATTATTCAGCCATAAAAAGAAGGAAATCTTGTCATTTCCAACAACATAGATAAACCTTGAAGGACATTATGGCAAACGAAATAAGTCAGGCAGAGAAAGACAAATAAGTTATGATTTCACTTATATGTGGAATTAAAAAAAGTTCATAAAAACACAGAACAGACTGGCAGAGCTGAAGGCTGGGGTGGGGAGCAGGTAAAATGGGTGAAGGGGGTGAGCAGGTACAGACTTCAAGTTATAAAGTAAACAAGTCATGGGATGTCAAGTTTGGCATGGTGACTACAATTAATTATACTGAACTGCATATTTGAAAGGTGCTAAGAGAGTAAATCTTAAAAGTTCTCATTGCAAGAAAAAAAACTTTGTAACTACGTGTGGTGATGGATGTTAGCTAGACTTGTGGTGATCATTTCTTGATATACACAAATATCAAATCATTATGTTTTACACCTGAAATTAATGTAATGTTATATGTAAATTATACTTTAAGAAAAATTAATGCTGTATAAAATTATAAATAAAAATAAAAGACTATATATACTAACATAAAATATGGATTTGGGTGATATGATGTGTCAGTGTAAGTTCATTGGTTGTAGCTGACATACGTTTCTGGAGAGGTGTTGACAGTGGGGAGAGACAGGGAGTATATGGGAAATATCTATACTTCCTGATCAATTTTGTTGTAAACCTAAAAATGCTTTAAAAAAGAAAGTCTATTTTTAAGTTATAGGGAAATATGTAAAAAAAATAAACATTTAACTCAAGAAACAAGAAAAATCCCCAAAAAAAGGAACCAAAAAGAAATAGGAGGAAGGATTGGTGTGGACAAAAAGCAAAGCAGTAGCAACCATCACTCTGAGGCTTGCCCCCCACCGTGCTTCCCTGAGGAACTACACTACTGCTCACATCTCTGAGACAAAATTAAAACCACAGTGGGATACTGCTACACGTCCATTAGAACAGCTGCCATTGAAAAGACTGACAGCACTAAGTGTTGGGAAGGATGGATCTCCTGTTCAGTCTTGGAGGGGTGAAAATGGGTAGAATTACTTTGGAATAAAGGCCCAGAATATCTACACCTAAGTTAAATGAAAACATATGGCCATGAAAAGACTGTGCAAGAATGTTTGGAGCAGCTTTATCCATAATACCCAAAACAGCAAAATCAACACAGGTGTCCATCAGTAAGAAAATGGAAAAACAAATGGTGGAATACACCTGTGGTAGAATACTCCCTGGTAATATAAGCAGACTGTGGAATTGCAGAGCAGCATGGATGAGTCTCAAGGACATTATGTTAAATGTAAGAACCCTTACACAAAAGAGTACATACCACATGATTCTGGCTTATATGGAATTCTAGACCATGCAAAACTGTCTTATGGTAGAAAGAATTAAAACTGGTTGCATCAGGAGAAGGGGTGGGCATTGGCTAGAAAGGAACATGAAGGAACCTTCTGGATGTGATGGTAATGTTCTGTAACTTGGTAGATGTTTGGGTTACACAGCTTAATGCATTTGCCAAAACTCAATGAATATACACTTAAGATTGTACATTTTGTTGTATATAAATTAGACATCAAAAGAAAACAGTATAAATAAATATTGAACTCTAGTTAGTGCATACTGAAGTATTTAGGAGAAATTGCATAGATATCTGCAATGTATTTACCCAACATCAAATAAAATGTTGATTTATAAAGATACAACTCTTAACTATACTTTGTCATTCTAATTCAAATTATTAGATAAAAGGCAAAAACATAGAGTATTATTCAAGAACCAAGGAAACATAAAATGAATATCTAATTAATCATGCAAAGGATGAAAATGAAATGACATTATTAGATTTTTATTGAAATGTTAAAAGACCAACATAACAATTCCATACTTTAAGAATTTTGTTGTTAAGTTGTGATTTTAATTTTGTGCAGTTTTTCACTGACTGAATAAAGCTCTTTTGGGCCCCACTTCAATCAGGTGGGCAGTGTGAGCAGATGGTCCCAAATATTGGTCTCTGACCCCTTTATCTTCAACTATATACTTCATTTCTTACTTGATAACTTTGAACCAAAATTCTTTGGTTTTTAGCCAGAGTTATAGCTGTGCTTTTTTTTCTTTTATTGAGAGTAGGTTTTAGCTTTTGGTTTAATGTTTATTTATTTTTGAGAGACAGAGAGAGACAGAGTGTGAGTGGGGAAGGGGCACACTCTCTCTAAAAAGGAATAAACATATAAATAGATAGACAGATAGATAGATAGATAGATACCATATCTTGTCATCTTTAATTTCTTCATGTATACATAACATTTTCATGCATATTCACTGTATAGATCTCATTATTTTTATGATTGTTCCCTGCCCCTCAGAGAGTCCTGAACTAGGATGAGGGAGGCTTTTCGTCATTTTGCTCTTCAGGCTGACAGACAAATGGAAAGTACTTTCTAGACAAGGTTACCTTTGCAATTCCATGTATTAGCAGAGCCTAGAGCTGTCCAGATGCATTTTCAGGTGAAGCTAGACCAGATTTCAGACTTTTAAAATATCACATGTTGGTATTCATGCTACTTTGACTCTTTTTTTTTAAATTTTTATTTATTTTTGACAGAGAGAGAGAGAGAGCATGAGTAGGAGAGGAGCAGAGGCAGAGGGAGACACAGAATCTGAAACAGGCTCCAGGCTCTGAGCTGTCAGCACAGAGCCCGACGCGGGGCTCAAACTCACAGACCGCGAGATCGTGACCTGAGCCGAAGTCGGACGCTCAACCAACTGAGCCACCCAGGCGCCCCTACTTTGACTCTTAAACACAAAGTTGGATTCTGGGCTTCCAGTACGTGAGTTGTGCTGTCTACTATGACCAGGGCATCATGGAAGCATCAGTAGAGATGTTGCCTTTCTCAGTGCTGGCCTCCATCCTGGGATGATTAATTCTAATATGCCTTCCTTCACCTGATTTTCTTTTATTCTTCTTTTAAATTGAAGTATAATTATCATATAGTGTTACATTAGTTGCAGTGTACAATATAGTGATTTAATAATTCTATGCATTTCTCAGTGCTCATCAAGATAACTGAACTTGTAATCTCCTTTATCTATTTCCCCCATCCCCACCTCCCTTCTGACAACCAGTTTGTTCTCATATTTAAGGATCTGTTCTTTTTTTTGTTTCTTTTATTCTTTGCTTATTTGTTTTGTTTCTTAAGTTCTACATGAGTGAAATCATATGGTATTTATCTTTTCGTTCTGACTTATTTCGTTTAGCATTACACTCTCTAGTTCTATTCGTATTGTTGCAAATAGCAAGATTTTATTCTTTTTTTATGGCTGAGTAATATCCCTGTGTGTGTGTGTATCATATCTTCTTTATCCATTGATCTATGGATGGACACTTTGGGCTGCTTCCACATCTTGACTATTGTAAATAACGCTGCAATAAACATGGGAGTGTATATATCTTTTTTGAATTAGTGTTTTCATTTTCTTTGGGTAAATAGCCAGTAGTGGAATTACTGGATCATATAGTAATTCTATTTTTAACTTTTCAAGGAATCTCCATATTGTTTTCCACAGTGACTGCACCAATTTGCACTCCTACCAACAGTGGGAGCACTCCCACCAACAGTGCACAAGAGTTCCCATTCTCAATTTCCTCACCAACATCTATTGTTTCTTGTCCCTTTTTTTTAAATACAGAATTTATTGTCAAATTTGCTAACATACACTGTGTAAAGTGTGCTCTTGGTTTTTTGGGGTAGATTCCCATGGTTTATTGCTTGTATACAACACAACACCCATTGCTCATCCAAACAACTGCCCTCCTCGATGCCCATCACCCATTTTCCCCTCTCCCCCACCCCCCCCATCAACCCTCAGTTTGTTCTCTGTATATAAGAGTCTCTTATGGTTTACCTCCCTCCCTCTCTGTTTGTAACTATTTTTTTCCTCTTCCATTCCCCCATGGTCTTCTGTTAAGTTTCTCAAGATTCACATATGAGGGAAAACATGATATCTGTCTTTCTCTGACTGACTTATTTCACTCAGCATAATACCTTCCAGTTCCATCCACGTTGCTGCAAATGGCATGATTTCATGCTTTCTCATTGTCAAGTATTCCATTGTATATATAAACCACATCTTCTTTATCCATTCATCAGTTGATGAACATTTAGGCTCTTTCCATAATTTGGCTATTGTTGAAAATGCTGCTCTAAATATTGGGGTACATGTGCCCTTATGAATCAGCACTCTTGTATCCTTTGGATAAATTCCTAGTAGTGCTATTGCTGGTTGGTAGGTTACTTCTATTTTTAATTTTTTGAGGAACCTCCACACTGTTTTCCAGAGTGGCTGCACCAGTTTGCATTCCCACCAAAGGTGCAAAAGGGTTCCTGTCTTTCCACATCCTTGCCAGCAACTGTTGTTTCCTGAGTTGTTAATTTTAGCCACTCTGACAAGTGTGAAGTGGTATCTCAGTGTGGTTTTGATTTGTATTTCCCTGATGATGAATGACATTGAGCATCTTTTCATGTGTCTGTTGGCCATCAGGATGTCTTCTTTGGAAAAGTGTCCATTCATGCCTCTTGCCCATTTCTTCACTGGATTATTTATTTTTTGAGTATTGAGTTTGGTAAGTTCTTTATAGATTTTGGATACTAACCCTTTATCCAATATGTCATTTGCAAATATATTTTCCCATTCTGTCAGTTGCCTTTTAGTTTTGTTGATTGTTTCCTTTGTACTGTAGAAGCTTTTTATCTTGATGAGGTTCTAATAGTTCATTTTTGCTTTTAATTCCCTTGGCTTGGGAGATGTGTCGAGCAAGAAATTCCTGTGGCTGAGGTTAGAGAGGTTGTTGCCTGCTTTCTCCTCTAAGGTTTTGATGGTTTCCTGTCTTACATTTAGGTCTTCATCCATTTTTAATTCATTTTTGTGTATGATGTAAGGAAGTGGTCCAGTTTCATTCTTTTGCATGTTTCTGTCCCATTTTCCCAGCACCATTTGTTGAAGATACTGTCTTTCTTCCCTTATTATTCTTTCCTGTTTTGTCAAAGATTATTTGACCATATAATTGTGGGTCCATTTCCAAATTTTCTATTCTGTTCCATTAATCTATGTGTCTGTTTTTTGTGCAGTACCATACTGTCTTGATGACAACAGCTTTGCAATATAGCCAGACTCATGATACCTCCAGCTTTTCTTTTCTTTTTCAGGATTTCTTTGGCTACTTGGGGATTTATGTGGTTTCACACAAATTTCAGGATTGTTTGTTCTAGTCTGCGAAAAATGCTGGCAGGATTTTGATAGGGATTGCAATAAATGTGTAGATTTCTTTGGGTATTGTAGACACTTTAACAATGTCTTCCAATCCATGAACAGGGATTTTTTCCATTTTTTTGTGTCTTCTTCAATTTCTTTCGCAAGTGTTCTAGGGTTTCCAGAGTACAAATCTTTTACCTTTTAGTTAGGTTTATCCCTAGGTATCTGACTGCTTTGGATGCAATTGGAATTGGGATTGATTCCTTGATTTCTTTTTCTGCTGCTTCATTATTGGTGTGTAGAAATGCGACAGATCTGTACATTGATTTTTATATCCTATGATTCTGCTGAATTCATGTATTAGTTTTAGCATTTTTTTGGTGGAGTCGTTTGGGTTTTGGACATAGAGTATCACGTTGTCTGCAAATAGTGAAAATTTGACTTTTCCCTTGCTGATTTGGATGCCTTTTATTTCTTTTTGTTGTCTGATTGCTGAAGCTAAGCCTTCCAGTACTATGTTAAATAGTAATGGTGAGGGTAGTCATACCTGTCTTGTTCCTGACTGTAGGGGAAAAAATCTCTCAGTATTTCCCCATTGAGGATGATATTAGCTGTGGGCCTTTCATATATGGCCTTTATGATATTGATGTATGTTCCATCTATCCCCACTTGTTGAGGTTTTTTTTTTTATCAAGAATCGATTCTGAATTTTGTCAAATGCTTTTTCTACATCTATTGACAGGATTATATGGTTCTTATCCTTTCTCTTATTAATATGATGTATCATGTTGATTGATTTGCAGATTTTAAACCACTCCTGCGACCCAGGAATAAATCCCACTTGATCGTGGTGAATAATTCTTTTAATGTACTATTGGATTCAATTTGCTGGTATCTTGTTGAGAATTTTTGCATTCATATTCATCAGGGATATTGACCTGTAATTCTCCTTTTTATGGGAGTTGTATCTGGTTTTGGAATCAAGGTAATGCTGGCTTTATAGAATGAGTTTGGAAGCTTTCCTTCCATCTCTGTTTTTTGGAACAGTTTGAGAAGAATAGGTATTAACTCTTCTTTAAATGTCTGGTAGAATTCCCATGGGAAGCCATCTGGCCCTGGACTTTTTTTTGTTGGGAGATTTTTGATTAGTGATTCAATTTTTTTGCTGGTTATAGGTCTGTTCAAACTTTCTATTTCTTCCTGTTGCAGTTTTGGCATTTGTATGTTTCTAGAAATTTATTCATTTTTTTTCCAGATTTTTTGGCCCAATTTGTTGGCATATAATTTTTCATAATATTCTCTTGTGATTTATTTCTGCGGTGTTGTGATCTCTCCTCTTTTGTTTGTGATTTTATTTATTCAGGTCCTTTCTCTTTTCTTTTTGAGAACCTGGCTAAAGTTTATCAATTTTGTTAATTCTTTCAAGGAACCAGGTCTTAGTTTCGTTGGTCTGCTCTGCTGGTTTTTTGTTTGTTTGTTTCCATATCATTAATTTCTGCTCTATTCTTTATTATTTCCCTTTGTCCACTTTATTTGCTTTTCTAGCTCCTTTAAGTATAAGGTTACGTTATGTATTTGAGCCTTTTCTTGCTTCTTAAGGTAGGTCTGTATTGCAATATACTTCCCTCTTTGGACTGTCCTTGCTGCATTCCAAAGGTTTTGGACTGTAATGTTTTCATTTTCATTTGCTTCCATGTACTTCTTCATTTCTTCTTCAATTTCATGACTAACCCTTTCACTTTTTAGTAGGATGTTCTTTAACCTCCATGTATTTGTGGTCTTTCCAAATTTTTTCTTGTGGTTGCCTTCAGGTTTCATAGTGTCGTGGTCTGAAAATATGAGATCAAGCATGGCATGATCTCAATTTTTTGTACTTGTTGAGGGCTGATTTGTGGCCCAGTATGTGATCTATTCTGGAGAATGCTGCATGTGCACTCGAAAAGAATGTATATTCTCCTGCTTTAGAGTGGATTGTTGTGAATATATCTGTTAAGTCGATCGGGTCCAGTGTGTCATTCAAAGCCATTATTTCCATGTTGATTTTCTGCTTAGATGATCCGTCCTCTTAAAGCAATGGTTCCTTACTATTGTTACATTATTATCAATGAGTTTATTTATGTTTGTTATTGGTTATATATTTTGTTGGTTATTGATTATATATATTGTTATTGGTTTATATATTTAGGTGCTTTCAAGTTTGGGATATAAATATCTACAATTTTGTTAGATCTTGTTGGAGAGAAATGATATAGTAGATTTCTCATCCCTTGGTACAGTGTTTGATTTAAAATCTAGTTTGTCTGATTTTAAGTATGGCTATTCTTGCTTTTGATGTCCATTAGCATGAGAGGTGGTTTTCCATCCCCTCACTTTCAATATGCAGGTATCTTTAGGACTAAAATGAGTCTCTCGTAGGCAGCATATAGAAAGGTCTTGTATTTTTATCCAATCTCTTCCCCTATATTTTTTGATTGGAGCGTTTATTACATTTACATTCAGAGTGATTATTGATAGATATAATTTAGTGTCATTGTATTACCTGTAAAGTTGGCGTTTCTGGTGATGTACTCTGTTCCTTTCTAGTCTTTGTTGCTTTTGGTCTTTCCCACTCAAAGAGTCCTTTTAAATATTTCTTGCAGGGCTGGTTTAGTGGTCATGAACTCCTTTAGTTTTGGTTTGTCTGGGAACTCTTTATCTCTCCTTATATTCTGAATGATATCCTTGCTGGATAAAGTATTCTTGGCTAAAGATTTTTCCCATTCAGCACATTGAATATATCGTGCTACGCCCTTCAGGCCTGCTAAGTTCCTGTGGGCAGATCTTCTGTGAACCTGATCTGTCTTCCCTTGTAGGTTAAGGAATTTTTTTCCCTTGCTGCTTTCAGGATTCTTTCCATGTCTGTGAATTTTGTGAATTTGACTATGACGTATCTTGGTGATGGCCTGCTTTTGTTGAATTTAATGCTGGTTCTCTGCTTTTTGGATTTAGATGTCTGTTCCCTTTCCCAAATTAGGGAAGTTTTCAGCTACAGTTTGCTCAAATAAATCTTCTGCCCACCTTTCCCTCTCTTCTTCTGGGTCTCCTATGGTATGAATGTTATTATGCTTTAAGGAGTTGCTGAGTTCCCTAGGTCTGCCCTCATGATCCAATACCTTTGTTTCTCTCTTTTTTTCAGCTTTATTATTTTCCATAATTTTATCTTCTATATCACTATTTGCTGCTCTGCTTTGTTCATCCTTGTTGTCATGGCATTCATTCAGGTTAGTATCTTGGTTATAGCATTTTTTTAAAAATTTCAATCTGACTAGTTAGTAAGGGATTCTCTAGTGTCTTCTATGCTTCTCATAGCCCAGGTAATATCATTATGATTGTTGTTTTAAATTATGGTTCAGGCATCTTATATCCATTCTGATTAAATTCCTGGCCCTTACTTCTTCCTATTCTTTCTTTTGGGGTGAATTCATCCATCTTGTCATTTTGTCTAGGTCACTGTGTGTGTGTGTGTGTGTGTGTGTGTGTGATTGTTAGGAAAGCCTGATATGTTTCCTGGTCCTGAGAGTAATGGCTATATTAAGAAGAGGTCCTACATTGTCCAGGGTGTGGTGCTTCAGGAGATGTTTCAGAGCATGCACTCTGCTGCTATGTTTTGTCTTTCCTTCCCTCAGGTCTATTCGCTGTAGAGTTTCTCCTTGTCTGCAGTGGGGGGTGTTTGGACCTTGTCCAGTATGTGGCAATTTTTAAATAAGTGTGTTTTGGTCTGCTTGTTAAAAGAAGCTAGATCCATGGGGCGCCTGGGTGACTCAGTCAGTTGAGCGGCCAACTTTGGCTCAGGTCATGATCTCATGGTTCATGAGTTAGAGCCTCACATTGGACTCTGTGCTTACAGCTCAGAGCCTGGAGCCTGCTTCAGATTCTGTGTTTCCGTCTCTCTCCCTGTCCTTCCCCTGCTCATGCTCTGTCACTTTCTTTGTCAAAAATAAATTTAAAAAATATTAAAAAATATTTTTTAATAAAAAAGAATCTAGATCCTATTTCCCCTATAGCTGAAGTTTTGCTGTACTCTATGATCAGTAGCCTAAGCGTGTGGAAGGGATTTGTGGTAGTCTTCCGGGGGAGGGGTCTGCTGCATTGATTCATCAGGTGCACTTGCCCTAGTGGAGATGCACCTGCAGGGCTCAAGAGGGCAGGGCTTGGTGTAATTAGTCCCAGCCTCCACTGGGGGTCGCTGTGTTGCTCACTGAAGGTGGTCAGTGTTGATGGTCTGGTGGGGTGGGGGGAGGTTGATGTTGCTCTGCTTTCTCCTCCCTGGAATGGAGAGCTTGCTCCCACCACTCTTCAGGAAGCTCTCAGAGAAGGGCAAACAATCTCCCCACTTTTGTCCCCAGCTTCTGTCAGACCCCTGCCTTCTTCTGTCTGTGTCTAAATTATCTGCCTACCAGGCAGCCCAGTGCTCCTGTGCTTTATCTCAAGGGTTGGGCTGGGTTTAAGAACTCCAAATTCTAGGGACCCTCACTGATCCTCTGGGGGAGGGTCTTATGGTGCTGTGGCCTATGCTGGTTTGTCATAGAAAACCAGTTGCACCCTCATGAAGCAGTCTGGAGTTTATGGTAAAGTGCAGCAAAAAGTTGGACCAAAGTTCTCTGCCTTTGGAGGATGTCTCTGTTCTTGTGTTAATGAACAGGGAAATACGTGGGTGCTTGCCATCTCTTTTGTCCCCAGGGGGGCTGTGCCACCTCTCTCAAATGCACCCCAAGTAGGGGAACTATTTCTCCGCATGCGACCCTGGGGATCCTCAGACCACACTGTCCTAACCTGGGCCTCTGCCCTTCTTCCCCAGCAGAGCACTGCTAAGCCTGCCAGGCTCCAGCCCGGTGATGGCATGGACTTCTAAAACTTCAGACTTTGAGCTCTGCTGCTTATAAAAACTTGTGCTATTTGCCTCTCTCCCTTTCCCAGAAAGTGGTTTTGGGGAAGAGTTTTTCTTGTGCAATCCCCTGCACGTGTTTTCACTCTTTCTCCCTCATTTTCTCTCTTGTTCCCCTCTCTGTGATCAGGGATCCCTCCCCTCTGTAGCACCCGCAACTCTTTTCTCTCCCAAATCAACTCTGCAGCCCCTACCTTCTGTAAGGTGGCTACTTTTCTACCTCTAGTTGTATGTTTTTTTCTTTCAGATATATTTCCTGGGTGTTCAGAAGGATTTATAATTAGCTGTGTTCAAGGGACAAGGCAAGCTTAAGGCCCTCCTATTACTCCCCCATCTGAATTCCTCCCACTCAATATCAAGACTCACATTTAAAGTATAGTAAATAAGATAGTATGGGATTGGTGTAAGAAAAGACAGATAAACCAATAGAGACACACAAGGTTCAGAAGCAACCTATACCTGTATGAAACCTTGATTATTATGTGCGCTTACCTTATGCTCCAGCAATTTCACTTTTAGATACATAAGCAACAGAAATGTGCACACACGTGCATGAAAAGACAAGTGCTATAATGTTCATAGTATCATGGCTTGCAGTAGCTAACAAGTGGAATAAAAAAATATCACTTGGGGTAGAACGTATATATCATGCTATAGTCACAAAATGGATTCTTGTGCAGCAATGAAGAAGAATGAGCTTCTTGTGCAAATAACATGTGTGAATTGCACAAACATGATGTTGAGTAAGAGAAGCAAGACACAAAAGAATACATACTGTATAATTGTATTAATGTTAAACAAAAGTACAAAAATAGACAAAATTAATCTAATCTATGATATTAGAAGTTAGAGTAAAGTTCCCTTTGCCTGGAGGAGGAGTTAGTGGCTGAAGAGGGTCAGGGACCCTTCTGAGGTGTGGGCAACACTCATTTCTTTTGTTTTATTATTATTATTATTATTATTATTATAATTTACATCCAAGTTAGTTAGCATACAGTGCAACAGTGATTTCAGGAGTAGATTCCTTAATGCCCCTTACCCATTCAGTCCATCCCCCCTCCCACAACCCCTCCAGGAAACCTGTGTTTGTTCTCCATATTTAAGAGTCTCTTATGTTTTGTCCTCCTCCCTGTTTTTATATTATATTTGCTTCCCTTCCCTTGTGTTCATCTGTTCTGTGTCTTAAAGCCCTCATATGAGTGAAGTCATATGATATTTCTCTTTCTCTGCCTGACTAATTTCGCTTAGCATAATACCCTCTAGTTCCATCCATGTAGCTGCAAATGGCAAAATTTCATTCTTTTTGATTGCTGAGTAATACTCCATTATATATATACACCACATCTTCTTTATCCATTCATCCATCAATGGACATTTGGGCTCTTTCCATACTTTGGCTATTGTTGATAGTGCTGCTATCAACATGGGGGTGCATGTGCTCCTTCGAAACAGCCTACCTGTATCCCTTGGATAAATACCTAGTAGTGCAATTGCTGGGTTGCAAGGTAGTTCTATTTTTCATTTTTTGAGTAACCTCCATACTGTTTTCCAGAGTGGCTGCACCAGTTTGCATTCCCACTAACAATGCAAAAGAGATCCTCTTTCTCCACATCCTTCCCAACATCTGTTGTTGCCTGAGTTGTTAATGTTAGCCATTCTGACAGGTGTGAGGTGGTATCTCCTTGTGGTTTTGATTTGTATTTCCCTGATGATGAGTGATGTTGAGCATGTTTTCATGTGTCAGTTGGCCATCTGGATGTCTTCTTTGGAGAAGTGTCTATTCATGTCTTTTGCCCATTTCTTCACTGGATTACTTGTTTTTTGGGTGTTGAGTTTGATAAGTTCTTTATAGATTTTGGATACTAACCCTTTATCTGATATGTCATCTGCAAATATCTTCTCCCATTCCATTGGTTGCCTTTTAGTTTTGCTAATTGTTTCCCTTGCTGTGCAGAAGCTTTTTATTTTGATGAGGTCCTAATAGTTTATTTTTGCTTTGGTGTCCCTTCCCTCTGGAGACATGTTGAGTAAGAAGTTGTTGCGGCCAGGGTCAAAGAGGTTATTACCTGCTTTCTCCTCAAGGATTCTGATGGCTTCCTGTCTTAAATTTAGGTCTTTCATCCATTTTGAGTTTGTTTTTGTGTATGGTGTAAGAAAATGGTCCAGGTTCATTTTTCTGCATGTCCCTGTCCAGTTTTCTCAGCACCACCTGTTGAAGAGACTGTCTTGATCCCACTGGATATTCTTTCCTGCTTTGTCAAAGAATAGTTGGCCATACATTTGTGGGTCCATTTCTGGGTTCTCTAATCTGTTCTATTGATCTGAGTGTCTGTTCTTGTGCCAGTACCATACTGTCTTGATGATTACAGCTTTATAATATAGCTTGAAGTCCGGGATTGTGATGCCTCCTGCTTTGGTTTTCTTTTTCAAGGTTGCTTTGGCTGCTTGGGGTCTTTTATGGTTCCATACAAATTTTAGGATTGTTTGTTCTAGCTCTGTGAAGAATGCTGGTGTTATTTTGATAGGGATTGCATTGAATATGTAGATTACTTTGGGCAGTATCAACATTTTAACAATATTTGTTCTTTCTATGCAGGAGCATGGAATATTTTTCCATTCTTTGTGTTTTCTTCAATTTCCTTCATAAGGTTTCTATAGTTTTTAGTGTATAGTTTTTTCACCTCTTTGGTTAGATTTAGTCCTAGGTATTTTATGGTTTTTGGTGTGATTGTAAATGGGATTGATTCCTTGATTTACCTTTCTGTTGCTTTATTGTTGGTGTATAGGAAAGCAACCAATGTCTGGTATTTATTTTATATCCTGCCAATTTGATGAACTCATGGATCAGCTCTAGCAGTTTTTTGGTGGAATCTTTTGGGTTTTCCATATAGAGTATCATGTCATCTGCAGAGAGTGAAAGTTTGACCTCCTTCTTGCCAGTTTGGAAGCCTTTTATTTCTTTGAGTTGTCTGATTGCTGAGGCTGACTTCCAACACTATGTTGAATAACAGTGGCGAGAGTGGACATCCCTGTCTTGTCCCTCACCTTATGGGGAATGTTCTCAGTTTTTCCCCATTGAGGATGATATTAGAATTGGGCCTTTCATATATGGCTTTTATGATCTCGAAGTATGATCCTTCTATCCATACTTTCTTAAGAGTTTTTATCAAGAAAGGATGCTGTATTTTGTCAAATGCTTTCTCTTCATCTATTGTAAACTCTGGCATTTTAGATAGAGATTTACTTCTGAGGCCATTAACAAAACTGCGGCCTTTCTGTTTATAAATCCTCTGAATACAATAGATATATTGAGAGCCTTGTAACTTGCACATGATTTAAGTCCAGAAAATCATATGCCAATTTTCTAAGAGTGTCTTAATGAATATTATCATTACTATTACTATTACCATCATTGCCACCGCTACTATCACTATCATCATCACCACTGCAATCATCATCACCACCATCATTACCATGAACATCATCATCACTGTTCTCACCATTGCCACCATCATCATCACCATCATCATCAACATTATCACTATTATCATCACCATCACTAACACCACCATCACCACCATCAACATTATCATCATCACCATCACCATTTGCATTGTTGCTGTTATCATCATCATCATAGGAAAGAAAGTAGTGATGTGGTTGCACTCTGGTCCTACTTTTTCACTTAGACTCGGATGACCTTTATAACTCTTGTCTCCATCTCTTAACTACACTCTTCCTCCATGCTTGTTTTTATTCTTTGAACCCATTGATCCTCTCTCCTCTTTTCTTTCATCAGTCCTTCATGCTGTATCTTCACTTCATCTTTCCCCTTTATTCAGGGCCATTTGCACAGTCTCAATGTTCTTCATTGAAGAGTCCCTTGCAGGTATCACCTATGAGGCAGTGCTCTCTGTGCAGGCAGCACTCCGCTTCTCCCTCATGCCCATACCCCAAACCCAGAGATCCTAGTGTAATTGTTTTAGGGAGTTCTGGACATCAGTGTTTTTTGAAAGCTCTCTTGGTGATTTTGATGTGCAGCCAGGATTGAAAACACTGAGTTTGGAAAAATTTAATTGCAACTGCATGTAGTTAAGTTCCAGACAACTCTATCTTCTAAATTAGAAAATGCAGGTTGTAGAGCTAAAACATTATATAACCATGGGATGTCTCAGCTCCCTGCCATTTAACCAGGGACCTCTCAACTCTCCTCCTGGATGACATTTAAAAGTAAGGAAGGCCAGAGACCTTCAGTCCCCAATGTTCCTATGTGCACTTTTACTGTAAGGATGTTTTAACTCAGGTGACATTTTGTCATAAATATGCACTTTACAGACAGAATTGTGCCAACATTGATGACTCTTCATTAAAATTCAGTTACTATGATCTAATATGTTGGCCATATTCCTATGTAGAGTAAACTATGTCTAATTTTTTTCTATTTAATTTTACTTAAATGTTTTTCATCTATATTAGTTTCTCTATTTAAATTACCCAATGAAGATTTGATTTATCAATTAGTTTTTTTGTTCATACCTATTATTTTTATCTCATCGCTTCTGCCAATGTGAGTTCTTCTTAGTGGTCAATATTTCTCCAAATCTTATCTTCATGTTTCCATTATTTCTCAGCTGAATTTATGAGAGAACTGAGAGTCATTTTGCGAGCCAGAGATGGAGGGGAGAAGGCAGGCTGTCGGCAAGGTGGTCAGCACTTAGAGGTCATGCTGTGGGTGGTGGGTGGCCCTGCTATGACAAGCTCATTACCCATATTTCCTCTGCTCCCATGTTTGAAAGTGGGTGCTTAGTTGTGATCCTGCCTCGGGTGGAGGGGTGTGAAGTTGAAAGAAGATTGTGTGTTGCCTGACTGGGCAGTTGTTTCTTGTGACATGTGTGAGTCCCTTCCAAAAACCGTCCATCCCTGAGTCAGGCTTCAAGTGTACACAAACCCCACCCATGACCCTTTGGTCTCATAAGTTACTATCAACTACGTTGGGTTTAATGCCTTATATAGGAAGCCTGGGTAGTTACATTAACACCAAAAAACAAAATTGGCTCTAAGACAGAAGGTGTTATCAATGCATCCAAAAAAATATTCTCAAGATGCATAAAATAATAACTGATAGACCTTTGGGGAAGATGTGGAAGGTCTTAACAGTCCTCTGTCCAACACGACATCAAGTAAACAAACACAGTTTTTTAAAAGTAGGAAAGACATTCGAATAATCCTACCATTATAGAACATGCAACTTTTTAAGCATTAGCTGGACATTAATGTAGATGGGCCTCTTCTAGGCCAGTGATTCTCAGACTATCTGTAGTGAAGAGTTTGTTTATTTTATGGTTTCTGTTGTTTTCCAATCCAGTACAGACCAATCTTTTTAAAAGAAAAATAAAAAAGAATTACTAGAAAAAGGTTCATGTGCTTAGCACAGTGACGTCAATGTGGGTGAGTTTATACTTCCTTTCTGTTTCTGTAAGTTCTCATCGCAGATGGCACTGGTCTGTGCACCACATGGTAAGCAGCATTGTACTAAGCTGCAAGGTTAGTTATTTGTCCTGGGACAATTTATATCTATATGGGGAAAACAAATTTTATACTTAACCCTTACCATACACAAAAATCAATTCCACACAGATTTAAGATGTAAATATGAAAGGCAAAATTTTTAAAATGGGCAACTATCTTTCTGATCTTTCTGGGATAAGGAGAGATTTTTTTAAATCCCCAAAAGTGCTAACCCCAAAATAAAAGATTGATAGTTTTAAAACAGTTGTTCATAAAAAATATCCTATCATGTGAAAAGGTAGCCCAAAGAGTGGGAAAAAAATCATTGCAACACAGAAAACTAAAAAAGGAACATTAACCAGAAGATATAAAGCATTTCAACAGTGAGAGAAAGGCAGAAACGCCAGTAGGAGAGGAGAACTGAATATACAAGTAGGCACTTTATAGAAGAGGAGACAAGTTTGATGAATAAACGTGTATAAAGAGATTCTCTGCTTTATTCACAATCAGGGAAATGTAAATTGGGACCACACGTAAATACCACTTTGTACCTGCTAGACGAGCAAAAATTAAGAAATCTATTTGTATTAATTGTTGGAGAGGTAGTGAATCAGCAGGACCACTTAGACACACTGGTAAGAGTGTAAATGGCCTCAAATACGTGAGAAATAATATGGTATTATGTTGCCATGTACTTAATCAGCCTAAAGATATCCTTGCAAGGTGTTCCAGGAGGCATGCATGAACATGTTCTGAGCAGCACTCTGCAACAGCAAAACTAGAAAATAATCTGATAGGATAGTGGATAAGTCATGCTGTCAGTGCAGCCACATCTCACAATGGGCACAGAGAGTTGATGGTGAATAAAAAATTTAGACCTTAGAGAATATAAATACTATGAAATATCTTTTAGAAAGTCAACAATAAGAAGAATTAAACAATATACAAATGTAAGAAAAAAACACAGAGAATATTAGAAGCAAAGTCAGGACAGTGGTTGCCTCTGGAGGTAGACCGTCAGGTGTGAGTGAAGTGTACAGGTAGCTGAAATTGGAATTGGGGGTTGTGGTTTTTGGGTTAGGAATGGGTTGTTCAGTGTTCGTGATATTATTACACCCTATAACATGCAAAAGAAATACCCCACACATTCTTTTTGATGTGTCAAATATGACATTGAAGATAATAAGACAAAGTTGCTTCAGAGATCTTTTGTCCTTGCTCTTCCCCTCTGCTGCTGTCTGGTGGGCACCACAGCTGCTGTCCCTCCCTCTGCATCCACAGTCTTCCACAGACATCCTGCCCCTTCTCTTGCCAAGCTCCCCAACCGCTGGTGTGTTGGCGTCTCTTTTGGGGTCCTGGTGAGCTGAAACTACCCACATGGAATTCAAGGGGGCTTCTTCTTCCACCCAGCAGGGCTGATGTTTTTGCATGTCAGTTAACAGTGTAGCTTGCTCCCAGAACCTTGAACAGCAGCTCACAGATGGAGGCAGGCAGAGCCAAGGGACAGATAAGAGAACACACATATATTGTCCCCAGTCCCTTTGATGTGGAAAGCAATCCTGGGCCAAACCAGCTTGCTCTTTGGACATTGTGATGTTGTGTGTTCTCTACTTTTGTTTACTTGGAGAAGATTTTGGCTTTTGTGAAGGTCATTATTTCTAATCAAGAGTTCATTAGACATTACATACTTAGCTGCCCTAATTTTTATTTTGGTGTTCTCAACCCTTTTACCCTACAAAATAAGAGGAAATTTCCAGCAGATATTTCTTTTATTTTTTTAAGGTTAAAAAAAAATTTTAAGTAATCTCTCCGCCCAATGTTGGGCTCGAACTAACAACCCGAGATCAAGAGTCACATGCTCCACCGACAGAGTCAGCCAGGTACCCCTTCAGGAGAGATTTGTTAAATCAACTCTTCTGAGAACATTTTCAACTCCATTCCTACTCCATTCCCTTCCTGCATATCCACTGCCTTTATGCTGCCCAGAGAAGTGATATTCTTCTCCCTTTCCCTCTATGGTCTAAGGATTTATGGCCACTGAGTTGCCCTAAAGAACTTCTGAGATGGTTTACTTCTTTTCTGTGAGTGTGAAGGAAGAAAAAAATCAGGACACCGAGTCAGCCGGACAGAAGGTGTTTTTTCCCCATGATCTGCTACTAAAGAGAATGACTCAATGGAAGGCAGTCAAGGAGCAATGGCCTGACAGGCATCTTGAGAAGGAGGGCTCAGTGGATAGTCAAAGTGTCCCCTCATGTAGTCCATCCTCTCTGCATTAAATCTGGCTGACTGTAGGAGATTTTTGCATGTCCAGGAGAAGAGATCCAAGATGGAAGATATGACATTGAAGTAACAGGTGAACAGACTAGTGAAGCACATATTTGAGGGCAAATAATCACTTGATAAGGTGGCTATAAATATGAATGCAATTGCTAAAATTTAACTTACAAAATAGAAGAAAATGTATTTGAACAAATTTAAAACTAATATTCTGAAACTAAAATTCCTGAGAGTTGGGGTGGTGGTGTATTGCATGGAGGTAGAAGTATGCTAAAGGTCTCTTTCGGATCAGAAGAAAAGATATTGATTTTTGAAGTTTATCAGTAACTATACATCCAAATGTACTTTTGGACTTAAGGGTGACCACGAGAACAACAACAACAGGACACGGACATGCCAAAGTGTCAGAGGAGATCAGGATCAAGCTAAATGTGACCAACCCAGCAAACAGTAGGGAAAGGGCCAATACCTCATGGTGCCACATTTACCAGCAATCATGATAAATACGATGTCAGTTCTCCTGTTAAAAGGAAAAAAAAACCTTTCAGATTGTGTCAAGATGTAGAATATATCCCAGGCTTTCATCAAGAACAAAACGACACAAAAATACTTCAAATGCTGGAATGCGCAGAAGAAAACCCAGGATGCAGTGGTTACCGAAGGGACAAAAAAGTGTTTGTGCTGCTAAGAGGCACAATTTGTTAGAAGATAAATTGTCAAGTCTTAATGTGCATTAAATATGTCAAAGTAGGGGCGCCTGGGTGGCTCAGTTGGTTGAGCATCTGTCTTCGGCTCAGGTCATGATCTCGCAGTTTGTGAGTTCGGGCCCCACGTCGGGCTTTGTCCTGACAGCTCAGAGACTGGAGCCTGATTCGGATTCTGTGTTTCCCTCTCTCTGCCCCTTCCCTGCTCCTGCTCTGTCTCTCTCTGTCTCTCAAAGATGAATGAACGTTACAAAAAAACGAAACAAACAAAACAAAACAAATATGTCAAAGTAAACTTTTTTAAATAAAGGAAAATTTAATGAAACATGATTATAGTAGGAGAAATCAACATCTTTTGCTTAGTAATGACAAGGTCACATAGACTTTTTTTAAAGACAGGTTTTAAATTACACAATTCAAAAGTAATTAACAAAGACAAAAATGTAAGATAAATGTTTTATAATTGCTAAAAAAGACCTTTAGATGGAGAAAGTCTTTATTAGCAAGATATAAAATCCAAAAGCAATAAAGGAAAGGTTTGAAAATGTTAACTATATAAGAACCTAAATTTCCATATGGCAAATCAAACAAGAGACTGGAAAAAATTATTTCCAACACATAAAACAGAAAAAGAACTAATGTTTATTTCATATATAAAAAGTCCTAAAAATCTGATAATAAATATGTAAGGGGTGCCTGGGTGACTCAGTTGGTTAAATGTCTGACTCTTGATTTCAGCTCAGGTCATGATCCTATGGTTCATGGGATCAAGCCCTACATTGGGTTCTGTGCTGACAGCATGGAGCCTGTTGGGGATTCTCTCCCTCTGTCTCTCTGCCCCTCTCCAGCTGGTGTTGTCTGCTACTCTCTCAAAACAAACAAACAAACAAACAAACAAACAAACAAACAAACAAAAAATATGTAAAATCCCATTATAAAAGGGGAAGTATATATAGTTATTTCATTTTATAGAGAATTCAAATAGCTGACAAATGTATGAAAAGCTGGTGATTTTTTTATTGATCAGAGAAATGCAACTCACAGTAATGAGATGACATTTCTCACTAACTGGTAACTGACAGCATCCAGTGTCAGGAGAAGATGTGTAGAAACTGGCCTTCTATACTACTATGGGGGGATTTTAGCATAGTTCAGCCTTTTCACAGAGCAATTTTATATACCTGTTGATATCTTAAGTCTGCATACCCGTTGATCTAACAGCCCCACTCTCACAAAACTAACTGATGGACATGCATGCATGTCTGAACAAAAATGCCTCTGTAAGAGTATCACTGCATCACTATTTGTCGTTTTATTTTATTTTATTTTATTTTATTTTATTTTATTTTATATTTTATTTGAGAGAGCGAGCAAACGTGTGAGCAGGGGAGGGGCAGAGGAAGAGGGAGAGAGAGAATCTCAAGCAAGCTTCACTCTCAGCGCAGAGGCCAACATGGGGCTCAATGCTATGACCCTGATCATGACCAGGGCCAAAATCAAGAGTGGGACGCTCATCCGACTGAGCCACCCTGGTGTCCCAAGGTAGCAGAGACATTTGAACAATGTTTATTCTTCCAACCAAGAGTATGAAATGCTTTTTTAAGGTTTATTTATTTTGAGAGAGAGAGACTGAGCACGAATGGGGAAGGGGCAGAGAGGGAGGGAATTGGAGAGAAACCCAAGCAGTCTCCACAGTGTCAGTGTGGAGCTTGATGTAGGGCTTGAAGTCACAAACTGTGAGATTATGGTCTGAGCCAAAATCAAGAGTTAGGCACTCAACCAACAGAGCCACCCAGGAGCTTTTCCATTTCTTTCAGTCCTCTTCAGGTTCTTCCCTAAGTGTTCTGTAGTTTTCAGAGTACAGATCTTTTACCTCTTTAGTCAGGTTTATTCCTAAGTACCTTACGGTTTTTGGTGGAATTGGAAATGGGATTTATTCCTTGATTTCTTTTTCTGCTGCTTTGTTATTGGTGTGTAGAAATAAAACAGATTTCTGCACATTGATTTTATATCCTGCACCTTTGCTGAATCCATGTATTAGTTTCAGCAATTTTTTGGTGGAGTCTTTTGGGTTTTCTACATAGAGTATCATGTTGTCTGCAAATAGTGAAAGTTTAACTTCTTCCTTGCTATTTTGGATGCCTTTGATTTCTTTTTGTTGTCTGATTGCTGAGCCAAAGACTTCCAATACTTTGTTAAATAGTAACTGTGAGACTGCACATCCTTGTCTTGTTCCTGACTGTAGGGGAAAGGCTCTCAGTTTTTCTCCATTGAGGATGATATTAGCTGTGGGCCTTTCATATATGGCCTTATGATGTTGATGTATGTTCTGTCTATCCCCTACTTTGTTGAGAGTTTTATCAATTGATGTTGTATTTTGTCAAATGTCTTTTCTGCATCTATTGACAGGATCATATGGTTCTTATCCCTTCTCTTATTAAAGTGATGTATCACGTTGATTGATTTGTGTATTTTAAACCACTCCTGCAGCTCAGGAATTAATCCCACTTGATCGTGGTGAGTAATTCTTTTAAGTACTGTTGGATTCAATTTGTTAGTATTTTGTTGAGAATTTTTGCGTTCATGTTCATCAGGGATATCAGCCTATAATTCTCCTTTTTAGTGGGGTCTTTGTCTGGTTTTGGAATCAAGGTAATGCTGGCTTAATAGAATGACTTTGGAAGCGTTCCTTCCATCTCTATGTTTTGGAACACTGTGAGAATAGGTATTAACTCTTATTTTAATGTCTGGCAGAATTCCCATGGGAAGCCATCTGTCCCAGGACTCTTGTTTTGGGGAGATTTTTGATTACTGATCCAATTTCTTTACTGGTTATAGGTCTGTTCAAATTTTCTATTTCTTGCTGTTTCAGTTTTGGTAGTTTGTGAGTTTCTAGAAATTTTTCCATTTCTTCCAGATTGCCCAGTTTGTTTCTATGTAATTTTTCATAGTATTGTCTTATAATTGTTTGCATTTCTGTGGTGTTGGTTGTGGTCTCTCTTCTTTCATTCATTAAAAGAATTTTTTTAACGTTTATTTATTATTGAGAGACAGAGAGAGACAGAGCATGAGCAGCGGAGGGGCAGAAGAGAGGGGGAGATACAGAATCTGAAGCAGGCACCAGGTTCTGAGCCGTCAGCACGGAGCCCGACGCGGGACTCGAACTCACAAACCACGAGGCCATGACCTGAGCCGAAGTCGGCTGCTTAACTGACTGAGCCACCCAAGCACCCCACATTCGTTTTTCTAAACCCATTTGGGTCCTCTCTCTTTTCTTTTTAATAAGTCTGTCTAGGGGCTTATCAATTTTGTTAATTCTTTCAAAGAACCAGCCCTTAGTTTCATTGATCTGTTTTACTGCGTGTGTGTGTGTGTGTGTGTGTGTGTGTGTTTATTTCTATATCATTTATTCCAGCTCTCATCTTTTTCCAGCTTCCTTCTTCTGCTGGCTTTAGGCTTTATTTGTTGTTCCTTTTCCAGCTTCTGTAGGTGTAAGGTTAAGTTGTGTATTTCGGGTCTTTTTTGCTTCTTGAGGCAGGCCTGTATTGTAATTTATTTCCCTCCTAGGACAGCCCTTGCTGCATCCCAAAGGTTTTAGACTGTCTCGTTTTTATTTTCATTTGCTTCCATGTACTTTTTTATTTCTTCTTTAATTTTCTGGTTAACCCATTCATTCTTTAGTAGGATGTTCTTTAACCTCCATGTATTTGAGGGCTTTGCAAAGTTTTTCTTGTGGTTGACCTCAAGTTTCATAGTGTAATCTGAAAATATGCATGGTATGATCTTGATCCTTTTGTACTTGTTGAGGGCTGATTTGTGACTCAGTACATGATCTCTTCTGGAGAATGTCCCATGTACACTTGAAAAGAATGTATATTCTGCTACTTTAGGATGAGATGTTCTGAATATATCTGTTAAGTACATCAGGTCAAGTGTGTCATTCAAAGCCATTGTTTCCTTGTTGATTTTCTGCTTAGATTGTCTGTGTATTGCTGTAAGTGGGGTGTTAAAGTCCCCTACTATGATTATATTATCAATGAGTTTCTTTATGTTTGTTAACAATTTATATATATATATATATATATATATATATATATATATATATATATATTTGGGTTCTTCCAAGTTGGGGGAATAAATATGTACAATTGTTAGCTCTTTGTTGGATAGACCCTTTTATTATGACACAGTGCCCTTTTTCATCTCTTGGTATAGACTTTTGTTTACAATCTGGTTTGTCTGATATAAGTATGGCTACTCTGGCTTTCTTTTGATGTGCATTAGTTTGACAGGTGGTTCTGCATCTACTCACTTTCTCTTTTTTTCTCTTTCTTTCTTTCTTTCTTTCTTCCTGTGCTTTATTATTATTATGTTTTAAATTAATTTATTTAAATTCAAGTTAGTTAATATACATAGTATTATTGGTTTCAAAGAAACCCAATGATTCATCACTTACATATAACATCCAGTGCGCATCCCGACAAGTGCCTACCCAACTACCCTCCAGCAACCCTCAGTTTGTTCTCTGGATTTCAGAGTCTCTTATGGTTTGCCTCCCTCTATTTTTATTTTATTTTTCCTTCCCTTTTACTATGTTCATCTATTTTGTTTACTAAATTCCACATATGAGTGAAATCATATGGTATTTGTCTTTGTATGATGGACTTATTTCGCTTAGCATAATACACTCTAATTCCCTTGGGACACCTGCTGGCTCAGTTGGTTGAGCGCCTGACTCTGGCCCAGGCCATGATCTCATGGTCTGTGAATTCGAGCCCTGCATCGGGCTCTGTGCTGACAACTCAGAACCTGGAGCCTGCTTCTGATTCTGTGTCTCCCTATCTCTGCCCCTCTGCCACTCATGCTCTGTCTCTCTCTCTCTCTTTCAAAAACAATATAAACATTAACAAAATTAAAAAATACACTCTAATTCTATCCATGTTGTTACAAGTGGCAAGATTTTATTCTTTTTGGTCGCCAAGTAGTATTCCATTGTGTGTGTGTGTGTGTGTGTGTGTGTGTGTGTGTGTATGTATACCACATATTCTTTATCCATTACTCATTTGATGGACATTTAGGCTCTTTCCATAATTTGGGAATTGTTGGTAGCACTGCTAAAACATTGGAGGTGCATGTATACCTTCAAATCAGATGTTTTGTATCCTTTGGATAAATACCTAGTAGTGCAATTTCTGGATCATAGGGTAGTTCTATTTTTCATTTTTGGGGGAACCTCCATACTGTTTTCCAGAGTAGCTGCATCAGTTTGCATTCCCACCAGCAGTGCAAGAGGGTTCCTCTTTCTCTGCGCCCTTGCAAATCTGTTATTTCCTGAATTGTTAATTTTAGATATTCTGACACGTATGAGGTAGCATTTAATTGTGGTTGTGATTTGTATTTCTCTGATAATGAGTGATGTTAAGCATCTTTTCATGTGTCTCTTGGCCATCTGGATATCTTTCTTGGAAAAGTGTCTATTCATGTCTTCTGCCTATTTCTTCACTGGATTTTTTTGGGGGAGGATGTTGAGTTTGATAAGTTATTTATAGATTTTGGATACTAGCTCTTTATCTGATGTGTCATTTCCAAGTATCTTTTCCCATTCTGTTGGTGCCTTTTAGCTTTATTGATTGTCTCCTTTGCTGTGCAGAATATTTTACCTTGGTGAGGTCCCAGTAGTTCATGCTTGCTTTTATTTCCTTTGCCTCTGGAGACATATCTAGTAGGAAGTTGCTGTGGACAAGTTCAAATAGGTTGCTGTCTGTGTTCTCCACTAGGATTTTGATGGTTTCCTGTCTCACATTTAGGTCTTTCATCCATTTTGAATTTATTTTTGTGTATGGTGTAAGCAAGTGGTCCAGTTTCATTCTTCTGCATGTTGGTGTCCAGTTTTTCCAGCACCATTTGCTGAAGAGACTGCTTCCCCCCCCCCCCCCCACCATTGCATACTCTTTCCTGATTTGTCAAAGTTTGGTTGGTCATACATTTGTGTGTCCATTTCTGGGTTCTCTATTCTGTTCCTTGATCCATGTATCTGTTTTTGTGCCAGTACCATACTGTCTTGATGATTACAGTTTGTAATACATCTTGAAGTCTGGAATTGTGATGCCCCCAGCTTTGGTTTTCTTTTTCAACATTATTTTTGCTACTTGGGATATTTTCTGGTCCCATACCAATTTTTGGATTGTTTGTTCTAGCTCTGTGAAGAATGCTGGTATTGTTTAGACAGGGATTGCATTGAATGTGTAGATTGCCTTGGGCAGTATCGACATTTTAATAGTATTTGTTCTTCCAACCCATGAACATGGAATGTTTTTCCAGTTTTTTGCGTCTTCTTCAATTTCTTTCATAAGTTTTCTATAGTTTTCAGCATACAGATCTATGACTTCTTTGGTTTGGTTTATTTCTAGGTATCTGTTGGTTTTCGTGCAATTGTAAATGGGATCAACCCCTTGGTTTCTCTTTCGGCTGCTCTATTATTGGTGTATAGAAATGCAACTCATTTCTGTGCATTGATTTTATATTCTGCGACTTTGATGAACTCACGTATCAGTTCTAGCAATTTTTTGGTGGAGTCTTTTGGGTTTTCCATGTGGAGTATCATGTCATCTGCAAAGAGTGTAAGTTTGACTTCTTTTTTGCCAGTTTGCATGCTATTTATTTCTTTTTGTTCTGATTGCTGAGGCCAGGATTTCCTGGCCTGTTGTGTTGAACAACAGTAGTGAAAGTGGGCATCCCTGTCGTGGTCCTGACCTTAGGGGGAAAATATCTCAGTGTTTCCCCCATTGAAGCTGATATTAGCTGTGGGTCTTTACTATATGGCTTTCATGATGTTGACATATGTTCCTTTTATCCCTACTTTCTTGGGGGGCTTATCAAGAAGTGTGCTTTATTTTGCAAATGCTTTTTCTACATCTATTGATAGGATCATATGGCTCTTATCCTTTCTTTTATTAATGTGATGTATCACGTTGATTGATTTGGAGGTATTGAACCACACCTGCAGCCCAGGAATTAATCCCCCTTGATCATGGTGAATAATTCTTTTAATGTACTGTTGGATCTGATTTGCTAGTATCCTGTTGAGAATTTTTGCATCCATGTTCCTCAGAGATATTGGCCTGTAATTCTCCTTTTTAGAGGGGTCTTTGTTTTGTTTTGGAATCAAGGTAATTCTGGCTTCATAGAATGAGTTTGGAAGTTTTCCTTCCATCTCTATTTTTTTGGAACAGTTTGAGAATAATAGGTCTTAATTCTTCTTTGAATGTCTGGTAGAATTCCCATGGGAAGGAGTCTGGCCCAGAACTCTTATTTGTTCGGAAAATTTTGATTACTGACTCAGTTTATTTGCTGGTTATAAATCCATCTTCCCACTTTCAATCTGCAAGCATGTTTAGGTCTAAAATGAGTCTCTTGTAGCCAGCATATAGAGAGAGCTTGGTTTTTTTTTTAATTCGTTATGATATCCTATGTCTTTTCATTGGAGCACTTAGTCCATTGACATTCAGAGTGATTATTGAAAAGTATGAATTTATTGCCATTGTGTAGTCCATAGAGTTAGTGTTTCTGGCAATATTTTCTTGTCCTTTCTAGTCTTTGTTGCTTTGGTATTTTCTTCTTCCACTCAAAGTGTCCCCCCTTAAAAGTTCTTGCAGGGTGGTTTAGCGGTCACAAACTCTTTTAGATTTTATTTGTCTGGGAAACTCTTTATCTCTTCTATTCTGAACGACAGTCTTGCTGGGAGAATAATTCTTGGCTGCATATTTTTTCCGTTCTGCACATTGAATACTTCCTGCCACTCCTTTCTGGCCTTCCAGATTTCTACACAGAAAAGTTTTAACCCCCTCGTGTTGCACATACTATTAATTGATAATCTAACATCTATTCCCAATTACTTCCTTCTTTGCACATATCCATTTATAAAGTCTGGAAAAAATAAATACTCACTCTCAAATCTCTCTTGCAGATAGGTGTGCCCATGTTCTAATGAGTAAGAAAACAATTTCAGGTTTCCTGGCAGTTTCTTGGAAAACTCCTAAATACGTCTGACAAAGGGGATAGGAATGGTAGAGTAAGAACCTCCAAATCTGCTTCTCTATAAAAACAATGAGGAACAAGGAAAATTTGTCAAAATCAAGAATAAACATAACGTCAGAGACCTATGGGACAGCATCAAGATATCTATATATGCATGATGGACATCCCAGAAGTAGAGAAAAAATAAAGGAACAAGAAAACTATTGGAAGAAGAAGTAGCTGAAAACTCCCAAATTTCATGAAAAATATTCATCTACATATTCAAGAAGCTTAACAAACTCCAAGTTAAATAAATTGAAGGAGGGCCACATCCAGATACTCATATTCAAACTGTTAGAAGACAAAGACAAAGGGGGAAACCTTGAAACACCAAGAGAAAAGGGAGTCCCTATATATGGACAGTCTTCAATAAAAATAACAGTTGACTCCTCATCAGACACCATAGAGGCTAGAAGGCAGTGAGATGATATATTCAAAATGCATAAAGAAAAATACTGACAATTAAGAGTTCTATATACAGAAAAGCAATTCTTCAAAAAGGAGAGACTGAGACATTCTCAGATACACAAAAATTGAGACAATTCATTACTAGCAGGCCTGTCTTGCAAAAATACTAAAGGGCACCCTTCAGGATAAAATGAAAGGACACTAGACAGTAATTCATTCCACGTGACAAAATAGAGAGCAACACTAAAAGTAACCACATAGATGAACAGAAAAGGCAGCATAAATGTATTTTCACTTGTAACTCTTCTACCTGATTTAAAAGACAACTGCATGAATCAATAAGTACAAAATAGTATTGATAAGCTGTATGTATAATAGTGTCATTTGTATGACAAAAAAAATAAGAGGAGGAGAGGAAAAGCTATATTTGGGTGAATTTGTATACAATTGAAATTGTTTGTATTAAATACAAACTAGATTGTTTTAAGTTAAGATGTTCATTGTAAATTCTAGAGAAACCAAGAAAATAACCCATAGCAAAGTATAATATTACACTTAACATAATTATAAAATAATATATTATATTACATACATATATTATAATTTAATATAATTTATATGAATATATAAGTAAAAATGAAATCAAAGTATTAAACTTGTAAATATCAATTTAACACACCCACAGAAAATAATAGAAAAGAGAGAACCAAAAAAGACATAGGACACACAGAAAACTAATAACAAAATAACAGATGTAAATCCTACCATATCAGTGATGATATTAAATATAAATGAACTACACACTACAAACAAAGGCAGAGATTGTCATAATGGATTTTTCAAAATGGCCATCTTACATTTATCTATAAGACACATACTTTATTTTATGTTTTTTTAGAAATTTAATTTTTTTGAAGTTTATCTATTTATTTTGAGTGTGTGTGTGTGTGAACAGGGGAGGGGTAGAGAGAGAGGGAGAGAGAGAATTCCAAGCAAGCTCTGCACTGTCAGCACAGAGCCTGACACGGGGTTCGAACTCACAGACCGCGAGATCATGACCTGAGCCGAAGTTGGACATTCAACTGACTGAGCCACCCAGGCGCCGTGTCTTAAACTTTCTGAGGAACCTCTACATTATTTTCCACAGTGGCTGCACCAGTTTGCATTCCCACCAATAATGTGCAGAGTTCCCCTTTCTCCACATCTTTGCCAACATCTGTTGTTTCTTGTGCTATTCATTTTAGGCAGGCAGCCTTTTTAAAAAGAAGACTGGGCTATTTTCCTAGGACTTTATTTCACGTTCCTGCCTCTAATTCTGCAAGAAGTGTCGAAGGTGTGGCTCCCACCTGGAGCGAAATGCCGTGGCAGCACACAGGAAGCTGTTTAAAGTTCACTTTACCCAAAAGATTTGTTCACATCCTTTTTAAATGTATGCATGGGATTGATACACAGAATTAATACATGCAAAAGAAATCATTTAAAAAGTATAGCAAAAATAAGAAACAACAAGAAAGAATTAGCAGCAAATTTTCTTTCTTAATGGGGTTTGAAATAGGAAAGCTACCTCCGTGATGAGAGTCTGAGACTCTCACTCTTTGCTTTATCCAATTCTGCATTGCTTGAATATGTTACAAAGAGCATGCTTTACTTTCCTAATTAAAAAGGTCTCTCTCTTTTTTTATTTTAGAGAGAGAGAGTGCAACTGGGAAGAGGGGCAGGAGAGAATCTGAAGCAGGATCCACACTCAGTGTGGAGCCTAACATGGGGCTCGATACCACAACACTGGGATCATCCTGAACTGAACTGATCATGTCCTGAACTGAAATCAAGAGTTGGATACTCAACCCACTGAGCCACCCAGGTACCCCTAAGATGGTCTTTTAATCTTTACACACAATTGTTAAACTTCAATAAAGCGTCTCCATATTGTTTCCTGACATGTAAATTCCTGATAATTTCCTGACAGTTGATGTTGTTTGGGTGCCAACAGCCCAAGTGGACTGACGACCTAGAGCAGGGGGACCTGGCCCCAACCACAACTGCACCCCTGTGAGGTCCAGACTTCCCAGCACCTGCCCTCAGCCTCCCTTCCTGGCAAGATGCCCAGGCACAGCTGTTCTCAGCCAGTGGGAGCCAGGAGGCCTGCTCTACCGCACACACAGCCTGTCCTCACCCCAGCTTGAATGGGAGCCTGAGAGGAAGCTGACTCTGCCCCCTCCTCCAGCAGCAGCAAGTGGGACAAGCAAACAGGAGAAATGTTGTGTGAACTCAGTGGGTGTCTGACCCAGATGGGCCTTAGGGCAGATTAAGAGGGTTGAGGGTCCAGACAGCTCAGTTTCCATCCTGAGGGGTGGACCTGCCCCCACACTAGCTCTTGGAAGGGATAGCAAGGCCAAGTGAAACTCACACAGGGTCTACCATCCAACCCACAGTGTCAGTTCCCACACAGGGTCTACAGTCTGATCAGCCTTGTCGGTTCCCACACAGGGTCCACGACTCAACCAGCCTGGTCTGTTCCATCTTCAGGGGCACAGCACAGCTGAGAGGAACAAAGACCACCCCACCCCCCAAATGCTGCCAGAGACTCACACCCTTTACCAACACAGGAGAGTTAACAAGTAAAACACAAGTAACATGGCTGCGGTTCTAAATACAGAACAATCAGGTGCGCCTGGGTGGCTTAGTTGGTTAGATGTCTGACTTTGGCTCAGGGCATGATCTCATGGTTGGTGAGTTCAAGCCCCCTGTTGGGCTCTGTACTGACAGCTCAGACCCTGGAGCCTGCTTTGGATTCTGTGTCTCCCTCTCTCTCTGCCCTTTCCTCACACACACACACACACTCTCTCTCTCAAAGATAAATAAACATTAAAAATGAAAAAAAAATACAGAACAATCAATAGATTGCCCACATGGCTAATAATTTGAGAGAAAGAAAATGGGTTAGAATTAGGTATATAAGGTACATCCTCATTTTCATATAAATGAAAGTATAGAAGATGGTTTTCATTTTTTCATCTTTTATCCTACTTTCCATTATACAAAAAATTCATTACCAAGATAAAAGTATAAAATTACAATTAAGATCTTCCCTATATCTCCAGTTAGAAGACAGAATTAAAAGCATTCTCTTCATTCTAAACACACATGCGTGCACAAAAGCTCAGTGAAATGCCTAGAAACAGCCCCAATAGGCAGGTGGAAGTTCCCTGTGAAGGACTAATGGTGACCAGAGGAGCAGTGGAGCCCTGCGGCGTTCATGGATAAACAGACAAGACATTGCAAGAGTATAAAATCTGCTCAAGTTAATTCATTGATTTGAAAAAAATCCAGTAAAAATCCTAATGTAATTTTTTTTATTTCTCCTTGTGATACATTTATTTCCCAAGCTGCTGCTTCTTCTTCTTCTTCTTCTTCTTCTTCTTCTTCTTCTTTTTAAGATTTACATCCAAATTAGTTAGCATATAGTGAAACAATGACTTCAGGAGTAGATTACTTAATGCCCCTTACCAATTTAGCCCATACCCCTTCCCACAACCCCTCAGCAACCCTCAGTTTGTTCTCCATATTTATGAGTCTCTTCTGTTTTGTCCCCCTCCCTGTTTTTATATTATTTTTGTTTCCCTTCTTATATGTTCATCTGTTTTGTCTCTTAAAGTCCTCATGAGTGAAGTCATATGATTTTTGTCTTTGACTAATTTCACTTAGCGTAATACCCTCCAGTTCCATCCATGGAGTTGCAAATGGCAAAATTTCATTCTTTTTGGTTGCCAAGTAATACTCCCTTGTATATATATATCACATCTTCTTTATCCATTCATCCATCGATGGACATTTGGGCTCTTTCCATACTTTGGCTATTGATGATAGTGCTGCTATAAACATGGGGGTGCCTGTGTCCCTTCGAAACAGCACACCTGTATCCTGTGGATAAATGCCTACTAGTGCAATTGCTGGGTGGTAGAGTAGCTCTATTTTTAGTTTTTTGAGGAACCTCCATACTGTTTTCCAGAGTGGCTGCACCAGCTTGCATTGCCACTAACAATGCAAAAGAGGTACTCTTTCTCCACATCCTCACCAACATCCGTTGTTGCCTGAGTTGTTAATGTGAACCTAATGTAATTTTTTTCAATATATGAAATTTATTGTCATATTGGTTTCCATACAACACCCAGTGCTCATCCCCAAAGGTGCCCTCCTCAATACCCATCACCCACCCTCCCCTCCCTCCCACCCCCCATCAACCCTCAGTTTGATCTCAGTTTTTAAGAGTCTCTTATGCTTTGGCTCTCTCCCACTCTAACCTCTTTTTTTTTTACTTCTCCTCCCCCATGGGTTTCTGTTAAGTTTCTCAGGATCCACATAAGAGTGAAACCATATGGTATCCGTCTTTCTCTGTATGGCTTATTTCACTTAGCATCACACTCTCCAGTTCCATCCACGTTGCTACAAAAGGCCATATTTCATTCTTTCTCATTGCCACGTAGTATTCCATTGTGTATATAAACCACAATTTCTTTATCCATTCATCAGTTGATGGACATTTATAGTCTAATGTAATTTTTTTTAGAGTTTGATAAAAATTATTCTAAAGAAAAATTGTCCCCTAATTTTCTACAAAAATATACTTTTTTATAATAGATATTAACTTTTTCCAAATTGGTAAATTCTTTTTCTTTCTTTTTTCCTCTTCTGAATTTTCCAGTTGCTTTGACCAAGTGTAGTGGAATTCAGCTCTTGAATTTCCCTGTTCTAGCCCTATGAGTTTCACTGCTAGTGATTCAGGTACTACTGGCGGCTGCTCAGATGAACTTGATCAGATGTTCAGAGACTTGCATTATGAGATCTAGCATTTGGCCATGGAGACAGCACATAATTGATGCAGCACATAGATCCTGCCCCCAAACAACACGTGTAAACTTAACGTGAACCCTCCTGTCCAAACCAGTGTCCATGGTCTGACCTATGGGTTGGTGATATTCCCCTGGATGTTGTGTCAGCTGACTTTGGTGCAGATGCCAACATTCAGTGTTGACAGACCCTGGGGATCATAAAGTGGGTACTGGGATGGAGCTTCTTGGATGCAACTGCTACAGGAATCAGCCTTTGAAATGATGGCCAACAGTAGTTAATTATAAATTAATATCTTGAGCCCAAGGAAAAGGAAGGTGGCATTGGTTGGATGGTTACCCTCCTTCCTGAGGGTGTGTTATAAAAGCTTTGTTTTTTTTCCAGAGCATTCTCACAAGTCAGTAGTGACCCCAAAGGCACCATGGCTGCCCTGGGCATCACAGTTGCCCTGTTGGTGTGGATGGCCACCCTCATGCTTATCTCTGTCTGGAAGCAGATCTACAGCAGCTGGAAACTACCCCCTGGCCCTTTCCCACTGCCCATTATTGGGAATCTTCTCCAGTTGGATTTCAAGAATGTTCCCAAATCTTTAACCAAGGTAGGAAAAATATCATTGATTTGGGGGAGGAGAATTCACGGATTAGACATATGTGTGCACTCAATTAATTGTCAGACAGGTTGCTATTCAATACAAGCCTGTTATGAATGAACTGACTGAACAGTAGTTTCCAAGAGTGACATTAAAAATATTTAGCTGGTGGTACAGCATGGGCGTGGAGCCCTTGAGTGGGCATTGGCCATGGTCATCCCCAGAGGCCTCTGCTTGAGCCCAGTGTTAACTGCTCTGTCACTGGATGTCTTGGTGAGGCCAGTGTGGCTGGGGTTGCTGCCGCTGTTTGCCACTGCAAAGCACGGAGAAGCCATATATTCACACCAGGTGCACACTGTAGATGCCAGACAACAGGGTGAATAGTGGTCAACCTGTGTGGCACCTCCACCTACAGTTGTTGTGAACAGTGAATGAGCTAAAGATCTAAAAACTGAATGAGTTGCTAAATCTGTTACATGAGTTCATAAAAGAATGCCCAAGAGCAGGCTGGAGTAGTGTTTGCAATAGGGAGATGTTGACAGTGCTTTGTGTACCATGGAGGATGGACTTGTGGAGGTCAGGACAGTGCTGGCTCAGGGTCCTCCAGTAGCACCCTGGGGTCCAGGACTTAGACTGGGGATAGCAGTAGGGGTGATGGCACAGATGTGGTCAAAGGGGCCACAGGGGAGGAGTAGGAGTCAGCCCACCAAGTTAACTGTGTTCAGGCACATGTGTCCAGGTGCCTAGGTGTGCTGGAACCTCCCTCCCTGCAGAAGAAAGCCTCTATGGGGAAAGTCTTTCCAAATTGGGATGGGCAAAGACTGTCTTTTCCCAGATCCCTCTGTCTTCTCTTGGTGAATAACAATTTTGGGGGTCAGTTTAAAGCCTGTCCGACTTCTTCCATAAGTTCCCAGTGGCCTCACTTATCTGCTTACTGGTCTCTGCAGTTGGCAGAGCGGTATGGGCCTGTGTTCACCTTGTACCTGGGCTCCCAGCGCACCGTAGTTCTGCATGGCTATAAGGCGGTGAAGGAAGTCCTGCTCGACTACAAGAATGACTTTTCTGGCAGAGGAGAAATCTATGCATTTGAGGCACACAAGGAAAAAGGTGAGCCCCACTTCTCAGAGCACCCCCATGGTGGGGGACCAGCCAGGTCCTGAAATACCAGTGATGACAGCCACATAGTAAATAGTACAAGATAGAAAGGTAAAGAGACCCTTGGACAATTCAGGTGCTCAGCACATACTGTATTGAAAGCTACCATGACAGACTTGCTCTAGAAAAGGTAGGACCTCAAGCACCCACGCACTGGTGAGCAGGACAGATGTGTGCTTGCAGAGAAATGCCACAAAGGAAAATGCCTCCAGCAGTTGAGCTGTGTCTTCCTCCTGCACACGTTGTAGCCTCCTGGGTGTAGCCTCAGTCCAGAGAGCCTCCACTCACAGCCCCACCTGTTCCTGGGTGTTGAGGCTCCACCCTCCAAGGTCCCTCACCTAAGATGAGGCACTGACACCACAGAGCATTCTGCTGGTCTGTGGGGCTTAGCTCATCTGCGGTTCGAATTCTCCAATGAGGAGGCCTCCGATACTGCACCTGGGGTGTTCTTAGACCAGGAAGGGTGCTGAGTGCACCCCAGCTCACAAAGGGACCTCCACATGATCCTGTCTTGCCAGCCTCACCTCTCTTTCTTCAGCAGCCCATGTCTCCAGTGTCTTGGGTTCCCCGTATCTAGAACACATGCTGTCACCTCCTGTTGGGGTCTGGGGACCTGCCTGGTTTTTATCTGAGTGATATCCATACTGTTGACACCAGTCCCCACTTCCTGTGTCTCCTGGGACATCCTGGAGCTCATGGGGGCACCTGCTCACACCCTTGTGAGCTCCCTGCCTGCCCCTGCCTGCCCCCCGTGGCCTCACGTGCTCATTCTTTTCTGCTTGCTCACTGTTATTTTAGTGAGATTCTAAAGCATATTGGAAATGAAGCCATGTCCCATCTACCCTACAAAACCCTGCAGGCCCTAGTTTCTCCTGGCTTAGCTTTGGTGACAAACCTCTAGAAAACCTGTATCCATTTTATGCAGAAATTTCAAATTGATGTGCTTCCTGTTGTGTGTGCTGTTCTCATGGTGCTGTCCCCTTATTCCTGTATACATTCCCAAGGTCATACCCTGTCACTATCAGTGGCATTTGACTTTCTTGGATGTTGTGGGTTTTACTTCTTTGGGGTTGTCAAAAGCAAAGTTAACTAGTCAGTGTTTGTCATTAACACCACAGGAGCTTTGCTGCTCCATGAGAATAGCAGTTGTGGGTCAAGGAGCTCTGTACTAGCTCCAGGGAGCCCTTATCTGCCACCCTTGGTCCAAGTCATGGGTCCTTGAATGCAGCCAGGCCAGGGCCACTTCCCATTCCATGGGCTGGACTCAAAGGGGGCTTCATCCCCTCCTGATAGGGGCTCCCAAGTCCTATTTTCACATGTGCCATGTGGTCCAGGCTCTGTACATGGGATACATCTGGTTCCCCAGAGATAACAATGCAAATGTTAATTATCAGCATAATAGTGAGCACAAGGTGCATGTTAATTTAAAAAAAATTTTTTTTCATTTCAGTAAATGTTTATAAACCTATGCCAGAGAATCATTATCATATCCATCTCAGCCTGTTTTGGACCCAACATCGTGGCTCCTCTGGAATCTCTCCTTCTGTCTCTCTATCTCTGTCTTTGTCTCTGTCTCCATCTCTCTGTACCATTTAAAACAAAATTTTTTAACGTTTATCTATTACTGAGAGACAAAGAGACACAGAGCATGAGCAGGGGTAGAGAGAGGGGAGGCACAGAAATGGAAGTAGGCTCCATGCTCTGAGCTGTCAGCACAGAGCCTGATGTGGGGCTGGAATTCACGAACTGTGAGATCATGACCTGAGCCAAAGGTGGTCGCCTAACCAATTGAGCCACCCAGGTGCACCTCTCTCTGCCATTTTAAAATTATCTACCTCCTTGACTGTCCTCAGTTGCCATGTCAGAGCCATTGGCTGGGGGAGGGGGCGAGGGAATGTCCACTGGGCACTCCCTCTTCCTGCTTTCTCTGCCAGCTTCTTGGGTCCTCAGGACTGGGGACCCAGCTCACAGCTCTGTCTTCTGGCCTCCTGAACACACATACTCTGGTTCCCTCACTTGTCTGCCCTGCATCCTGGGTCAGCGAGTCTGCTGCTGCCACTGGAAGGTTGAGGCTGCCCTCCCTCTGAGGCTGTCAGTGGTCCCACAGACACGTGGGAGTGTGGTCACATGTGCCCTGAGTTCCCTCTGGGCTCTGAGCTGTGTCCCTGGTATCCACCCAGCAGCCTCCGCAGTGTCCAGCAGGGATTGAGAGCTCAGTATGCACAGACTTGATCCCAGGACCCCCAAACTCCATCCCAGCTGTGTTTTTAACCAAATCTAACCCTAATGTCTAAGTAGGGTCTTGGGTGCCATGTACTCTCTGTGCACCCACACCCAGTAGGGGGCCATGCTGTCTGTCAGTCCACCTGTCCTTCCCCACCTCATGCTTCCCTGCAAGGTGGAACTGAGACCCTCAGTCTGGTCTGTGCTTCGTCATCTCACTCCTCCCTGTCCCTCCCATGCGGCTACACTTCCTTCTAGAACATACCTTGCCTTGGCCTTCCTCAGATCTCTTCCCTCCAAGGGGAACATGAGTGAGGTCTTCCCAGATCCAATGGTGGGCAGAGTCTGGGAGCTGAGTGACAGCTCAAGTTTTAGTGAGGACACTTTCTGAGAAGCCACAAAGCTGCAAGTTAAGGTATTTGCAGTGTGGAGGTTAAAAATCAGTGGAAACAGGACAGCTTCTTGGGAATTTTGTGAACAGAGGGAAAAGGGGTGGGGGCTCATCTTGCTGTGCAGCTGAGGCTCTGTGTCCCCTAGGGAGGTCCCCAGGCAAAGTGGAAGGAGAAGGCACACTGATGGTAAGAAGGGCGCCCCTGAGAGGGGACATGCAGTGGGGAAAGGAGCAGTGGGGAGAAGCCGAGAAGGCTTCTCCGAAGCTGGGCAGCCTGGGCTGTCACCTTGCCCTCGGTGCGTATTGTGACTGGGTGCTTGTTCCCTCTGCCCTAGGAATTACGTTCAACAATGGGCCGAGCTGGAAGGACACCCGGCGCCTGTCTCTGAGCATCCTCCGGGACTATGGCATGGGGAAGCTTGCCAATGAGGAGCGGATCCAGAGGGAGGTGCCCTTCCTGATGGAGGCATTCCGGAAGACCCAGGGTGTGTGCAGGGCCCGGTCCTTGTGTGCACTGCCTGGGCGGGGCGCAGGGTCGGGATTGGTGTGCACTGCCTGGGGCAGGGGAGGGGGTCAGGGCCAGGTTGTCAGGCTCACTGAGTGGGGCTGGGGGGGGGCAGGGCTGGGTCCTCGTGTGCACTGCCTGCCTGGGGTGGGTTGTTGGGCCCCAGAGTCATCAGCAGCCGCTGACCCCGACGGGGTCGTGTTACCCTCAGGCACCTCTGGCAGCTAGGGGTCCTCTCTACCTCAGGTGGAGCAAGGGCGCCAAAAAGAAGGGGACCGCCAGTAGCTCTCACAAGGCTTTCAGAGTTTGGGCTGTTTTCAGGGCCACTGCTCCCAGGTGTTGGAAAGCTTTAGTGGGGGGGGGGAGGGGTAGGTTGGGGCGTAGGGTCCCTGACAGCTCACCTGTGGTCCAGGGCAGCCCTTCGACCCCACCTTTGTTCTGGGCTATGCTCCCTGCAACGTCATCTCGGACATCCTCTTCCGCAAGCGCTTTGACTACACGGACCAAACCGGGCTGAGGATACAGAAGCTGTTCAACGAGAACTTCCACCTGCTCAGCACCAGCTGGCTCCAAGTGAGGCCCCCCACCCCCTAGTCTGCACCTGCCCTCTGAGTTTGGCACAGGACAAGGTGGGGGGTTGGGGGATGGGCGGGGGCCCCAGGCGCTTGCGCCTGGATGTTGCTTCTGGAGACCTCCCCGAGGCCCCAAGTTCCCCTCGCTGACCATGGGACACCTACGGTATTACGCTTTAAAACAGGACAGCACTAACACGTGACTTCGCACACCCGAAGTCGTGGCACCAAAAAGTTACTGTTAGCCAAAATGTTCTAAAAAACACAGTTTGACGGTCATCAATTCAAGTTGGAAAAGTTTTTAGCCCAGGACACAAAACCATGTTGCATTTGCAAGAAAGAATAGTAAGATAACTCTCTCTCTCTCTCTCTCTCTCTCTCTCTCTCTCTCCCCCTCTCTGTCTCTCTCTGTCTCTCTGTCTCTGTCTCTCCCCCCCCCCCCCCCCCAGTTATATAACATTTTCCCAAGCTATATGCGCTACCTGCCTGGAAACCATAGAAAAGTAATAAAAAATGTGTATGAAATAAAAAGTTATACTGCAGCAAGAGTGAAGGAGCACGAGGAGTCGCTGGACCCCAACTGCCCCCGGGACTTCACCGACAGCCTGCTCCTGGAGATGCGGAAGGTACGGCAGACACCTCGAGTAGGGAAGCTCTTCTGCTCCCTGCTAGGGGCTGAGACTGCTGGGGGGCGGGGCGACGCAGCTGCAACCCACACTGCCCCCGCTGGGCATGGGTGCTCCTGGCTCTACACCACTCTGGCTTCATATGGCCACCACACCTGCTCCCACGGGTGTGGAGATAGGGCCAGCCTGCCTGGCTGGCCTCAAACACCATAGGAGGTCTGCAGTGCTGGCCAGCAAGAGGGGTTTCTTGGGAGAGCCATCAGTGGCTGTGGGGCTCATGCGTGGGCCCTTCCTGTGGCCCCCTCCAGGCTGTACTTCGTAACCATTTCTGACTTTGATGACTGTGTCTCATTTGGTGTGAAGACCTCCACACTCCTCCTTAGCACATAACCCCCAAATTGTACATGAGTTCAAGGGTTTCCAGGCCTCGCCAGCATTACCTACCTGACGGCCCTCCAGGCCCCCCACTGAGATGGTGACGCTTCTCCTCCCTCCTTTGACATCTCTTGGGGCTCTAGAACAGCATGTGAATTCTGGAACTGATTTCCCTGGAAGCTGATCTATCACTGGGGTCCTCACTGCCCCACCCTGGTGTCTGGCTTCTTGGTGACTTCCTGCCTCCTGGGAATCAATGGTGCTGACTGTGGGCTTGGAGAAGGCCAAGAGCAACCCCTGCGACTCTTGGGTTGTTAGCAGAGGCCCCACAGTTCAGCTCTGGGCTGCTGGAGGTCACGGCTCCGCACAGGGGAGAGCCTTACTCCCCAGGACAGCCCTCAGCTCTGTAGAAGGAGCACAAGGCTCAGCACCCTGGGCGAGGGGCACAATCCTGCCAATGGCCAGTTTTGTGGGAGCCTTGGTGTTGCTAACTGTGTGGTGGAGACGATCACGTTTCCACGGGATAGCCTCACGCACACCTTCCCCCTTCCCTGGGAGCTGGCAGGCTTGTCAGGCTCTTTTCTCATCCACCTGAAGACACCCTCTTATAGAGTCCCTGGCTGTCTCTAATATCTGCAGGAAAGATACACCAAAGAGCCTTGGTTCACCTTTGACAACATTGCTGCCACCATAGCTGACCTGTTTTTTGCGGGTACAGAGACCACCAGCACCACTCTGAGATATGGGCTCCTGATTCTCATGAAATACCCAGAGATCGAAGGTATGCCAAGTAGTGGGCAAAGATTTTGGGGCCATGCAGCCGTCCCACCTGGACCGGTCAGGCTGGAGCACTTGGGCTTTTGCTTTCTGCCTGCAAATGGAAACTGGCATTGCTTGTTAACCCTCAGGGGAGTGAGACTGGAATCACCTGCATGAATTCAATGGAAGTGTTCTTGTATATGACAGGGACATGCCACTCTTGAACACCAGTCCCACCACATGCCATTGACACACATCTGATTTCAGAAACAAAGAGCCAACACCGGTATAAAAATGCAATGCCACCTGCATTCCAGCCCATAATATAACCTATCTATGACAGTGAAAATAATGTCTACCTTGCCCGTGAGCCAGACCTGGCCTCCTGGGCAGAGCAGAGAGAGAGTGCGGGATGGGGCCATGGCCTCCATGGCATAGTTGACCCAACTGGAAGAATGGGGACCAGAAGACGGGATCCCCAGGGAGAAGTGTCCCAAGGCTGCCTGCTCTCCTTGAACAGCGTTGTTCTTCCCCAGGGGCTCCTCCTGCACCGGGGCCAGGTGGGGTTTGAGTGCCTCAGAGGGGCAGGAGGCTTCTGGTGCCACACATGCATAGAGCCATGCCCCAGAGGTGCCCGCCCTGGGCATGGGCCAAATAGAGGCACTGAGAGGGCATTGATGTGTTAGTAGGGTGCTGACCTCCCAGGAAAGAGGAAGGAAAGGGAGCCACTGCCTGGGGTGAGGGCGCCTTCATGGCTAGTGGCCAGGCCTAGTGTCCCCCCCTTCCCCTGGGCTCCGCTCCAGGGGGCCCCTCACCATCCCAAGGCTTGCTTGCTACTGCTTCTAATAATATGGCTTCTGCTGTGTGCCAGGCATGGGTCTAAGCACTCCAGGACACTGCATACTTACCGGTAGGTATTATAGGGCTTGAAGTAATTTCCCACAGCGATGTGGAATGTGACCTGTCCAGGATCAGATCTGGTCCATCTGACTCCAAGGCCATTGACTTTTCTGTCTCACAGAAGGCTGAGGGGTGAAGGAGCCAAAAGTCCCTGGAGGAAAGTCTTTCACAAATCTGAGAGAACTTCTGACCAGTCTGTACCAGGGGGACTGTAGACTGAAAAAGTGTTTTACATGATTAATTATGAGTAACTTACGATATAGAGAAAAGGAAAATAAATATGACTGAGAGCCATACGCTACTACAAAATGTAACATGTTAGTGTTTCGCAGTATCTGCTTTAGAGCTCTTGGAATGAACAGGTTGCAGAGCCAGCCAAAGCCCCTGCTTAGGCCCCCCTGCTGCCCACCCCCAGACTTGGCAGTGTCCCAGGACTGCTGTGTCATCTCTTTGCTCGACTTCATACACTCAATGCTTGTTAAATGTCAGCATACGATCCACATTGTGTGTTTTACATCTTTACCTGGGAAGCATATGGCACACAGTTTTGTGATTCACTCAACATGTTGTGAAGGCCCACAGGGAATCTCAAGCTCAGAGAGGCCCAGCCCAACTCAAAGGTTGCTGTTACCTCTGCCAGGAAGAGAGAGACACCCAGACCCTGCTTCCTAGTTCTTCATGCAGAAGGCCATGCACATCTGTTTCCAATCTGCCTTCCACATCCACACTTCCTGAAACATGCAATGAACCAGCCTGGGGTAATTAATAAGTAATGACTAGAGTTCGCTCCAACTAGAATTTGTATTTTTCTTTTTAGAGAGCACAAGTGGGGGAGACGGACAAAGGGAGAGAGAGAGAGAGAGAGAATCTTTTTTTTTTTTAATTTTTTTTTCAACGTTTATTTATTTTTGGGACAGAGAGAGACAGAGCATGAACGGGCGAGGGGCAGAGAGAGAGGGAGACACAGAATCGGAAACAGGCTCCAGGCTCTGAGCCATCAGCCCAGAGCCTGACGCGGGCTCGAACTCACGGACCGCGAGATCGTGACCTGGCTGAAGTCGGACACTTAACCGACTGCGCCACCCAGGCGCCCCGAGAGAGAATCTTAAGCAGGCTTCACGCTCAGTGTGGAGCACGGCTTGGGGCTCAATCTCATGACCCTGGGATCGTGACATGAGCTGAAATTGAATGTCAGATGCTTAACTGACTGAGCCATTCAGGCTCCCCATCCTCCAACTAGAAGGTCTTAAGACCCTCCTGTTCTCTACTCCTGGTGTAATGACAAGAACTGGATTAGCTATGATCAGCTAGAGGCTAACATGCGAGAAGCTTAAACAGACTTACAGAGCTTGGCCGTCTTGTGGTGCCCAGGATGCCCTGGAGCACTGCTGACAGTGCTCCATAAGCATCTGCCAGATGGGTGGGGGAATGGGTGCTGAGCCAGCCTGGAGTCGATCCTTTACATCTGTTCATGTTGTGGCAGAGAAACTGCATGAAGAAATCGACAGGGTGATTGGGCCAAGCCGAATCCCTGCCATCAAGGACCGGTTAGAGATGCCCTATATGGATGCCGTGGTGCATGAGATTCAGCGATTCATCGACCTCTTGCCCTCCAACCTGCCCCATGAAGCAATCCAGGACACAATGTTCAGAGGATACGTCATCCCCAAGGTCAGATGTGAGCCTGGCATGCACACGCTGAGCACCACCCCGCCAGCACATCAGCCAGCCTCCAAAGTGCGGGATCCTTCGGGTGGACGTGGCTGAATGGTGGGGGCCGGGCCAGCGTTCCCACCTGCAGAGTGCTGCTTCCCAGCAGTCCTCACATGGGCCTGGTGATGAAGAAATGGAGAAAATCTGGAAAGGGGACCCTGGGACAGTGCCTCGGGTTTGTGGTATTTCCCAACCCCAGAAACCAACAATGGTACAATCTTGCCCAGGGCTCCTCCTCTGATGAGATTACAGCTCTTGTCACCATTTAGACTTGACCCCTGACTGCCTTCCATCTAGTTCTTAAGCAAATGACTTCCCCAACTGGAGGTCCTGGTGGAAAGCTCATGTTCTGTTAACTTGATGGACTGACACAGGCCTTTGCTACTTTTAGGGTACGGTCGTGGTCCCGACGCTGGACTCCCTCTTGTTTGACAACCAAGAGTTCCCTGATCCGGAGAAGTTTAAGCCAGAGCACTTTCTGAATGAAAGTGGAAAGTTCAAGTATAGTGACTATTTCAAGGCATTTTCTGCAGGTAAGAAGAGAGCAGACGTAGCCCCTTCCCCGGGGAGCTGTCCTGGTGTTTGCTCTCTGTCGAGGCCGTGCACCTGCACCAGGCCTGGCTTCTGGCCACATGTCCCAGATGTGTCTGTCCCTGGTTTGTGCTCTTTGCCATGGCCGTGAACCTTCACTGGGCCTGCCTTCTGGCCACATGTCCCAGATGTGTCTGTTCCTGGTTTGTGCTCTTTGCCGTGGCCATGCACTTGCACCAGGGCCTGGCTTCTGGTCACAACATGTCCCAGACGTGTCTGTCCCTGTTCACAGAGCCCAAATGACATTCTCTTACTGGAGGTCCTGGGAATGAGATGATTTATTATTTCTGCAAAGCAGATATTTCATTCAGTGCTGAAACTCTTATGTATTTAATAGCACTTAGTGAACGTCTTTCAAAACTCTAGTACCTAATTCTCCATAATTTTAAACAAGGGTTAATAAGCAAAATCTAATGTTTGATTACCTGGACTCATCATGGGACCATCTGGCCCTCTCTTGGGCCCTTGGCCTCATTCTCCAGGGTCTTTCCCTAGGGGTTGGTGGGAGGGAAGATCATATAACCAGCTCAGTAACACCCAGCGTTAGAGTGTTTGGCTTCCAGCTGTGGCCCCGCTTCTTTCCTGTAGGATGTCAGGGTGAGCACTGGACAGAGATCACTCTCCCAACCTAACGTATGCTTATGCTGCTGAGTCCTGGTGACGGAAGCTGTATGAAGGCTGGTCCCGGAATATGTCTATCACAGATATTCTTATACTGAAATGTGTTGTGTGCTTCCTTTCAACAGACAGAGAGGGGTCAGTTTTGCTTTAGGGTGACAGTTTAGCCACAAACTCCTCCCCCCGACCCCCTCTGCTACCTCGCCTGTAGCAGTGCTGCTGTGTCTTGAGGCTGCCTCAGAGTCTCAGCAGCACTGTTGTCACTTGCAGGAAAGCGGGTGTGTGTTGGAGAAGGCCTGGCTCGCATGGAGTTGTTCCTGTTCTTGTCCGCCATTTTGCAGCACTTTAACCTGAAGCCTCTCGTTGACCCCAAGGATATCGATCTCAGTCCCAGCACAATTGGGTTTGCCAAAATCCCACCCCGTTACAAGCTCTGTGTCATTCCCCGTTCGGGTGTGTGAGGCACACATGCCCTGAAGACCCCTGTCCTAGGCTCTTTGATGCAAGCCTGGAGTCTTCCTGCTCTCCCAAATCCCCTTGGATGCCTCCAGGAGGACTCTCCCCGCACGGTCTCATCAAGGGCAGTCAGGGCTTCATAGGGAATAAATTGGCTCAGAGATGCCGCTTTCCAGAGTCACATTCATCAGACAGAATTTGACAGCCAAGTCCAAAACAGATTGTGTAAGACTAATTAAACAAATTGAAACAATTGATGACCTAGTTGAATCTATATTCAAGTCCCTGGAAACAAGGGTGAGTGAGACCATTGTAGTGTAAACACCTCTTCTGGGAAAGCAGAGCTACCCAGTCACCAGGGTTCACACAAAGCAATACACATGCTATTGTGTACTTTGGAAAAGGGGAAGTAATATACCTTTGAAGGCCTGTTAGCCACGTCTAAAATATATCCCCTACTGTCTGTCCCTAGGACATGAAGGTATCCCTTTGGACTCACTTGTCAGCATCCTTCTGGGCTATATTTTAAGATTAAAATATGACTGAAAAGTCAACATAGACATCTGTTATCATCTCTTAACGTTAAAATGTGACTTTGTACCTGGAAGAAAAAACTCTAGGCCCATGGGGACCTTACATGAAATGAGGCAGAAATGAGGAAATCATTTATCAGCTCAGTGCATTAAACAATCTTGTGAAACAGAAGAGGAATTTGGAACAAGAGCTTTTTGCCCCCACCCCACTGACACACAACAAAGCCCCCTTTGTGCTCAGCCTTCAGGCCCTGACTGACTGCCTGTGGATGTGTTAGGAGCCCCTCCACGAAATAGAGGATGAGGGCTGCACAGGGTGGTATGCCAAGCCTTTGGAACACTGTGTGGCACACAGAAATCCTGCCTAAGTGTTCCTGAATAAAACGAGTAATGTTTCAAAGCCAGCACTGTAGCATCCTTCAATCTCTCTCTGGCTAACCCTCCTGCCTGCCTCTTGTAAGGGTCCTGTGACTGTGGGGAATACATTTAAGAATTCTCTGAGCTTGCACCAATGGGCTAACAAGGCTTAGGGTGGAAAGCCACCACAGGGCAAAAGTGCCCAGCTTAGAACGAAGCATAGAGTGGAAAGCCACCTCCACAGGACAAAAGCGTCCAAGAACAGGTAGGGGCAGAAAGCCTCTGCAGCAGGATGAAAGCACGCAGAAGTCTTCATTAGGTAAAACAAAGCATAGGGCAGAAAGCCACTATGGGGTGAAAGCGCCCAGAGCTAATTAGCAAGAAACACACTTTGTGGACTCTGAGGTAGCATGCTCTATCTGCCTAACCCCTAGAAAAGTTAAGATAAACAGACACAGTGCCTGGTGCCTGCAGTAAACGGCTATCTGCTCAGAGTGGGGGTTTTGATTTGTCTTGACCCAAACCCCTAGAACTGCATACTTTTGAAGCCCCTTTTCTCACACACACACACGAGTTAATGATCACTGTTTTATTGTCTCTTTCTGCATGTCCATCACATATGTGAGCCTTCTGATCCTAATAAATATGGAGAAAGGACTCTTTCTCAGGGCTCTTGTCCCCTCCCAGACATTAGCCTCTCTTGTATTCAATTCTGCACCTGCTCTCTTGATGGACAAGAGAGCAGTCTAGACTCAAAATCTGTGACATGTGACAATACTGAGCCCACGCAGATAACCCAAGCTAATCTCCCTGTTTCAGGATTCTTAACTTAATCACACATCCAAAGTCCCTTCACCACATAAGGTAGCATAACCACTGATTCTGGGATTAGGGTGTGCATGCCACCTTATCCCCCATGAGGTGCTAACAAATCCCAACATTGACAGATTGGCAAGTCATAATCCGAGGAGGACCAGCTGCCCCATTCTGAAAGGTGCCTGTCATTTTCATTACAACACCTACCTGGTGAGTGAGTGACACTGCTTTCAGCAGAAAAATAAAAGAAAATGTCTTTTAATTTGCTTTGGGGATTTAAATTTTAGAAAAATGCCCTAGGAAAATTCTAAAGTACTCAAAACTGATGAAAAAGCATTGGAATGGAGAGTGGGAGCCTTTTTAGTGTAAATGTTTAACTGATCCAGACAGTGGCGTTAGGTTATTAGCTTGGTTATAAACAGGAGGTAATCCCACCTTGATAATTAGTCTGAGCTTGAGAAACTCTGCAGTGATCTGAACCACATTTGGCAAAAATGGAAAGAGCAAGGGTGGAGTGCATGAGGGAAGGGAGGAATGTCTTGGTCTGTCCTGTGTGCTGTAACAAAGTACCATAGACTGGGGTCTATTCCATATCCTTTTTAAAAAAAGTTTATTTATTTATTTATTTATTTATTTATTTATTTATTTATTTTCAGACAGACAGAGACAGTGCGAGCAGGGGAGGGGCAGAGAGAGGGGGAGAAAAAGAGAGAATCCCAAGCAGGCTCTGTGCTGCCAGCACAGAACCCGATGTGGGGCCTGAACCCACAAATTGTTTCAGCTCATGACCTGAGCTGAAATCAAACGTTGGACGCTTAACTGAATGAACCACCTAGGTGCTCCAAGTATTCTATGTCATTTATTTCTGCTCTCATCTTTATTTTTTCCCTTCTTCTGTTGGCTTTGGGCTTTATTTGCAACTCCTTTTCTAACCCCTTTAGGTGTAAGGTTAGACTGTGTATTTGGGACCTTTCTTGCTTCTTGAGATAGGCTTGAATGGCAATGTATTTTCCTGCTAGGACTGCCTTTGCTGCATCCCAACGGGTTTGGACTGTCGTGTTTTCATTTTCATTTGCTCCATGTACTTTTCAAACCTCTTCTTTAATTTCCTGATTAACCCATTCATTCTTTACTAGGATGTTCTTTAACCTCCATGTATGTGAGGGCTTTGCAAAGTTTTTCTTGTGGTTGATTTCAAGTTTCATTGTGTTGTGATCTGAAAATGTGCATGGCATGATCTCAATCCTTTTGTACCTGTTGAAAGCTGATTTGTGCCCCAATATGTGATCTGTTCTGGGGAATGTTCCATTTGCACCTGAGAGGAATGTGTATTCTGCTGCTTTGGGATGAAATGTTCCGAATTTATCTGTAAGTCCATCTGGTCCAGTGCATCATTCAGAGTCTTTGTTTCCTTGTTGATTTTCTACCTAGTTGATGTATCTATTTCTGTAAGTGGAGTAGTAAAGTCTTCTACAGCTATGGTATTGTCATCAGCGAGTTTGCTTATGTTTGTGATTAATAGATATATATATTTGGGTGCCCCAATTTGGAGGCACAGATATTTACATTGTTAGCTCTTCTTGATGGATTATGATCCATAATCCATATCTTGATGGATATGATTATGATATAATGCCTTCTTCATCTCTTGTTACAGTCTTTGGTTTACAATCTAGTTTGCGTGATATAAGTATGGCTACTCCAGCTTTGTTTTGGTGTGCATTAGCATGATAGATGGTTCTCCATCCCCTCACTTTCAATCTGCAGGTGTCTTCAGGTCAAAAACGAGTCTCTCATAGGAGTATATAGATAGATCTTGGGTTTTTAAAATCCATTCTGATGCTCTATGCCTTTGATTGGACATTTAGTCTGCTTACATTCCGTGATGATTGAAAGATATGAATTTAGTGTCATTGTGTTATCTGTAGATTTTGTGTTCTGGTGATGTTCTCTGGTCCTTTGGTCTTTGCTCCTTTCCGCTCACAGGGGACCCTTAGAATCACTTGCAGGGCTGGTTTAGTGCTCTTGAACTTCTTTAGTTTTTGTTTGTCTGGGAAAGTCTGTATCTCTCCTTATTTTCCACGTGACAGCCTTGCTGGATGAAGGATTCTTGGCTGCATATTGTTTTAATCCAGAACATTGAATATTTCCTGCCACTCCCTTCCAGTCTGCCAAGTTTCAGTGGACAGGTCTGCTAAACTTATGTGTCTCCCCTTGTAGGATGAAGACCTTTTGTCCCTAGCTGCTTTCAAAATTCTGTCTTTGTATTTTGCAAGTGTCACTATGATATGTCATGGTGTTGACCTGTTTGTGTTGACTTTGAAGGGAGTTCTCTGTGCCTCTTGGATTTGCATGCCAGTTTCCTTCCCTGAATTAGGGCAGTTCTCAACTATAATTTGCTCAAATAAACCCTCTGCCTCTTTTTCTTGCTCTTCTTGTCCTGAGACTCCTATGATATGGATGTTGTTTTGTTTCGTGGAATCACCTAGTTCTCTAATTCTCCCCTCTTGATCTAGTAATTTCCTTTTCCCCTTCTCTCAGCTTCACTCTTTTCCATAATTTTATCTTCTGTGTCACCTATTCTCTCCTCTGCTTCTTCAATCCTCACTGCCACTGCATCTGGCTTATTTTTGCACCTCAGATATAGCATTTTAAAATTCATCTCTACTGGTTTGTAGGTCGTTGATCTCTGCAGCAAGGGTTTCTCTGGTGTTTCTATATTTTTTCCAAGCCCAGCTATTAGTCTTATAACTGTTGTTCTAAATGCATGTTCAGATATATTGCTTATATCTGTTTTGGTCAAGTCTCTGGCTGTTATTTCTCCTTGACCTTTATGTGCCTTGTCATTTTTGGCTAAATTTCTGTCTTTTGCATGTTTTAAAAGCTTGTTATGTGTCCTGCACCTGAGAGTATTATTCTATTAAAAAGGGGTCATACACTGTCCAGGACCTGGCCCTCCAGGAAATGTTTTTTTTGTGTATTCTGCATGCACTCTGTGGTTGTGTTTTGGCTGCTCCTTCCCACTGGTCATTCTTCTGCAGAGCTCCTCCGTGCTTGCTGTGGTGGAGATTTTGGACCTTTAAATGGTGTACTTTGATACGTTTGTTGAAGTAACCCTCTCCTTCTGGTCTTCCCATTACATGTATGTTACATGTTTTGTAGTCATCCTACAGAATTGGGTATTCTGATACTTTTTTTCCGTCTTTGTTCTCTTTGCTTTTTGTTTTTGATGATTTTGTTGATATATTTTCTAGCTCATAGATTCTTTCTTCAGCTGTGTCCAGTCTACCAATGAGTCTATCAAAGACATTTTTCATTTCTGTTATAGTGATGTGTGTATACAGCATTTCTTTTGTGGTTCTTTCTTAGGATTTCTACCTCTTTGCTTACATTGCCCGCCTACCCCTGCATGCTTTCTACTTCATCCCTTAGGACCCTTAGCATATTAATTATAGTTGTTGTAAATTCCTGTTCTGACAATTCCAATATCCTTCCCTGTCTTGTTCTGATGCTGCTCTGCATCTTTAGATTGTGTTTTTTGCCTTTTAGTATGCCTTATAACTTTTCTTGGTTGCTGAAAATGATGCATCAGGTAAAAGGAACTGCAGTAAATAGGCCTTTGGGGATGTGGCGGTGAGGTGAGGGGGAGGGGATGTATTCCACAGCCTACTGTCAGGTCTTAGTCATCAGTGGGCCTGTACCTCAGGACTGTGACTGTCACAAGGTTTTCTAAGCTCTCCCCCTCCCCCAGTTGGGACGGGTTGTCTAAAGGGGGCTGGAGTTGGTTATTTCTCTTCCTGGGTCAGTGAAACTCTGGGTAATGAGGTATCGCTTAGGGCAGGTCCTTTTAAGAAAACAGTGCTCTGGTGTGTTTCACACGATTTTTCCCCCTCCCCTTTTCCTTTTTTTTCTCTGATATTTACTGTGGGAATCTGGCCAAGGCCCTGGAGTCCGACCTCACGACACTTCAGGGACACACCTGTGAGTAGGTGTGTTGCCTGTACTGCCCAGTTCAGGTTTCCTCCCCCTTCAGCTCGTGGGTCTGCTCCTGCAAGCCGGGCTCTGTGTCAGCCTGTCTGCCTCTCAGCCTTGGGGACACAACTTTCCCTCTGCCCTTCGCTCTCTCGAGGATCAAGAATGGTGCAGAGGCCTTCTGGTTTGAGTTCTGCACGTAAGGGCCTAGGAGGTAACCACTTCCACCCAAAAGCAAGACAAAGCTGAACAGAGTGAAAAAGCAAACGGTTTGTCAATTGTGTTGATCTTTCTAAGACCCAACTTGGTTTTATGGATTTTCCCTATTGTTTTTCTATTCTTTATGCAGTTTATCTTTAATCCATATTATTTCTGTCTTTCTGCTAGCATTGATTTTAGTGTGTTCTTGTTTGTCTAGGTCCTTAAGGTATAGATATAGGTTGCTGATTTGAAGTCCTTTTTTTATGGAAGTGTTTACAGCTATATATTTCCCTCTGTAATTAGTCTTTCAGTGTCCCATAAGTTATGGTATGTGGTCTACTTTATCTCTCTATCTATCTATCTATCTATTTAATTATTTATTTACTTATTTTGGTGTCAAGATATTTTCTAATCTCTCAGTGGTTTCTTTGACCCATTGATGGTTTAATTTCCACATACTTATGGATTTTCCGATTATCCTTCTGGTATAGATTTCTAGTTTCATCACACATAATGAGAAAAGACACCCTGTATGATTTCAAACTACTTAAGTTGTATGATTTCACTATTTTAAAATTATTCAGACTTATTTTGTGATGTAACATGCAGTCTCTCTTCTTGAGAAAAATGGGTATTCTGCTATTGTTGGGCATGTTCTTGTGTCTGTTCTATCCAACTGGTCCACAGTGTTGTTGAAGGTCCTCTGCTTCCTTATTGATGGACTGTCTGGTTGTTCTTCCCTTTACTGAAAGTGAGGTATTGGCGACGACAATGACTATTGCTAGATCGGTGCGTTTCTCCCTTGAACTCTGCCAATGTTTGCTTCATATGTATAGGAACTCTGATGATAGTGCATATGGCTATGCATAATGTTATATCTTCTTGGCCAGTTGACTCTTGTATCATTCTAGAATGTTCTCCTCTGTCTCTTATAACAATATTTGACATAGTGCCTATGTTGTCACTTATTAGTATAGCCGCACTTGCTCTCCCTGGGGCACTATTTGCCCCAGGTGTCTTTTCACCATGCTTTCACTGTCAGTCTGTATGTCCTTAGATCTGATGTGAGTTTCTTGCGGACAACGTGGAGCTGGATCCATTAGATTGTGAAGTTTCACCCATTTACACTGAAGTGATCCCTGATAGGGAGGACTTACCACAGCTGCTTTGTTCATTGTGTTTCTGTATGTCTTCTCACTTTTCTGGCCTTCCCTTCCTGTCTTACTGCCCTCCTTTGTATTTACCTGACATTTTTTGTAGTGACATGCCATAATGCCCTTTTGTTTCCTTTTGTGTTGATCTTACACACAATTATTGTGTGTGTGCTTACCACGGGCATTACATAAAATATCTTAAAGTTACAACAACCAAAACAATATCAGCTCCCGTTGGCCGTCCATGGGGAAAAATGCTCTGGCATCTGCTTTAATTCTCAGACCTGCAGTTTCCTCAACATTTGTGGGTAACTCCCATGCCTTGGGTTATGGAAGGTTCAAGGAAAGTGGTATCCTCGAGACATGGAAGGAAAATGAGCTCCTGGAGTGTAGTGAGGAAAAGTGAATGCCTGAGGGTGGTACTGAGGAAGGACTATTTCACGGAGAAGAGCACCACCCACGGGGAGCACTGTCCCTGGAGAAGAGCACCACCCAGGGAGAGCACTGTCCCTGGGGCATGGTCTGCTCAGGCAGCTAGAATTAGACAAGGCATGCATGGGGCAGGGCATCAACGTGGCTTGGGAGCTGCTGCAAATTAGCACAGGTACTAGAGAGTTACTTTATAAGAAGCATACAACTTGCTCTCAGGACAGATTTAGTAACAACTAAAATATATCGTTAATTGGAGAGGAGGGCTGTGAGGTTGTGCAAGGGTGAACTAAGAGGAAGCAGATGATCTGTGTCCTCACTGGCCCAGAGCAGAGCTGACCCACTTCAAGGTGCTGCAGCCCCACTGGGGAAGGAGTCCCGTTATCCCCAAGAAACTGGGGGAAAATGGACAGGCCCCATTCAGAAATCACAAGTGTTCCCACTGGGAGTGAGGCCATCCGCTGGGGGGATTTCCTGCCTCAGAGATGATCATGTACGAAAACGAAGGGTTTTGATTAGATGTAGCATGCTCCATCAAAGGACCAGGGAGGAGTGAGAGTGAGAAAGACTTTGTGTGTGTTGTAAGTGCACAAGCATTTGCGTGTTGTGTGTGTGAGAGAGAGAGATGAACCAGGCATGTACGTGTGTAGGACATGAAGCACATACTGTGTGGCATGCAGGCGTCTGTACAGATGTTGTGATGGGAAGCAGGGGTGTGTGCAGGTGGGAGTGTGGGGCCAGGCTGATGGGCCAGGTGCTGTCTAAAGGCTCCTGACAATTGGACCCAGGTGGAGTCTTGAGCCTTTGGCTCTTACCTGCATGGCCTTGGAGACCCGAGCTGCAGTGTGGTAGAAGTCGATTGGTGACCCCGGAGAGCCCGGATGGGAGTGGGTCACAGAAGACCGCCACATGGGAGGTGGACCCACCAGGCCATTGTGGCCTGAGGACCCATTGGGGCCAGCTGACCCTGGGCCCTCATGCAATCCCCGGCTTACCTGCCAACTTATGCATGTGAATTTTCTGCTGACACTTTCCCAAGGGAAGGGCCTATGGACTTTCCCTAGCTACTAGTGATTTCTCTTAGGGACTGTGGTCTGAAGTGAGGCTAACCGGCTGGCATTGTGCTGTCCACGCTGGGCACACCAGGCATTCCTGGCACACATGCTTCGCTTTGACTGGGGTCAGTTATGACCTGATGTGATTTCTCAGGAGTCCAGACATCCTGGCTCAGGACTCCCATCTGAAGGAAGCTTTCCGCAGCTGAAGCAGAACCGCCGGGTGCTCAAGCCGCTGGGTGAGCCAAGACAAGAATCGTGCTACTTAGGTGGTGGGGACCTGAGTGTTTGGGGCTGGAGCAGTGGGAGAGCCTGGTTTGGGAGGGAACTCCCTCCGGGTTTTGGGACAGAGAAACAGACTCCCTCCATAGCTCCTTGGGCGCTGGAAGATAAAGGCCAGGACTGGGCTGGGTGAGGACGTTTCCTGTGGCCCGAGCCTGGGGGCAGGAGCGCCTGAGCCCCCGGGGCAAGCCAGAGCGCCTGGGGCTTTAGGTCGGTGCCTGGCCCTTCGACGCCAAGGGACTGGGGACTGCCGCTGGGGCAGCGGCCTGGGGTTGTGACAGTTCCCTGCTTGAGCAGCGGAAGGTCTGGAACGGAGCTCCGGGGACCGGGGCCGCGCAGACGGAGCGGGCTTCATCTCCTCCTCCGACCCAGGGACGTGCCCACGACGGAGCGCTCTCAGCCAGCTTGCCGGGTCCTCCAACTCTATCATGGTGCAGAGCGGGGCGGGGGGCTCGGGGTCAGCCTGCCGCCTCCTGTGGGCGGTCCCCGGGCGCCCTCCCGGTCCGGGCGGGGCCTCCTGCGCCCCCGTCGAGAGTCGCGGTTCATCCATGTCCTGTGGGAGAGAAAAGGAGACGCGCTCAAAGTCGTCCGCAGCAGGCTGTGGAGGCAGGTGCTAAGTGTCCCGCCGCTTAAATTGCTTGGCTCGGGACCACTTCCTAGCACAGCAACGTGTTGGTGCAAGTGAGAGCGGGTTAGGAAACCAGCACCGACCGCGCCGCTTTACTCAACAGAGGTACACGCACCCCTCCGAATTCCCTCGCACCCTCGACACTGGACGCCGAGCACCCCGGGCCCCCGTGGACCCCTGTCCCATTCTGCCGGCACCTCCCGCGGCAGGAGCCGCGCGGCGCACCTGCACCTGCCAGGCTCGCCTCAGCTTCCAGCACACGCCAGCGGATGGGGCCGTCAGCCGCGGTTTTGCAAATCCTCTCAGAGTCCTTGACGGTTCTTTCTGCCAAGCGCAAATATTGATCTATAGTCCACTTGTATTTGCAGAGTGCGCACGGGTCAGGGCAGAGGACGCCCCCACCGCGGCCTTGAGAGAGCAGCCCTGTCCACGTGCCCAGGTCCCAGGCGCAGAAACACGGAACTGTCTCTAAGTTTCCGTGTGAGGTCCCTAAATCATGCCAACGCTTTTTTTTTTTTTTTTTTTTTTTTTTTTTTTTTTTTTTTTTTAGCGGGGCAGAAGATGAAAAGCAGGGAATTTCTGTTGTGGAAAGAAAAGTAAACTTGTTCCAAAACAGATGTACTGGAGTTATTTTACAGGGCAATGGATATGGCGACATCACCCAAAGTCAAGTGGGGGAAAAGAGGAACCGAGGGCGGAGGCTGGACCACACTGTGACCTCCACACAGCACCGAGGCCCCGCTGGGCGGGACACTGCTTTCCTGACCGGAATCGCCAACAAGTCCCACCTGAGGGCAGCAGGGGAGGTCGCTACACAGTTTCCTCTGTGTGAGCCCAGTGCGGTTCACCTGCCTGGGGAGGGAAGGAGGGAAGTAACACCACTCCCTCCTCTCCCTGAACTTCTGACCAGTGTCCACATAAGCGGTGGTCAGGGGGCCTCAAAGTCTGTCCCTGGCAGGCACCTGAGGACAGTGATGCCCGCCTGCCCCCCCTGCTGCTGCCAAGTGCCTTTGGGGAGAAGTTTGCCATCAAGGGCGGCCTCCTGCATCTGCACTGACCCAGGAAAGAGAGCAGGGCCCAGGTTTCCTGGAAAACATACTTAGTTCTGCTTCTTGGGATGAAGGGATAGGCCTGAGGCCAATGGTCCAGTCTACCTAGTGCAGGGGCAGCCTTCCAGAGGAGCACCTCCATTAGCTGTGCAGCTGCCTCGCTTCAAACCCATGCTTCCAAATTCACTAATGGTGTAGCCCTGAGCAAGCTACTGGATCACTCTCTGCCTCTGTTGGACATCTGTGAAAGGACAATAGCAGCTGCCTGCCAGAATTATTGTGTGATCAATGAGAGGATTGAGAAAAACTCTGAACACGGTCCACAAAGACAACATGGAGGCTCCTGGGAGCCACACTCTGTTTTGTGCCCTGAAGATTTCCCTTTTGGTTAGAATGGTATTTGGCACAGAGTAGGGACCTGATACATACCTGTTGAATAAATGACCAGTATTCCCCTTTTCCTCTGGTTTAAGCAGGCACCTGCTTCAGCTGGAGTCAGAGCACCTCCAGAAAGCCCAACTTGGAGAAGCTCTAATTGCCGGTGCCACACGGCAAGGAACTGCCGTAAGATTTCCCATTGTACAGAGTGGCTTTTGATGAACCAGTACAAGGTTGGAGAGCACCTTTCAAGGACAGAGCCTTGGACTGTTACTCTGTACCAGGGCCCCATGAGTGTGTTCTCACACTGTGGGCTCCAAGGTTCCATGTGCACAAGTACCGTTCACATAGAGACACTCTATTATTTTGAAAGCATTTCAGATGCCATCCTCACTTGGACTCCAGAGGTGGACGACACTTCAGTAAAAAGAGGGGGGCTTCAGGACAACCCCTGATATTATCCCATAATGCATGCTGTCTGATGGGAGCCAGTTCCTGCCAACCCAGACTCAGCATCATTCGTTGTCTGTGTGTGTCGGTGGTCAACAGCGGGGGCTGGGCTGCTGCAGGGGACTGGAGCCAGCCCCTGATGCACAGCCAAAGGGCAGGCAGGAGCTGAGTCCTGAGGTTTCTTCACAAGATGCTGGAGCTGCTCTGTTGAAAGCATCTTTTCAAGGAATATCTATCTATTAATCACCTAGCTATGAAGAAAATCCAGAAAGGGGCACCTGGGTGGCTCAGTGGGTTAAGCGTCCAAGTCTTGATTTTGGCTCAGGTCATGATCTCAAGGTTCATGAGTTCCAGCCCCATGTCAGGCTATGTGCTGACATCCCAGAGCCCGCTAGGGATTCTCTGTTTCCCTCTAGTTGTGGTCTTCCCATGCTCTCTGTCTCAAAATAAATACACATAAAATAAAACAAAGAAAATCCAGAAAGCTATTCCAACAAATCTGTGCTAAGCAATACAGCAAAAACAGAAGCTATTAAAAAAAAGATAGACATATCTGATTGTATTAAAGTTTCACATTTTTGTAGCGCAAATTTCACTACAAGCATAAAGCAACAACACCGGGAAGTTTGCACATATACACTCACGTGATAGGCAAATACTTAATGCCTTTACATGTGGAGAACACATACAATCTGTAGAAAAAAGACTAGAGAAAGGTGGACAAAGAAAATGAACAGGTAGTCAATAAATAAGAAAATTCAAATTATTATATTTTAAAGATAGTAAACCGGCAGAACCAACAATCTCACTTTGGGAGCGTGTCCTGTGGAAATAGAAATAACGCTCACCTACTCTAGCGGGCACATGGGACGTGCCAACAAGAGTGTGCAGATGGAGACACTGCAGTGACTGAAGACCCACGGAAGCAGGGATGTGGGGAACCAGGGAGCACATGCAGGGCCGGGAGAAAGGGGGTGCTCTAGCCTTCTAGAAAGTAATCTGGCAGAACCTTCTCCAGGGAAAATGATACACACCCTTTGATCCAATTATTCCTGTTTTGGGAACCACAGGAATAGAAACAACAGAAGATTAAAATATATGTGAAAGAACCCTCAAGGCAGCATCCTTTACTGGGGGTAAAAAGCAAACAAAAACACCTGGAATCAACACAAAGGCACCTTCTGGGGAATGACTTAGCAAGTGTGGTGTATGTTGATGCGTGATGCAAAAATGAGCAAACCTTTTGGAATCTCTAAAAAGAAGAAAGAGCTTTATTCCTTGAGCCCAAGTGAGGATGGCTGCCTGGGAACATGCTCTTCACAGAGAGGAGGAGGGTGCGGGGGAAGGACATCCGGTCCAGGGTTGTCCAGGGTTGGACGCATTGTTTACAGAAAAGGTCACAAGCCATCAGACAAAGGACATTTCAGAAAGCTGCAGACCTCATCTTCAGCCTCTAATGTGTGCTGGGCTGTAGGGCTTTAATTTTGTGGCAACAAGGGAGGTTTCTTCCTTTTGCTTATCTTTGTGTGTGGGATGTTCCTTCTTGGTTATATTTTAAACAAAGCAGATATACAAAGCGTGCTGGGGCAGAAATAGACCCACGCGTGGAGTTTTTGCAGAGTCATTTTGACCCTGGTCAATGTTCAAGTATACCTCTCCTGGGAGCCCAGAGCAGGGCCCACAAACATTAAAGTTGAGAATTTCTTTATATTATCATGTATCACATCTTGGAATATTATGCAGCATTTAAAAGGTATGACCAGAATTGGGGTGCCTAAGTGGCTCAGTTGGTTCAGCGTCTGACTCTTGATTTGGGCTCAGGTCATGCTCCCAGAGTCATGGGATCAAGCCCCACGTGTGGCCCCACACTGAGCATGGAGCCTGCTTAGGATTCTTTCTCTCTCTCCCTCTGCCCCATTCCCCAGCTCATGCATTCTCTCTCTCTCTGTCTCTCTCTCTTTCTCTCTCTCTTAAAAGAAAGAGATGGGGCGCCTGGGTGGCTCAGTCGGTTAAGCATCCGACTTCGGCTCAGGTCATGATCTCATGGTCCGTGAGTTCGAGCCCTGCGTCGGGCTCTGTGCTGACAGCTCAGAGCCTGGAGCCTGCTTCGGATTCTGTGTCTCCCTCTCTCTCTGACCCTCCCCCATTCATGCTCTGTCTCTCTCTGTCTCAAAAATAAATAAAACATTAAACAAAAAGAAAAGAATGACCAGAATCTATGTCTACTGATTTCTAGGAGGATGCCCAAGAAATATTGGTGAGGGAATAAAAATCAAGTAGGCTAGTGGTATAGCAGGGCCCTGTTTTGTATAGTCCAGTGGCACTGGAACCCCCCCACCTCCCGCCCACTTCTGTGTTTCTGTATGTGCAGCCAACAGGCGCAATGTGTGTCTGGCTGCTGACCCCGGGGAGTTTGCAAGGGTGAGTTCGGAGGAGAGGTAGTAACTTTCCTCACATACCTTTGCATCGTTCCCACACTTAAAATGAGGATTTAGCTTAAAAAAACAAACTTTAATTTATAATGCCATAAGTGAGTAAATGGCAATTATTTTTCATGTAAAACGTTGTCTTAACTATCCTGACATCAAATCTGACAAACTGATATATGCTTGGGGGATATGCCCAGTAAGTAAACGTGTTTATTGTTTGGGTAGATGAAGATGTTGTTGCCTTTTTTGAAAACTGACTACATCATGAAGATCTTGAAAAGTCAATAAGGTAAATACCCCGTTAGCAAAATGGGCAAATGACAGTTCAAACATTACAAATGGACCATTAACCTAAAAATACTAATCTCGTGCAATCTTGTTGATAACCAAATAGATGCCAGTTAAAATGAGGAAGCAGCCTGCCATGGGATGGAAGCAGGAAGAGGGTAGGGAAGGGTGAGAGATCCTGAGACAGAAGATGCAGGGGGTTGTAAAGTGCGCTGCGTCTGCCCAGCGGGAGGCACGAAGAAGCTGGACCCCATCCTGGGGGCCAAAGTGAAGTGAACACCAGCCCATTGTCCTGAACTCCATGGTCTCTGTCCAAACACAGTGACCCTTCAAAGTTAATGTACAATCTCCACTTGCGACATGACAGAAGGAAAGGTCAGTGTGGTGAGAGTGCAGGAGAGGCTGGGAGCTGATGGTGCAGGTGAGTGTACAGAAGAGGTGGGAAGGGCATTGCAAGCAGGGGGAAGGGCAGGGGGGAGATGCCCTTGAGGCTACATCACGCGTGCTGTCCTTGTAGCTGAGCGCTGGGAGGCCCCGTAGGGCAGGCTAGGAGGGTCTTGGAAGTCTTTCTAAGGGTTTTGGATTTTACCCTCTGCCCTCTTCCCATCTCCGAGGGGGCTCCTTCCTGCCTGCTCCTGTGTCTTCAGATCTCCAACAGGGTTTTTCAGCAGGGGAATGACCTGGCCTGATCTGTGCCTTTAAAAGAGATTCTGACTGCTGTGTCTTAAATGGATTGAACCGGCTGGTGCAGGGGCCCAGTGGGAAGGGAGAAGAAGGTGCTGCAGGTGGAGGAACCACCGATGCCCAAGATGGAGGAGATAGAGTGGGATGTGATTTGGAAGAAGAGGGAGTCAGGGGATCCAGTTAAAGACCCTCTTCCACCTGCCAGGGCTGTGTGAGCTAGAGCAGGACTCAGTCTGTGGCCACTAAGAGACACCCAGATTTTCCCTTGTGGATTAGGTGTGTGTGGGGGGGGGTGACAAAAAAGGGACAAAGATGAACCCTGTTGGGGACGGTGTAGAGTCTGAGTAAAGTGGCTTTAAGGATGCCAAACCCATTACATTTCTAAACGTGGTGCGGGAGCATGTGGGTCTCCTGTACACTTGATCTGCAATCACAACCAACCGTCTTCAACAGCAGATGCCAACAGTGGCTGGCGTTCTGAGTGCCAGCTCAACAGCCCACACAGGGGAGTGACATGGCTCTGTTGGGTCTGCCCACCCTCCTGGTGGCTTGTGCGGCTTTCCTGATGTTCGACTCTGTGGAGAAGACGAGGCACTCACAGGCTTATGCTCCCACCTGGCCCTCGTCCCCTTCCCATCATTGGGAATATGCTGCAGGTGAAACTGTGGGACATGCCACCTCTCTATCCAGGGTAAGACCCCTGAGGTATGGCCAGCTGTACTCTGGGTTGCTACAGGTACTGGGCTGAGATTTCTCAGCTAGTGTTGGGGACGTTTTTGTCTCTTTCAGTTGTGCTAGAATATCCTACTTTTTGTTTATTTGATCCTCTTGAAAAGACCACGAGGGGTGACCCCTCCAAACTGGCTCCACTCTTAACTAGTGGTGGTGTCTTAAGTCATTCACCTGGCTCTCTAAGCCCTCTTTAATGGTCTCTCACATGAGAGGGCCCTGCCAGCTTTGATTCTGACTGACATGTGACCTTAAAATATGGGGCATCTGTGGAGTGAGGAGTATGTCCATGGCACGGTGTGGTCATTGCCAAAAGTGCACCACATTGTCATGACTCAAAGTGCCCACCACCTATCCAGCTTTCTGGCTGCACCTGTGAGATCTCAAGGTCAGCTCTGCTGAGACCTGCTATATCCTTGTCCTTTGTCAGTCCAGTGCGTGTAGACTCAGACACAAAGATCAAGGGCATCTACTCGGGAAGGGTGATCAGGGTCCTCAGACAGGGGTGGATTTTGACCTGAGTGAGGGAGGGGGTGTGAGTGGATGTGTCCTAGGCTGCCTTGTGGTCTAGAAGCTTTTGCAGGGCCCTCATGGAGTCCCCGGCTCTGGTCATGAAGAGACTGACTGTGGGCATTCAGTGGTGCCCAACGGAGTGTCTCCACTCTCTGCCACCCACCTGGGCACCTTCTTGTCCCAGCGTGGCCGGGATTCCAGTCATGTGCTTCTTTCCCTGGCATCAGGTCTGCTCCCCTCGCTCCCTGCCCAGAGTCTGTGCTTCTGCAGGGCCATGCTTTGAGGACACAGGTGGCCCTACTCCCTGGTCCCTGACCTCTTGGGCCCCTTCATGCCATCTGCAGCCCCAGGATGTCCCCTCCTGCCCTTCTCCCACTCTCCTAGAGGACTCTTTCCTGCCTGCTCCTATTTTTTCAAATCTCCAACAATATCCCCTCCGACTGCCATGACGTGCTCACTCCTATTTCTCTGAGAAACACGGCCATCAGAGAGAATGTTCTGCAGCTCCCAGGCCAGCAGCCCAGGACTCCACAGGACTTGCAAGCTCATGGGCACTTTGCACTGATGGGCTCAAAGCTGTGCCTCTGCTCCCACCACCTCTCCCAGCTTCCCTGTGTCAAGAAGGGCTAGATGTGTTCCCATAGCTGCTCCAACCAGAGGCCAAGAATCATCCCAACCACCCTCTCCCACCATGTCCCAGCAAACCCCTCACTCTACCTTGAGAAGACACTGGGAATCCAGCCTTCTCTCGGTATCTTGATGAATCCACCAGCTTCCTGCCCACAGATGCCCCTCCTTCCACTCTGTCCATGCTCCACACAGGGAGACCCTGGGGGGCCCACTCCCTCAGCAGCCAGTGCCCCTGTCTGACATACAGAGGAGACCTCACGGGACCTGCCCTCTCACCCTCCACCCTGCTTCTCATGCCCTCCTGCCCTTGGCTGCACATGGTGGCCGCTGGCCTCCTCACCCCTTCCCAACCTGGGCACTCTCAGTTCTCAGGGCTTTGAGGGTCCCTCTGCAGGGACTGCTCCCACAGATATCCCCCTTGCCTGCATCCCCTCCTTTCTTGGTGTTCAAATGCTGCCTTCCCAAGGAGACCCTCCCCAGCGACCTTCTCTCAAGGACCAGATCACCTCCCAGCTTGCTGCCCCTCCTCACTGGTGTGTCCTGTCCCCCACCCCAGGTGGGTGTGGCCCCCAATCTGTAGCCCCGAGTCTTGGCTGGGACACATTGAAGGGGAGGGAGCTGGCCAGGCGTTGGGGCTGCTGAGAGGGACTGTCTTCACCTCTACTGTTCCTGTGCCTCTGGGACCCAGGGCAGGGGCTCAGGTGCCCTGTGCCACTCTCCCCACCTGGTTGAGCAATATGGCCCCATGTACTCGCTGCATCCCATTGTTGTGCTACATGGACACCAGGCCCTGAAGGATGCCCTGTGCAGTCAGACGGTCAGCTTCGGAGGCAGAGGGAGGTTCCCCATCCTGGATGCTGCCCTCAGAGGCTGTGGTATGTTTCCCTCCAGAGCACTGGCCAGCCTGCCTCCCTTCGGGCCTCACATGTGCCCATTTCTGTGGTTCACAGGCCTTCCTGGGGCTAGAGAGCTGGGGGTGTGGCAGGCACCTCACTTACTCCATCACGGCCTTGCCCCCACCCCCCCACGACACCCAAACCTGCCTGCTTTTTCTCTCCCTCTGTTCTCCTCCATGTCTTGTTCCAGAATAGGTGGCTTTTTGAGGAGAAGGGGGTTGTAGGGTGGAAGAGTGTCACATGGGTGATTTGTGCAAGTTACTCAGACTCTCTGAGCGATAGGTCTTCATTTTTAGAAGGGCTAAAATGTCTACTTTCTTGCAGAGTTGCTGTGCTGATGGACGGTAGGTACTGCTGGGTTTTCTTGGGCCAAAGTGTTCATTTCTCGAGAAGCCCTGCAGTGCACAAGAGGAGGGGGGAGCGCACTCCTTTTGTGTTTCATGGGAGCACCACCTTGGAGTGAGCAAGGGGGAGTGTGGGTATTTTCTGAGTCCCGATACCCCGAGGAGTGTCCTCCCTTTGCCCTCATGGCCATCTGGCGGCTTGTGAGTAGAAGACTTGAACTGGACATCCAGCTGCTGCATTTTGTGTCCTAGGTTAGGGGCCTTGGTGTCCATTCTGTCCATTCTGTCCCACTGCTGTCTCTTTGTTTCTATAATAGGAGAGATTTCCTTGACCTCTCTCAGGTCACCGGCTCAGTCTTAAGCCCCGTCTCGATTGCTCAGGGAACCCTTGAACCACTTTGCACAACAGTTGATATGACCTTTTGTGGCGTTAGTTTGAAGTCACAAATGTACAGTTCAGGGGGGGACTACACAGCAAACACACATGTGCAACCACCACTCGGATCAAGGAACAAGAACCTCAGCACCACGTAAGCCTTCTCTTGCCCTCTCCGCGATCATTTCTCTCTGCCTTTCCCCAGAGGTACCACATGTTCTGATATCTAATGGCAGCGTGTTATTTTCCTGGTTTTGAACTATGGAGACGTGGCATCATACAGCAGGTTCTCTGTAGGACATGGTCTGTGCCCTTCAAAAGTGTGCTTCTGGCTGCATCCATGTTGTGCTTGATGCACTCGTCCATTTCTGTTCCTGTGTAGCACTCCACTGTTTGGGTATCATTTACCTTTTCTGCTGATGGTGGACATCTGGGCTGTGTTCAGTTTGGGGTCATGACGGATGATGCTACCAGGGACACACCTGAGCGCATCTCCTGTGTTGATTAAGCACTATCTACTAAGGCAGAAAATACACAAGCTGTGATAGGTCATATTATCCCTATGTCTGTATCCAAACAATGAAGATTAGGGGCCCTGTGACTATTGGAATCATATTACTTCTGCCCAAAATACGTCCTTTAATATTTATTTAATGCAGTCTTCTCTTGACAAATTCTTTCAGATTACAGTGGCCTCAACATGCCTTAAATTCTTCTTCATTTTTTAAAAATGGTTATTTATTTTTTTGACAGAGAGAGAGAGAGAGAGAGACAGAACAAGAGCGGGGGAGGGACAGAGAGAGAGGGAGACACAGAATCCAAAGCAGGCTCCAGGCTCTGAGCTGTCAGCACAGAGCCCGACGCGGGGCTCGAACCCACCAACTGTGAGATCATGACCTGAACTGAAGTCAGACACCTAACCGACTGCACCCTCCAGGCGCCCCACATTCTTCTTCATTTTTGAAAATTGTTTCAAATGATACAGAAATCTCGGTCAGTGGTGATTGTCCTTTAACGATGTCATTCTTCGTGTCTGACGTGCATTCTATCTGTTGCAAAATTACAGTTCATAGTGTCATCCTTTTGAGGGTGATGTGTATTTTGCCTCCACCCCCACCCCTGGCTGCTTGTAGGGTTATTTCTTTTTATCATCATCAATTTTATTCAGAGGTGACTAAATTTGGTTTTGTGTGTATTGATCCTATTTCTGCATTTTAAAGAGTAAGTGCTGGTTTGAGAAAGTTCTGCCATCATTCAGCCAAGCATTTCCTCCATGACATTTTTTCCCTGCTACCCTCAGATCATACATGTTATCCGAATACTTCCTTAAATTCTTTCGGGGTTTCGAATCCCTCAACTTCTGCTGTTCGGCCTAGACTAGGCTGTCAGCTCACAAGTCCCGTCTTTGGTTGTGTGTAAACACTGAGTGTTTCACTTCAGTTATTCTGTTTTTCAATTTGAAAAGCTTGATGTGGTTCTTTGATTAGTTTTCAGATCTCTGACAAACTCTTAATGTTTTTAAGTCTGACCTGTTCAGCAGTTGTAATGTCCCTGATGTTGCCACTGGATGGAGCCCCAGGCAGCTGATTTCTGTGACCTGCGCTCTCTAGGTTGTTACTAATTTTGTATTAGGTTCCAGACACTTTATGCAAAAACTTGTGGCGGTAGTTTCAGGTTTTAACAACAGCCCCTTCCCACCGAGAGGATTTCCTGCTTCCTCGGGGCAGGTGAGGAAGAGCACCACCAGTGTTCTAGGGCCTCACTGGCAGCTGGTCAGAAGCTGGGCTGCCGACCCCGCTGGGCTGGTCCGTCTCCAGCAGACCCTCAGTGCCGGCTGCAACCCCAGTCCTTTACTGCAGATGCCCTCCTTGGCAGGCTTGACTCTTGCTTCTGGGACCTTCCCAGTGTTTAGTAGCTCTGCTGGGGTTTTGTGTCTCACCTGTGCTTCTGTGGGAAAGCAAGCCCAAGTTCCTTGTTCCCTTCTTGGCTCTGGTTCTCATGAACCATATGTACATTTGTGCAGCATCTCAGCAGAACAGATTGATCAGAATCACCTAGACCGTCACTGTGAGAAGACGCGACATCAATTTTTAACTCTTACCAACTCTTCTGTCCCGATTGCTTCTTTTATCTCTGCTTATTATTTTGCTTGTGGTGCCAAGATCCTGTCGAATCAGTCTGGAGACATTAATCTGAACACTTTAAGTTATCGGAAATATCTTTGTTTCCCCGTTAATAGATATGGGTAGCTGGCGTGAGCTCACCTGCTCTTATGCAGGTGTTTTTTGGCAAGCCTGTGGTGAAGTTGGTGGGACTGACGTCTGATCTGTGCGGCCGGAGGTGAGATGTCTCCTGATGGGGCTTTTGTGTAGGACACAGGGAGAGAAGCAGCCCGTCAGGTTGGGGCAGGAGCCAAACTGGGATGTGTCTGAAGGTGAAGTCCTTCAGATGAGCTCCCTCCAGGGAAGAACTGATAGTCAATGGACTTTTGAAAATCGACTTTCTAACATTAGCTCCAGGTAGATGCTGCTGCTTGTCTGTAGAAGGGGAAACGTTCCTGACGTTCTGATCCTCTGAAAGCAGTTCTCAAGGAAGTCCCCGTACTATCAAGTGCCCATCACGTGCCAGGGCCCCTCTGCCTGCCCTCTGGTGACCAGACTCCTGTCCTTGGCTTCTCCCTCAGGACTTGCGTCCAGCCATGGCAAAGCGGTGGAAGCAAATGTGTCGTTTTCCTCTCATGACCCTGTGGAACTTTGGGACGGGCAGGAGGAGCATCGAGGGCCGTGTCCGGGAGGAAGCCCAGCACCTGGTGCGGGTCCTCACACAGACAGAGGGTGGGTTTGCATCTGGTGGGAAGTTAGGGTTACCTCCCTATGCTTCCCTGAGCCCCGGCACCACCCTGCTGGAACCATCTTCCCTCATTTTTATTTGGAAAGTGTAGACCACTCATGAAAGTTTTCCTTGAGTTTGGTAATCGTCCCTCCTACCAGCTGAGCCCATGGACCCTGCTGCATCCTGGCTGGCTCTCCCTGCAACACAATCTGCTTCATCCTCTTTAAGGAGCACGTCAACTATCAAGACGAGGAGTTCCTGAATCGGACTGGGTTGTTGAATGAAAACGTTTCCATAGTAAGCTCTTTCTGGGCCCAGGTAAAGCCAATTGTCTCTGCTTGTTGGATTACCTGCCACTGGTGCCAGGGGTGAACCTGCGTGCAGAGTCCCACCGTGGGCAACAGGGAAGCAGCGGCCCAGGGTGCACCTGAGATGATGGAGGGCAGCTGTGGAAAAGTGATAGGGCCACTTACGTAACATAGCTGAAAGCCCGTTGGAGAGGCAGTCAGGCTGCCCTCTGCCAACACATCTCTTCTGACGTGCCCGCGGAGGCTGCAGCCCACCCGGGGTCCTGCAGCCAGAAATGGGAAGGGGCTGCAGAGGGTAGGATCCCCCTTAACAGAGATGCTTCAATGCCTCACAACCTGTCTTCGCTTTTGAGTCCTGGAGGCGGAAGGAAGGGTGTGGCTTTTCCCTACAATTTGTGGCCATTGCTCAGTCACTATCTTCCTGGGAGACACCAGAATATTTTTAAAACACTCAGAATATAAGAAATTTCATTTTGGAGAGAGTAGTACAGCATCAAGGGGCTCTGGAGTCTGAGCGGCCCTGGGACTACGTCGACCGCTTCCTCAACATTTTGGAGGAGGTGTGTGTGGCAGACCCCCCGTGCTGCATGGGCGGCTGCGTGGCCCTCATTGCATAGATGTTGCCTGGGCTCCGTGCACGCAGGTCCAGGTCTGATGCCCCCTGTCTGGAAGACCCCAGGCCTCCATGGTGTGTTTCCCCACCGCTGGGCTGACATGTGGAGCGCGTACCTTTCCCTCATTAACTGCCTGATGGTTCAGTGTTTACTCAGCACTTGCTAGGCAAAGTGACCTGACTGAGACCATCCCTCCTGCCCCCCCCAGGAGCCCATGGACCATCACAGAACTGCAGGTAAAGTGGCTGGTATTCAGGGTGACGGTTGGAACCATTGCTACTTTGGGAGCACAGGTCGCCTGTCTCTAATCCCTGGACAGAGCCCACCATGGGACAAAGAATAAGGGCCTGGTGGCTAACGTGTGTGTGTGTGCGTGTGTTTATGCACAAGTGGGCCCTGTTTTTACCTTTTCTTCAAGACTACGTCCAAAGCACAACATCTTAAAATATATTTTCCACTATGCAAGATGTTACAACTATTAACCTCTTTGCCGATTACAAATTAGGCATCAAGTGAAAATCACTTAGGCAAAAAAAAAAAAAAAAAGGCATAAAATAACCATTCATATACGCCATAAACATTCCACCTCCTAAGGACTTATTATCCTTTCTAACCCACATCTGTGTGTGTCTAATAGAGGACTTATGATGAAATCATGTAACTGATTACTCCACTACCTACAGGGAAATCTACAGGGAAACCGACCCATATTCTGAATTTAATGTTGAGAACCTAGCAGCTGTTGGCTCTAACCTGTTCAGTGCTGGACAGGAGACGGTCAGCAGCACACTGTGGCTGGCCCTGCCAATCCGGCTGAAGCACCCAGAGGTGGAAGGTGAGTGAGGCGCTCCTGGGTGGGGGCGGACACGGGGGAAGAAGACAGCCCTCCTGGTGCTTCAGCACAGCTAGTTCTTTTCATGTTCTGGCTTTCCCTGATTTCCAAGTTAACTAACACAGGCCTAGCCTATGAAAATTGGAAAGTATAGAAAATGACGAAGACAAATTTTAAAAATTCACTAGTAGTCCTATCATTCAGATAAAAGTTTATACTTCCATTTGCATGGTCTCCAGCCTCCCCTCTTTCTGTGTGTGTATGCACATGTTGCACACAATTGGAATTTCACAGCACTGAACTTTATTTTTCCACCTAGTAGTAAATTATGGACTCGTTCACACATTATTAGGTGTTCTTACAAAATATTATTTCAAATTAGCATGCAATTTTTTATACTGAGGGATACCATAATTTATTTATTATTTTGAGAGGTTTAATTGTTTTACATTTTTTGCTATCACACATAATTTGAAAAAGATCATTGTACCAAAAATTTATAAGTGCACTTGATTGTGGATTTAGGTTAAATTTTTAGAAACTGACTTGCTATGTTAACAGCAAAGAATAACTTAAATAAGTTTGGATCATTGTTCCCAAACTTTGATGTGTCTTTGGAGACCCCTGCACATACTGTCCTACACAAGCAGGCAACAAATAAACTGGGATGTTTCATGACAATGGAGATGAAATATCACAAGTAAGTTTTTGAACAGTGAAAGAGGAAGGGATTGGTTTCTGAATCTCACACACGAGGGAGGCTTGTGACAGAGCCGGCATAGTGTTGCACACTGGCTGTGTGGCTCAGGACAAGCAGGTGTGCTCTCAGTTCAGTTCCCTTCCCCCTTGGTACAAAGCAACACCAAGCAAAAGCTGAGGGCCTATCTGTAGCACTTCTGTGGTTCTGTGGAGCTAGTTCATGAAATTGACATAGTTATCACTTGAAAGACTGAGGGAATCAACACTTTATTGACTTAGGAAGTTTTGTTCCAAAAAGCAGTGTGTGGTTATAGTAAAACAGTCTTGGTTGCAATCCTGGCTCCACAATCAGATAGCTTCCATCCGGATACTCGAGGTCTCTGAATTGTAGTTGTTTCCTCTAAAAACAGGAACATTAAGCCCTGCCTTAAACACCTGCATGGCTCAGTCGGCTGGGCCTCCGACTTTGGCTCAGCTCATGATCTCGTGGTTTGTGGATGTGAGCCCCACATTGGACCCTGTGCTGACAGCTCGGAGCCTGGAGCCTGCTTCGGATTCTGTGTCTCCCTCTCTCTTTGCCTCTCTCTCAAAAACAAATGAACCTTTAAAAAATTAACAACAACAACAACAACAACAACAACAACACCTGCCCTAGACATGGGTAAGGAAGGTTTCTAGCTGGCTATCTGGTACAAAGAGGCACTTGGCAAGCATTTCCCTCCATTTCTTGTAAGTGTTCAGAAAAATGGTTGCTGGAGACATCTTAGATGGTCTCTGGAGTCAGACTTCTCTGCATTATCATTGTGCAAAGATCTGTGTGGGACTGAAGGGTTGTAACTTTGCCCTCTTAGTTCTTGTGAACAACATGGGAAAGATCCAGACACTAACAGAACCGCTGTGTGGAGAACTTACAGCACATTTGCACTACAGGCCATTTCGGTCAAACCACAGCTGCAGACACAGCAAAACATACTGAAGGGATGCTTTCCTTTGCGAGTTTGTAGGATCCAGTTTCTGTCCCCAACAGCCCAGTTTGGGTTGACATTTCTGGATGGTTCACAAGTGACACTGTTTCTCATGCAGGTAGAGTCCACAAGGAAATCGACAGAGTGGTTTCCCCTGCATGAGCGACAGTGCCCGGATGCTCTACACAGACGCCGTGGTGCGTGAGGTCCAGAGATACATTAATCTCGTCCCGTCCAATCTGCCTCATGCCGTGACTCAGGACACCGAGTTCAGACAGTGCTTCACTCGTAAGGTCAGTCATCTTTTTCCTTTAAAAACTTTAAATTATGACAATTAAGCGTAGCAGCGTTCTCGCACAAAGAGACAGGTCACCGAGACTTTTCTTTCCAGGAAGCAACTTTATTCATCGTGCCGGCAGGGGCTCAGTGAGTTCATACCCCAAAAACTGAGCCCCGAGTGCAGCGGGGTGTGGCCTTTTGTACAATTTTTGCTCCTTTGCCTCCCATATATGGTAAGGTACACTCTGAATGGGCGGTCTTGTTACAGAGTCATGAGGATGTCACGTGCGGGCATATAGCCAGGTTGCCTTTCCTTGTCTTGAGGTTTTTCACCACATTCCTTAGGGAGGGGCTCTGCCACATAAGTGCCTGAGTGTTTAATTTTAAGGGAAGTATATTTCTATTAACCCCATTGGCTAACTCTGGGTAAGTACAATTTTTACCAAAAAGTCATTTGCTTTCTTTTTTTTTTTTTTAATTAAAGTTTATTTATTTATTTTGAGAAAGGGAGAGAGAAAGCAGTGCATGCATATGAGCAGGGGAAAGGCAGAGAGAGAGGGAGAGAGAGAATTCAAAGCAGGCTCCACACCATCAGCACATGAAGCTGATGCAGGGCTCTATCCCACGAACCGTGAGATCATGACTCGAGCCAAATCAAGAGTCAGATACTTAACAGACAGAGCTACCCAAGCACCCCTGTTTGTTTCCTTAAGGGGTATTTTAGGGGGCTCCTGGGTGGCTCAGTTGGTTAAGCCTCTGGCTTTAGCTCAGGTTTTGATCTCACAGTTCATGAGTTCAAGCCCTGCGTTGGGCTCTGTGCTGACAGCTCAGAGCCTGGAGCCTGTTTCAGATTCTGTGTCTCCCTCTCTCTCTCTGCCCCTCCCCCACTCATTCTCTCTCTCTCTCTCTCTCTCTCTCTCTCTCTCTCAAAAAGAATGAAAAAAACATAAATTTTTTTAAATTAAAAAAAGGCATTTTAGTAATCATGGTAAAAAAATAAACCTTTATACCTTAAGAAAGGTAGGAGAAAAAATATTTAGGACAGTTTTTATTCCAGAGATTCATAATTTCCATTATAATGTGCACTTTAAGCAGTCGTTAAATAAAACCCTACTAGAAATACTTGTGAGATAGACCTAAGGAAAATAAAAGGAATCTTGGAAAAGAGGAAGGAAGACTGAAGTCTAACAAATGATTAAATTAGAAGGTAGAGAAAGAGTAAGAGTGCAAATTCTAGAAGAGCATAAAGAGGTCATAATACCAAAAGCAGAAACTAATGATAGAAAAAAATGAGATCTAGGTTTTGGGGAAAACTATAAAAATAGCAAACCTCTAGAGAGACTGATTAAGAAAAAAAGAGTTTGAGGAAATAAATTAAATAATCAACTAAAAAACGAGAAATTTAAACAAAATTTTTTAATGTTTATTTATTTTTGAGAGAAAGAGAGACAGACAGACAGACAGACAGAATCCAAAGCAGGCTCCAGGCGCTGAGCAGTTAGCACAGAGCCTGACACAGGGCTCGAATTCACAAACAGTGAGATTGTGACCTGAGCCAAAGTTGGACGCCCAACCGGCTGAACCACCCAGGCGCCCCCCCCAAAACAGAAATTCTTATAGAAATTGGAATATGTTTGCATTTAAACAACAGTAAGATATAAAAGGAAAATCGCATGGGCAGCAAGAAGAGAATTAGAAAGAAAATGTATGCTGTGGAATTCCTTATCTTTTTATGATTAGGAACAGATGTAATGTTTTAGTGGGAAAATTTATGGTTCTAAAGGCATATGACAGAAAAGATGGGTTAGGTACATCAGCAATGGTCAAACACAAAATGCACTTTAAAGAAGGCCCATTTAAAATGGACTCAACAATTATAAGAAATACATCCCTAGGAATTAATCTAACAAAAGCTATGCAAGACAATTTTGGAGAAAATTAACAAGGTATTGAAGGGCACAAAGAAGACCTCAGTAAATGGAGATATTTTGAACATGTGAGTAGAGAAAAACCAACACCAGGATGACATTTTCCCCATATTAACCTATAAATTCATTTCAATTCAAATAAGATTTTGAACTGTGTTTCCATGGGGCACAACCAGAAGGTCTTAGATTCATAAAGAATGGAAACATGCCCCAAAAAGGGTGAAAACATGAACCCTAATTTCTGTAAACGTGAGTGTGTGTTTACCTGCACAGGGAATCTGAGAACCAAGTGCAGGCTGTCCTGGATGCCACCGGCGTCGCTGTAGCCTGTCTGTCCCAGCGCTGTGACACCGGGCCCTTACATATGGCCAGAACCAGAATCAGAGTTAAAAGGTCAGGGCAGGATTTTGAGTTCAGGGTCAGGGGTTAAATTAGGGTCATAGGTGAGGGTCAGAGTATAGGGTTGAGGATAAGATTAAGGTGCAGTTTTAAGGATCTAGAGTGCACATTGAGAGCTAGGGTTTCTTCCCACACTTGCTCTCAAGAGGTGCTCTTTGAAGCCATGTTTCTCCAGGACCCAGACTCCCTGCTGTGTAGCCAAGTTAGGAAACCCTCGTTCACAGCAGACTCACAGTGTCAGCTGACTGAGCACTGACTCACATAAGCTGGTTTACCAGGAGAAACTGAGAAAATGCCCTTATATGGGCCTGATGAGTGTATGACTTCAACCTTGTCACGCCTCCCTTCCATCCATTACTCCCTGTTAAATGTGCAAAAATATTCACCTACTGCTTTGGCATCATCTCATGGCATGTTCTCCCGGGGGCCAGCACAAGGAAGGAAACAGGCATATTTTCTGCTTAATAAAAGTGTCTCAGAGAGTGAAAGCGGATAGCCCAGTTACACAGTTTTCCAGTTGCCACGCCTATTGAAGAACAAGAGTGTTCTTACCCCTCCATGCTGCCCAGAGCTCTTCTCCTGTCCCATCTCACGTGCCGACTGAGTCTGCCCCACGTCCAGTCTCAACACATTATCGCCATGCTCACTTGAATCCAGCTAGCGGATGAGAAAGCAGCATTGAGAACCAGGGGGTTGGCAGCCATGCCTTCTATTCATTTTCCCTTCACTGTAAGTGGACACACCAAACCCCAAGGAAGTCCTCTGGGAAACATCTGACCGAAATCAAGGAACAAGAGCGAACATAATTGGTGGACAACTGGCTAGTCTCTGTCCCGAGCCTGGAGCCGGGAGACCTCACAGAGCCTCACACGTGCTGAAGGAGAAGGCTGCCCTGCCCTGTCTCCCTGTGAAAATGCCCTCAGTGCGAGCTGCTTCCCCAGTGCTCTGGGGACACAGGGATACCTGGTGCGGGTCACCAGCTCTGCGCAGCACACCAGATGCCGGCCCCGTGCTCTGCTGTGGAAGCAGGAAGTTGACCCACTCCACTGTGTGTCCGCCTTGGTCATGAGGCTCAGGTGCAGCAATACTCATGTTCTGACTCTCAGCTTCTGCCCTAACTCCTCTCTCCTCTAGGGCCAAAAATACTCATCAGGGCAGGACTTGGCATGGACATGACCCATGCCTTCTGCTGTCCTGCCTTCCCTGTTCCTGTTTGGCGTCCCTCACCGACACAGGAACACCTCTCTTCCCACCCACGATCTCACTGGTAACAAGATGTTTCCTCCAGGGGCGAGCAGACGAAGGAGCATAGCAACGGTGATGGAGAGTTGGGGCAGACTGGGAGAGCCAGGGAAGGAGCATTCCCACGGACAGTGTCAGATGCAGCAGGCTCATCAAGGCAGGAGAGAGCTGACAAGAGGCTGCTTCCAGCACATGGTGGCAGTGACACGTCTTTGCCAGAGCAGGCTCAGGGGAATGAAGGGGTGAGTCAGGCCACAGTAGCCAAGGACCATGCGGAGTGCCCAACTCAAAGCGGTCTGGACCGCTCTTCCGCTGAGTGTTGGTAGTAATGGGGAATGTGTCCAACTGAGTCCAGTATGGTACGCGAGACGTTAACATCAATGTAGTTGATAAAGCAGCAGCAGGTCTTGAGAGGACTGACTCCCATTTTAAAAGAAGTTCTGTGTGTAAAATGCTGTCAAAAAGCATCACACGCCACAGAGAAGTCATTCAGGGAAGGAAGAGTTAATCAGTGCAGCAAACTTCATTGTCATCTGATTTTAAGAAATTGCCATGGCCACCTCAACCTTCAGCAGCCACCACCCTGATGAGCCAAAAACACTGAGGCATGACCCTCCACCCATGAAAAGATTACAACCCGATGAAAATTCAGATGATGCTTAGCATTTTTTAGCAGTAAAATATTTTACAATTAAAGTATGTACATTGCTTTTCTGAGATAATGCTATTGCACACTTAGTATTGTGTAGTGTAAACATAACTTTTACATGCACTGGGAGACAAAAAATTCATCTGACTCACTTTATTGTGATATTCACTTTATTGTAGTGGTTGGGAACAGAACCCACAATATGTCTAAGGTGGGCCTGTATGTGGATCATCTTCCATATGCCAGGAGTGATATGTACACAGCTTCTGTCTTCACAACTTTGTACAGTATACATCCTTTATATATATATATATATATTTTAAATATTTATTTATAAAAAATGTTTAATGTTTTTTTATTCTTGAGAAAGAGAGAGACAGAGTGTGAGCAGGGGAGGGGCAGAGAGAGAGGGAGACACAGACTGTGAAGCAGGGTCCAGGCTCTGAGCTGTCAGCACAAAGCCCGCTGCAAGGCTCAAACCCACAAGCAGTGAGGTCGTGACCTGAGCCAAAGTCAGATGCTGAACTGCCTGAGCCACCCAGGCACCCTTGTATAGTGTATGTTCTCCTTTCCAACTTAGAAAAATTCAGAACACGAGATTCCAAGAGCTAAGTGTGCTTCTCAGCATGACACAATTGATGATGAGTTACTCACACAGGGATCCTTCTCAGAGGAAATGGTCATACTGTGACTCTCACCACATTCCATAGGAGAGTAAGGCCTTGCTCCGTGACTCCTCCATCCAGTGCCGTGGGAGGTCAACGTAGAAGAGGCACTGCCAGGCCATTAAATACTTCATTCATCTAACTGTTTTTGAAGCTGCAGCAGAATCAATTCTGAGGAGCTTGATGAACTTATTTTTTAAAATTGGGGTAGAATAGAAAAGAAAATATTAGAACATACCACAATTAGTGAAGGGTAAGATTCACTTTGTGAACTTTTTGTTTCAGTTGTGTGAGGGTATATAGGGATTTACCGGGTTGGAAGTAAAATGTGTGTCCTATTATGGGCTGAATTCTCAAAACGTCTGAAAACCACAAGTTACTCTTATTCACTCATCTCGCCCTGGAAGGTGTTCCGCAAGTTGCCTCCTGTATGTTGTAGTTACACATCTGCCTGCTAGAGAGAAGGTGCTGCCTTGATGAATCCCGTTAAGTGCGTGCGTGTGAGTGTGTGTGTGTGTGTGTGTGTGCATGTTGTATTACTGCTGCCCTCTTCTCCGTGACAGAGCCTGGAGCCTCAGGTTCCTGGAGTGCAGGGGCCACCAGAGCCGATTAAGATGCCCAACTGAAAGTGCAGGCTCCACCTTTAACAGTACCTTCCTATTCTCTTCTTTCCAGAACTCTTTCTTCCATCACGTCACCTCAACAATCTCAATGCTTCTCTCCATGATACCTAAACCCTTCTCTCCTCCCTGTCTCGTCCTCGTGCATGTGGTTGAAAGGGAGTATTGGGATTCCAAAAATTCCAGGCTATGATCAGAAACCTCCCAAAGTCTTCATTGCTGTCTTGCTCCATGACTGTCTCTTCCTCCTCTCTTTTGGCTCTTGTACTCTCTTTTCCCTGCTTCATTGACAGATCAGCTTCTCCTGAAGCCTGCTCTCTCCATGACTCAGGGTGGTTCTTGGAGAAAGAGCTCAGAGCAAAGGGGCTACGAATGGGATGCAGAGGAAATGACGATAAAGTAGGAGTAGGAACTGACCCTTTTACTTTAACAAGTCTGGAGCAGGCACTTTCCCGGCAGAGTGTGTATTTGTGTCTCAGATATGTGCTTTTGCTGCCACTTTGGGAACACAAAATATTTATACGTTTTCTTCTGTAAGTCTGCCTTTGCCACCTGTGTTAGAGGATGGAAAAGGGACCCCTTTGCTTGCTTTGGGAAGACGTCTCCTTCTCCGGGCTGAGTCCATGCTAAGTGTGCTGAAACAGAGCTACTAAACATCCCGTGCCCACACATCCTACCCAGAGCACTACTTTAGGTCAATGCGTTCCTTCCACGTCCTGCGTGGGAGAGCCGGTGCCCACCTGGAGCGGGCACCACCCCCGCCTGTCTGAGTCACCTGCAGCATCTCACATGCCACACTGCATCGATCAGCACAGGAAGGACAGTGAGCGAGAAATAAGTTCTGTTCCATCCAGTCACGGAGATAAATGAGACGCAACACCATCAGACCAGGTGGGCCTAATGACTGCCTTAGCTTTCCAGACCACAGTGAGGGCACATGGAGACCCGTGGCGGTGAAATGGCAGAAGCGTGATCCAAGAGAGGAGGCTTTGGACATGTGGGGCAGAGTCCTGCAGAGGATGGGGGCAGGTGGGGGACTCCGATGTCCTGCAGGTGTCACAGAAGAAACCAGACTTCCTTGCAGTTTATATCCCATATGTGACTCAGGCTCTATCAAGCAGAGATGTACTCAAACATAAGTGGTAGTTTTCAGTGGGGGCAATTGGGTCTTCTGAGAAACACACGGGAAGTGCTACCCTCCTGGTGATGTTATTGATTCTGGTGGGTGATTGTGTTAGGATTGTTGGCTTGGGGACCACTCTTTGCTGAGAAGAGGTCAGTGTTCTGGCTAGGGTTCCCGTATTTGTTTTGACTTGACTTGAGTAGGAGTTGTTGTCTTGCTTGGGTTTCTTGCTGTCTTTGTTTTGTATTCCCCTCTATCCCCAGAAGAGCTGAGATACTAGCTTGTGTACACCGTTTATTTGGGAAATGATTGCAAAAAGCAACAATGAGGAAGTGCAGAAAATAAGAGAAGAGTGGAGGGAAAGACAGTTAAGGGTGTCCTGCTGAGCTGCTGACCGCTGTGCACAAGCTGACATTCATCCTGTTGGGTACTCTGTAAAAAGCTAGGTCATATGTATCTCAGCTGACCCACTGAGTCATGAGAAGCTATGGATTGAAAGTTGGCCATGAACTCCTTGAACTCCCCACGAATGGAGTGACTGATCTCCCTTAGCTTTGGGAAAATTCCCAAGGCTGAATCATGGAGAGACAAGGTGGAGATGGGCTAGGGCTCTATCTGTGTGAGAGGGACTATCCTCCACCTCCATAGCTGGGCTGAAGGATGTAGCCCAGGACACCAATGGATCTCCTGTACTTCATTCTTGACAGTGTTCAGAGAGTTCCAAACCCCACATGGAGTCCCCTCTTGCTTGAATTTTCAAGGCAGTGGCTGGCAGCAAAATCTAAAATACAACATCATAGTGTAAAAAGCCACAGTTCCTTCTGGTTCAAGTAGCCTCCAGGCTCTAACTGACTTTTATTATGTCCTCTACAGACCTTGTAAATTTTAAATTAATGTCTCTAAAAGCTCACATCTGGGACTATATGACATTCAAGGGAAATATAGTCCCAGAAGGCATGTATTTACCAATACTGTAGCAAAAAGTTTATGTAATATTTCTTTTTATTTTCTCTGTATTATCTACTAAATTGTGTAGTGTGTCATGGTGGGTTTTTTTCAATTGCTTGATGAATTCTGTAATATAAACAGACCTTCTAAGTCATTGTCAGGTGTATTTTTCAGCATTTGCTATAATTTTACCCACTTCGTGAACATGTGTATTGCTAATATAGAATTAACAAAATGTTTTTAAGTATAATACCCCGGTCATGATAGTATCTGCAAAACTTCCAAAGCACATAAATAATAATGACTCATTCACATAATACCGACAATTGTTTGAGCTTAGTTTTGTTTGTTAAACTATGTGTCATTACTCTGTGACAACTGCAAAGTTCACAAGTGACTGAGCATCCAGGTTTGAAAATTATGTGATTCTTAGAGGGACTTCCAGCACTATAGGGGGACCATTGATCTGCTCCCCAGCCAAACTGAAAATTATAAAACAAAACAAAACAAAAGAAAACAATAACCGTTTGAAATCTGAGGAATCAGTTCCAAGGATATATGGCAAATGAAGAAATGTTAACTGGCTAGGAACTCAGTGAACTACAATTAGGATAAACACAAAGAAATCCAGTAAAAATGCTGAACGTGAATGGCAGGGAAGAAATCTTAAGAGGAGGAGGATAGACAAATGAAGACCTTTGTACTTAAAAAGGAAACTTTTTATCACGTGAAGAAAACCCAGTAAGATTAACAATGTACTTCTCAGCAGAAACAAGAGAAGTCAGAAGGAATGGAAATAACGTATTCAAATTGCCCAAAGGAAAACACTGTCAACCAAAAAGCCTATATCCATCAAAACTGTTTTTCAAAAATGAAGATGAAAAACAGACATGCCTAGATAAACAAAACTGAGGAAATTTGTTGCTATCCGACTTGCCTGACAAGAAATATTAAGAGAAGCTGTTCAAGATGAAAGTAAATGACCCCAGAGAGTAATTTGAATATATGCCCTCCAAAGTAGGTGGGGGGGGGGTACCAAGAAAGATAATTAGATAACTATAAAAGAGAGTATAAATGAAAAATTTTTTACTTTCTTCTTTTATCTGATTTGAAAGAACTGTATAGAAAAGTAGGTATATAATGTCTTATTGGGCCTGTAATATATGAAAATATCTTTGCTTATAATAGTACAATGGAGGTGAGTGGGAGAGAATATGTATTGTGATAAGAAATAACTCCAGATGGTAACTTGAGACTATAAGAATAAATGAAGAGAACCATGAGTGATAAATAAGTTTAATACCTAAAAGTGTATTAAGTGTATCCTTGCTCTTCTTTTCTCAACTTCTTTAAAAAAAACATAAAATTATGTAATAGAAGAATTATAATAAATTTTGTTTAGTTTGTAGAATTTTTAGATGTAACATGTATTAAATAATACTTTAAGAAAGGGTGAGGTGCATATAGAGATATATAGAAATCATGCTTTTATATGTAACTACAACTAAGTTAGTATGAATCTAGATCTGATCCTGATAATTTGAGATGTATATAGTAAGCCAAAGAGCAATCACTGAGGAAATAACAAATATATAAGGAAAAAAATCATAAATGAAACTTAAATGTTACATAGAAAATATTAACTTTTGCAAAAGAAAACAGTAAGGAGGGATAGAGAAATGAAAAGATGTGAAACATAGAAAAAAACTAAAATGGCAAAAAAAAGTCCAAGTATATCTATAATACATTAAATGTGAATGGATTAAATGATCCAATCACAAAATAGAGCTTATCAGACTGGATAAAGCACAAAATCTCATATCTGTGTTGGATACAAGAGCCAGACTTGAGATTCAAAGATATAAATGGATTAAAAATAGAAGGATGGGAAAATAAATGAAATTCAAACAAAAATCTACAAGAATGCTATACTAAAGTGGTTATGCCGCTGCTAGACAAAATTGACTTTAAAACAAAAACTAGTTATTAGAGCTAAAGAGGGACATTTTTTAATGGAAAACTGTCAATTCATCAAGAAGATATAGCAGTTATAAACATATATGCACCTAATGACAGAATACCAAAATACATGTAAGAAAACCTGACAGTAATAAAGGGAGAAATAGACAACAAAATGACAATAGCTAAAGACTTCAATACCTCATGTTAATAATGGATAAAACAACTAAGCAAAAGAATAACTAAAAACTAGAAGATTCAAATAACAGTAGAAACCAATTAGACTTAACCAACATATCTGGAACAATCCAATCAACAGCGGCCGAATATGCATGCTTCTCAACTGCCCATAAACATTCTTCAAGAAAACCCATATACTAATCTATAAAACAAACTAGAATACATGTAAAATGATGGAAATAATACAAAACATAATCACAAATACAGTCACAATCACAAATAATACAAAACAAAATCACGATCGAGTGTTTTTCATAATTAAAAACAGAACGTAGTTAGGGAAACTCACAAATATGTTGAAAATTAACAACCCCCAAAATTACATTTGTCAAAGAAGAAATCAAAAGGGAAATTAGAAAGTACACTGAAATAATTGACAATTAACACACAACTTACCAAAACTCATGGGAGGCAAGTAAAGCAGTGCTTGGGGGTCAGTTTATTCCACAAATGTCTATATGACAAAAGAAAAGAGATTTTGAATCAATAATGGAAACTTCCACCTTAAGACTCTTGAAAAAGAAGAAAAAACAGGGGTAGGAGAGGGGACAAAAAAGAGAGAGAGAGAAACTGACCTAAAGCAAGTAAGGGAAGGAAATAAAGATTAGAACAGAAAGAAATGAAACAGAGAATAGAAAAACAAAAAAGAAAAATCAATGAAATCAAAATCAGGTTCTTTGAAAAGGTCAACAAAACTTACGAACATTAAGTAAATTGACCAAGAAATAGATAAGAGTCAAATTGCTAAAATCTGAAATGAAAGATTGGACATTACTACAGACCTTACAGAAATTAAACAGTTTTAAAAGGAATTATATGAACGACTGTACATACATTAGATAATTTAGATGACATGGATAAATTCCTAAAATACCAAAACTGACTCAAGAAAAAAATGTGAACAAGTGAAGAGATTGAATTAGTAACTTAAAAGTTCCCATCAAGAAAAGCCCAGGTCCAGAACTTCACTGATGAAGGAACAAACATTTGAATGTTTGGCAGGGATTTAAAGGATCTCCAACTATCACACGCATAGGTGTTAAATAGAGGAATATGGGATCCAGGGGACTGAGGAAGGGAGGTGAGGGATCCCAGAATCTGAGAAAAGAAGAGAATAGGAAATAAAGACTGAGGTTCCTGGGTCTACACAGTACAGCCGATGAGGGGCAATTGCAGGATGAGAAAAAGATACATAAACTTGAAAAGATGAGGTCATATTTTAGGAAAAGGGAAAACCACAGATAGGTCAGATAGGTCATGGGCCACACAGTCAACCCCCACCCCTACCTCTAAAGTACACGTCAACCCAATTACAAAAGCCAGTTTTATCCCTGTTTCTACAGATGCTGCATCGACAGCAGAAAGCCGAGTGTTGAATTTGTTTATAGCGTGACAGAAACCAGGGAAGGGAAGCCCATGTTGAAGCCCAACCCTCAGGAAAATAAATAAGATTTTGATGAGTAGATTCATGAATGGAAAAATCGTTGGAGTCTCTGAGCAAGTAATTACCAGACACTGGAAGTGTAAATTTGCACTGTTTTGGAGGGCATCCACTCTATGACCCAATGATTTCATTCCTGTATATACACTAGAGCAGGTTTCCCAATAGTGCAATATCATCCTTTGATGGCTTAGAAGTTATTTTAATGGGTGAGAATAGCATCTATTTATGAAACTGGTACATGCTTTCTGCTCTAAGAGGGCATTTGAACTAGGGGCGCCTGGGTGGCTCAGTCGGTTGAATGTCTGACTCTTGGTTTCGGCTCAGGTCATGATCTTACAGTTTCATGAGTTTGAGCCCCATGTTGGCCTCCATGCTGACAGTGTGGAGCCTGCTTAGGATTCTCTGTCTCCCCCTCTCTCTGTCTATCCCCCACTTGTGCTGACTTTGTCTCTCTCAAAATAAATAAACACACTGAAAATTTAAAAAGAAGGCATTTGAACTAGCATCTATTTAATACGTTCATTGAGAGTTGCAGGTACATGTTTACATAACTACCCCGTGATATTTCTGCCTCTGCATCCATTTTGTGTGCCCAAGGGGCATGCTGGAACCTCAGACTGACAATAGCCCTTCCCTAGATAACAGTCTGCAGAGTCAGGAACAAATGCAAATTCATCATATAATCTTCCCCAGTATCCCTTTTGAGCAACAGTTCCCCTCCCTCCCATGACCTTCACCTTGTACATCCCTTAGATAAGACCCCCATGGACCATAGCAAAACTGTACTCTTTCTGGTTTGAATTGACCCATTTGGCCTTATCCTTGGAACCCCAAAGCACATCAAAGGGGGACCATAATGAAGATGCGGTCCAGGTTCTGCTGCACTCACTCTGCCTGCACCCTGTCTTGACCTCTCGCCTTGTGGCCCCTTGAAGCATAAGGTATAGTTCCTCCTGAACCTGTGCGCAATAAACTTCTCCATTTCCCTTTCCCCCGTGGTCTTTCGTTGAAGATTGACTCAATCCCAAACTCCAGGATCTACTTTACAAATATTAATTTAACAGTTGCCATATCTGTTTGTTAAGTACTTCAATAAAATGCAGATATTGTGGTAGTTCACTATTCATGCTTTAGTATGCTTGCGGGGAAAAAAAAAAAAAAAACCCCAGTGGGTTCTATAACCATTACCATAACATAGCTAGCAATTAAAGCTAACATTTCATGTGATGTAATATTTCCTCCACATTAGACTTTTCCTATTTAGAGACGACATCTCTATCATTTGGTAAAATCAGGATCTGGGGCACCTGGGTGGCTCAGTTGGTTAAGAGTCTGACTTCAGCTCAGGTCAAGATCTCATGGTGTGTCTGTGTGCTGACAGCTTGCAGCCTGGAACCTGTTTTGAATTCTGTGTCTCTTCTCTCTCTGCTCCTCTCCCGCTCACACACTCTCTCTCTCTCTCTCAAAAACAAGTAAACATTAAAAAAACCTTTTTTTAAATGTCTTTCAAAGGAGTTAAAAAAAAAAGTCAGGAATTAATAAGGGACGAGAATCCCACGTTTGGCCACGTGGGTAGACCCCAACTCTCATCCATCACCTCACCTCCCAAAGCTCCTAATGGGCAGAGCGCAGAGGTTTGTGGGAAATGTAGTTTCTCCGTTGCACAGACGTCTTCCCGGAGGGGACTCTGGGAGTCTTCGGGCTCCCTCTGCGCACGTGCGGCCCCGCCCCCTTCCGCCAGGAACTTCCGCTCCTGGCTCCTCTCTCGCCGCTGCCCCGAGGGCCCTAGGCTGGGGTCTGTGTCGGTCCCTGAAGGTTGGTGCGAGGGTGAAAGGGGAGCCCTGCGCCACACGGGGACTGGGCGGGCGAGGGGGAGGGGTCGTCCCCTTGGTGGGAGCGGGAAGGTGGGTTGGTGACCGAAGGCGAGATGGGATCCGGCTCGGGCTGTGCTTTCAGTGGTTGCTTGATCAGGAGAAGGCGCGCTGTAGAAGGCGCGGCGTGTGCCTCCGGGAGCTTGGCGAACTGGGTGGTCGAGTCCAAGAGGCAGCGAGGGCGAGGGTGGGTCTGCAGACGGTCAGCGAGCGTCGGGGGCTGCGGTCGGTGTCCTCGTTCCAGCGGTGTCCTCAACCGTGGTGGCGTTCAGTTTGCTCACCTGTAACATGAGCGGTATTGATGAGCAGTGAGATGTCGCGATTTCCAGAGAGATCATCGTGAAAGGTGTGCGCAGCCGGGTCTAAGGGTGAGGCAGTTGTTGTATTTGCGGGGTTTCTTGGCGTCTCCACAGCAGGCGGTGGCAGGGGTCAGGTCCCCCCCCCCCCCCCCCCCCCGCGCTGTGTAGCGTTGTTGCATCCACACGACTCCTGAAACAGAATGCTACGGGTACCAGTGACAGTTGCAACAAAGTTTATTACAATGAGAGGCAAGGCGGACTGATCGGGACCAACACTCTTGATAAGAGTGTGGCCCCGAACAGCCGGGGTACAGAGTTTTTAAAGCCGATCACATCGTTTTATCATTATCTGGGAACAGAACATATAAACAGTTCCCAGATGAGTTAGAAACAGTTGCCAGATGAGTCAGAAACAGTTACCGAATGAGGTGATTATTTTAGACTTTCTGCCGCTAAGTTGCAACCAGTGGATCTCCTTGGCCTTGTCTCTGATGCTCTTTTTTGAGCTTTTGTTTCCTTCATTGGTAAAGCCTAATTCACAAGAGTATGAAGTATGATTTACAAGAGTAAAAGCAAGGCTGTTATCTTTTGACTTTTAGTGTCAGAACAAAGTTGTTATCTTTCAAGCTAAGCGTTAGCCCTATAGTACAATTTAACCCTTACAGCGTGACCTTTTTGGTGATTTGTGTTGGCTGCCGGCTAAGCCGTGCGTCCCTAGCAGGCTAGCCCCAGGTGTCTTCTCAAGATGATAGTGTTCCCGGAAGGTAACCGCTAGTGGAAAAGTCCTCTTCATCCTGTGTCTGGGTCACATGTGCTGAGCTGAGCTCCCTTTGACCAAAGCAAGTCGAATGGCAAAGCCCACGCCGGTGTTGAGGAAATGGTTACAGGGAAGCAGGTCATTGAGAACCATTACGGGAACAGTGTGCCACACAAGAAATGTACCTTAGGTTCTTTTCCTATGAAATCACAGGCCAAAAATGTTGAGTTGCAAGATGTATACTTTCCGTGAAGATAAGGTGTTTAAGCTACAGGTGTCCTCCTCGTGGAAACGCAAATATGAAGCCCTGTGTGTATGTCTCTATTAATAGGAGCGTAGTTAAACCACCGTGGTTTAAATAAGCATCTTCAGAATTTTAAGTTAATTCTTACTAGTAACTGTTGATAAAATCAGTAGGACATGGGTGTTTTCAGTAACCAAGGATAAACTGCATGTGCAGTTAATGGGCTTGGGGGTTCCCCGGCAATAGGGTGTTTCCTGCTGTTTCTCAAGGTGTGAGGTTCTGTTGTCTCACAGCAGGCGAACCCCCCCCCCCCCCTTGTTAATTGTCTTTTCTAGCTGTGTGTAGAGAGCCTCACACAAGAGAATCCAGGACCTAGGAGCAAGTCACCGCAGTCCTGTCATGACTCTGGTCCATTGGCCCTCTCTCCCAGCTGTCCTCCCACAGTCCTCGGTGCGTTTCCAAGAGCAGCAGAACATGCAGAATTCATCTCTGGTGAGTGGTTTGTTTGCTTGCTCCTCAGCTTGTTTTACATCGTGCTTCGTGAGCTTTACGCAGGGCAGTTCATAAATTAAAATAGAAAAGTAGAAATAAGTGAAACTCAGCTTCTGGGGAAAATACCTAAACGTGGAAATGGTGGCATGTAGGTATGGACGGGTTCTATGACCTGAGAGTCCTCCAAGGTGAGTGCAGATTCGTCCCTGATTTCTCTTTCTGATGTCGTGGAGAAAAGATAGGCACATTTGTTATCTTTTCAGAATGGCCCCTTAGAGGAAAGTGTGCCACATTCTCATGGGACACGAAAGCTTGCAGGCACAGAAGTCCGAAACGGTGCCTTTGTCGGTCACGGAGATGGTGTCGTGGACAGTGTTTCACTGCCAACCTGGAAATCAACACGTCCAGCATTCTGCAGCGGTGTCGGTCACCTGGGGCTGGAACACGGCTTGCTCACTAAGGGTTTTCTGGAGTTGCGATAGTGGCATCCCAGACAGCTTTTGGAAGGCCCTACTTGATCCTCGGCTAAAACTTGGGATGTCTGGGGGACTGAATTGACTGCAGGTCCTTCAAATAAGTCTCCCCACGTTTCTGTCAGCTAGTCTGTCTGTGTAGGTTGTGGGGCCGACTGTTCAAAGTTGTATTTTTCTGACAAATATTTCCACCGCTGGTCTGCATCTTAACCTACTCAGCGTGGTCCCAATTCACGTCTTCTAAGTGAGGAAATAACCTACAACCTGCATTATCCACCTAGATTATAGTTAGACTCCGTGTACTGTGGGCATTGCCTCACGTGAACCTTCTGCCGTAGTGACACTGCTCTCCAGGATCTTCTCCTGGACATTCTTGTCCGTTAGCTCCTGTGGCGGCTTGCCTGATGATTTCTTCTGCTTCCCTGAGTTCTTCTCCTGTGTGTTTCTTCTCCTGAACATCGCTCTCCAAGTGTTCAAATCTGGCCCCCATATTCACACGATGCGGTTTTCCTTGACTTGTCTGGCCCTCTGTGGTTTGATTGTCTTGAGCATTTCTCTCCATCTTGGACCTCTTCCCCATCCTTTAGACCATAGGTCCAACTCCCCCATGAATGTGTTGTTTGTGGCTGTCCAGAAGGCACCTCACACTGAGCGAGTCCCACCTGAAATCCATGTCGTCTTTTCTTCCCTTACATGTGATATACCTTCCATTCACCAGTGACTCTAATGGGATTTCTCCTGGATGCCTCCTTCTCTCTCAGGTATAATCTCCTCTTACATGAAGACCCATGTGTTTGTTTTGTTAGTTTATCCAAAATCTGCATTGGTGTTCACAGACAAATGGAGTAACTGTTTTACATTGGAATTGTCCTTCTTGGAAACATCTGAAGGATGTATATGCCTGGTGATTGGGTTGGATCCCTCTTGAGCTGTGCTACTAGCCAACATGTGTGGTGACAGCTTCAGGAGTCCGGTTGGAGAAAGTATTCAGGAGTCAGTGATATACGTTCAAACAAGTGTTAAGATGAAGATAGGCAAAGTATGAAACAAGGGGCTCAGATTTTTATAATTTTTACCTTTTATTTTTATAAATTTGTCAGTGATTCTATCTGTATTTTTTATTATCGTATAATTGAAATTGCTAGTTCAAAAATGAACTGTCATGTTCTCAACCCTGTTAAAGGATATTTAATTTTTCTGTTCCAGCTAATCATTTAAAAGAAATGAGTAAGGAAAAATGGATGTTTGCATCAACCATAAATAGAATTTTGGACTACAGTTTGGTGAAAAGTTGGTTAACTTTTTTTATTTTGATAACATATACATAACCTGGAGCACCTGAGTGGCTCAGTCGGTTAGGCATCTGACTCTTGATTTTGGCTCGGGTCATGATCTCACAGTTCATGGGTTCGAGCCCCATGTCAGGCTCTGCACTGACAGCATGGAGCCTGCTTAGGATTCTCTCCTTGCCTCCCTCTGTGCCCCTCCCCTGCTTGCGCTCACTCCCTCTCTCAAAACAAATAAATAAGCAGTAAAATATATATATATATATATATATATATATATATATATAACCTCGAATTGGCCATATTGACCATTTTAATTAAAAATGTCAGTTCAGTGGCATCAGTTTTAATCGTCTTGTGCAACTGTCTCCAGAATTTTTTCATGTTTCCCAAATGAAGCTCTGCTCATTAAATACCAAGTACCTGTCCCCTCTAATTCAGCCCTTGGCAACCATGATTTTATTTTCTATGTCCATGAATTTGGCTATTCTAGGGAGCCTCTATAGGTGAAGTCAGGCAATATTCATCTTTTCATGACTGACTCATTTTACTTAGTGTATTGTCTTCAGGGTTCAATTGTGTCACAGGATGCCATGGTTATAACATGTTTGTTACTCCCTTGAGGTTGAGTTTAATTAGTCTTGACTCTCCAAGCATTTCTTACATTTTTTTCTGTAAAAATTGGAAGAGGCAACTTTTTCAGCCCTAAACAGTAACAGATAAAATGAGAAATCCTTTGAAAGTTTTTCAGTCCTACAGGTTCCCAAATTTACAGTATCTCCCAATTTTCTTTCATTCCTGTTTGCACACTGAACTCTTTTTTTCCACCTGAGCTTATCACTTTTCCTATAGTATTTAACTAAAGGCAGCGACTAGTGCCTGATACTTACTACTAATACTCTGTTTTCCCACCTCTTTTTCTAAAGCTTTAAATCCATATGGTAATCATCACTCATGTTACTTCAGTAACATTAGGTACATAAGTACCAGTGATCATAAGTAACACTGATCTGCTGTTTAGCCCCTGGTATCATGGATCACCTTCCTCCCAGTTTCTTTGCACTGCTTGTTTCTGTTTGGTGATTATGCCGATTCATTACCAGTTAGGTCCACGACAAAGGTTTCATTCTTTCTTATGCTACCTATCCATCACGGATCAGTTTTGCTTTTTATCCTTTTTGTCTCATTCAGTATCCCAGACGGAGGAGCTCTTTTTTTTACTGTAACATTGTTGGTCCTGTGGCAGAGGGAGGACATGGTGATCTATGCATGGCTCTTCCAGCTTCTGCTTAGAAGTGACATGTGTCACTTGCATTGACTTGTTCTTGTTCAGTGCCAGGTACATGGAAGAATATAGATCTGTTTATGTGAGTTCCACCTCCAAGGGCACCTCAGGGAGTACTGTGGACTGTACTGTATTCCCCCAGAATTTGTATATTGAAGGCCAGCCCTAACTGCCAATGTGACTGCATTTGGAGATCAAGCCTTTAGAAAGTAATTATTGTTAAATGAGGTCCTAATGGTGGGGCCCTAATCTGATAGGATTGGTGGCCTTGTGAAAAGAGGAAGAGGAGAGACTTTTATTCCTCCACCATGAGAAAACAGCAGGAGAGTGACCATCTGCAAGCCAGGAAGATGGTCTATACCCGGCACAGAACTGGCTGACACCTGACCTTGGATGTCTCAGCCTCCAGAAATCTGAGAAAAATTTGCTTACAAAAGAATTTTTTTAAATGTTTGTTTATTTTTGAAAGAGACAGAGTGTGAGCCGGCGGGGGGGGGGGGGGGGATGGTGGGGGCGGGGCGGCTGAGAGAGAGAGAGAGAGAGAGAGAGAGAGGGAGTCACAGAATCCTCCAGGCTCGCTCGGAGCTGTCAGCACACGGACCAACGTGGGGCCCGAACGCACGAGCCATGAGATCATGACCTGAGCCGAAGTTGGAAGCTTAACCAACTGAGCCACCCGGGTGCCCCAAGAAATTTGCTTTTGAATCCATCTAGTCTAGGGCATTTATTATGTCAGCCAGAGCTGACTGATAAGGGAGAGACACTAAATTTTGGTGAACAGAAGTATAACCTACCACGGTCTCTGTCTATTCTTACTTAATCTTCTCAATGAACTTTTAAATTAGCTTGTCTGTATCTAAGGATGTGTTGTTTATTAGGATAATATTACATGAATTTCCTGATTATTAACTTACTGAGAATTGATATCTTTTTGATGTAGAGCTTCCTACTTGTGAATATGGTGTCTTTCATTTATTAGTTCTTGTAGCCTTCATATTTTTTTCTCCCATAGCTTTGTATGTTTTCTGTTAATGTATTGATATGTATTCTGCTTTTTGTTGTTGTTATAGTATGAATGTTTTTGTTTGTATGAAGACATTATTTTTATAATCTACAGTTTATAGAATTTTCTTATAGAAAATTCTTTCCTTTGTGACGCCTGGGTGGTGATTAAGTGTCCAGTTCTTGATTTTGGCTCAGGTCATGATCTCACAGTTGGTGGGATAGAGTCGGGCCTGCTGGTGTGCTCTCCTTGTCTCTCTGTCTGTCTTTCTGTCTCTTTGTCTCTCTGTCTGTCTCTCTGCCCCCTCCTGATTGTGTGTGCACTTTCACTATCTCTTTGTCTGTCTCAAACTTAAAAAAGAAAATTAGTTTCTTTCTATAGAATAGTTCTCATGGGATTCTTTTGAGTTTTCTACATAAATTATATTTAAATTATGACCGTTTTTACAACCATTTATCTCTTTTCAATTGCATTGACTGTCACCACTTGTAAATTGTTGAATAATTGTGGTGGGAGAGCACCTTTATACTCCAGTATTTCCTCATGAAGTGTGATGCTGCCTCTGGGGTAAGACATACACATTTAATCATTTTAAGGAAGAATCCTCTAAATCCCCTTTGGTTAATGGTTATTATTACAAATGGGAGAATATTTTGTAGATACCTGCTTAGTGTCTATTTGAATCATCATAGGACTTTTCAGAAACGTGAATATGATGACGTGTATTAATAGATTCCTTAGTATGGAGGTTATTTCTATTCCTGGAATAATCTCTAGAAATTTTCTCTGTGTCGTGGTGTCTCTCTCTTTCTCTGACAGTCAGCATTGGTGTGTCCTAAAACACGGCACCTGTTCCTTTCTCCTTTCAAAGTCTTAGGTTCTCTGTGAGCCGTTCCATTCACTCTGATGGCTTCAGCTACCACTAAAATTCTGCTGCTTCCCCAATGTTTATTTTCAGCTTGGATCTCTCCTGAGCTCCAGATCATGTATCCAGTTGCCAGTATGACATCCCTGCGTACGCACAGACTTCAGACATGCTGTGTCCAAAATCTGTGTCTCTTGTGCACACTCTGTGCCCTATTTTATTTCATCTTATAGCACCAGTATGTATCTAGCTGGTCATGTAGACAGCCGGGTTCTGTCTTTACTCTTCTCAGAACAAATTAGAACCAACTTGTGTTCCTGCTTTCTTTTCGTTTTTGCTTTGTAGGATTAGTACCCTATTCTGTAATTTTATTGCTCTGTATCCTGTAACCCCAAGTTTGTCCTCTGTCACTCTCTTCTAAGCTCTTTCCCATCCTGCTTCTAGGGGAGGACTGTTAAAATGCAAATCTGGCCGTGTAACTTACCTCTTCCTACTGGCCCCTCATTATTGACACCCTGTGGTTTAGGAAGTAGGAGGTAGTCACACTGGGGAGGACAGAAGCAACCCTTTGGGATAAGGAGGAAATATTCAAATGCGTCTGTACGTGCTTTTAATGTATAAGTAATAAAAAGAACGGTGAGTGCATCAAATTTGTTGTGTTGGAATTAGGTCAGATATTTAAACGCAGAACTATAGGGGCGCCTGGGTGGCTTATCGGTTAAGTGTCTGACTTCAGCTCAGGTCATGATCTCGCAGTCTGTGAGTTCGAGCCCTGCGTCAGGCTCTGTGCTGACAGCTCAGAGCCTGGAGTCTGCTTCGGATTCTGTGTCTCCCTCTCTCTCTGCCCCTCCCCCACTTGCACTCTGTCTCCCTCTCTCTCTCAAAAAAAATTTTTTTTTAAATGCAAACTATAATCTGTTCCTTAAATACCTTTACTACCTTTATGTCTCGTCACAGCCTAGGAGCAACCATTTGGACATGGTGCTGTTTGTACTTCCATTAATGTAGCATGTGTACCTGTTGCCCTCGTGACTTCTAGTGTAGTCTCATAATTATGCGAATACATTGTTCACATTAAACAGCTAATGTGTTTGGCTCTTCAGGGAAGTGTGATTGGATGGCACAAGGGCAGCTGTTTTCTTCTTTCTTACTCTTGTCTACATTAAACACGTCTAACCTCGTTTATCTAGTGCATTACTGCAGGTGTATGTTTACACTAAGGCCTCCATACCAGGTCATACACACCTTTGGGGAGCACAGTTATCTTTTCGTCTCTAGTAGCAAGGACGGTTCCAGCTTGACAAGGGAAACTTTATGATTGTACTTTTAGGGATTAAAGAGTTAACATGGGTAGGATAGTTCTACTGTGGATTCGCTTTAGCCACGGTATAGAGTACAAAGCATGGTGTATTCTGTGTAAGACAAAACACACAAAAAAGAATGAACTCCCAGACTTGCTCTTCTGATCCCAGCTGATCCCTTGAATTGAGACATGTGTCATTCATTACAGGGGTTGGTGTCGTTTGAGGATGTGGCTGTGAACTTCACCTGGGAGGAGTGGCAGGACCTGGATGATGCCCAGCGGACCCTGTACAGGGTCGTGATGCTGGAGACCTACAGTAGCCTGGTGTCACTGGGTGAGTGAAAGTGTCTTAGTGTCCTAGCACTGCTTTCTTCATTGGTAAACGTGCAAACTGTTTATGAGGTTACATGCTACTTAGGTTTAAGATTCGAGGCCCAGAAGAATGTGGGTGTTCACCTCTCTAATCAGAGGTTCAGGTCGGCCCTTCGTTGCACGACTCTTGACGCTGTGCTCCTGTCATTCTTTAAAACGGTTTGGTAAAAGCCCCCCCTTTATTTCTGATCAACAGGGCACTGCATTACCAAACCTGAGGTGATCGTCAAGTTGGAGCAAGGAGCAGAGCCATGGACAGTAGAGGAACCCCTAGAGCAGAGCCTCCCAGGTCTGTCAGTGCATACTGGGCAGGGGTCTGGGAAGGGGAGAGCATAGCCGATGTTGGCCGTGCTGGGTTGTTTTTTACCCGTGCTTTTCCTAGGTTCAGACATGCTCTATTTAGTCTCCAAAGATGCTTCTTATGTATAAACCACCCCCATCTTTTTTTCTATTTTCTTAGTCTTACCCAAAATCCAGTCTTTACCTGCCTCCTCTTAGAATGTTTCTCTTTGTTAGCCACTGTCTGTAGGTTGTAAGATGCCCTCCTTTCCTCCATCCTCATGCACTAGTTTTTTTCAGACATTTATTTATATACTCATTATTCTTTCAACAAGTGTTAAGCAAGCGCTAGTCATTTTGTAATGATGGGGATAACGACAGTAATCAAACAAGCGCACTCCTTTCTAGGTGGTTACCAGTTAATTGAGTCAGCATGAAACACATATACGACATACGAAGTACATGTGAAGTAGTGGGATAACCCGCACAGATGTCACCGTGACAGAAAATGGGGTGTGCCATTTTAGTAAGGAAGCCCAGGGAAAGTGGTTTTGGGGTGATTAATTATTAAGACTGTACTTTGGGATAGCTTAAGTTTAAGGTGGCGATTTACCAAATTTGACAGTATAACATATAGGTGGATATAATATCTGGAGTAGAAATAGGACATCACTATTACAAGGTACAAGTTAGAGAAATTGTTAAAGGCAGAGGATTAGAGGAGGTTGCCCAGGGAGTTGTTAAGAAAAGAAGGGGAGCCCAGGACCAAGCGTTGTCAACCACGGCATCACAGGTGGCAGGAAGGTGTGGAGAACCACGCACAGTGTGGAAAGGGGCAGTCCATGGCATGGGAGGAGAATCTGGAGAACGTGTGTCCTCGAGGCCAGTGGAGCCCGGGGTTTCAGGGTGCAGTTGCTTACGCTAAATCATTCTGAAACAATGACCCATACACGGACTCCATTTTCGCTGAAACTAGGACACGTGCAAAACTCCAGAGTGCAAAACACAAGCCTTTAGAAACTGCACATTGTCAAGTAGGGCTGCATATACCAGGAAGTGGGGTGGGGATGCCAGGGTTTTTGATCTAAGAAGGAGCCAGAAAGAGGTTTTCCAATGATGGTGGGCACAGCCTGGGTTGCAGAGTTTAAACCCTTTAGGCCAGCAGGGAGGGGTAGCCCAGTGTGGAGGATTGGAGCTCTCTGTACCTGTTATGGTTGTGAGAAGCCAAGCATGCTGGGTTTAATTAGGAATTAGCCGAAAGTGGTCTCTGGCTGGCATGGAGAAGGAGAGATGATGCCTTTGAAAAACCCCACAGATGCCCAGGGAAAGGTGAAAAAGCAAAGAAATGTGGGAACAAATCCTTGTTCCTAAGCAACATCCCTGCTGAGATGACAGAAGAATGGCTCTGTACTGCATCCTGAAGTGGCGGATCCAGGAAGACCTTGTCGTCTTCAAAGCTGAGTGATGAGAAAAGGCCCAGCACAAGTGACCTACAGTTATTGTGAGAGAAAGCGGGAAATGGAACAGGAACACAAATGGCAGATGAAGAGAAGTCAGCTGAACACTAAGACTAGGGAATAGGTGAATATTGTGACCAATGGTTTCCTCATGGATTCAAAAAGGAAAAAAAAAAAAAAACGATAAAAAAGCAAAATCAACAAATAAATAAAACCATGATCTGACATTAGAGAATCTGTTGGTGTAACTTGTTACATGATTTCATTAGAAAGAAAAATCGTATACTTATCATAATCATACCCATTTTAACTGTGTAAAATTCTTATCCTACACGATGGAAAGAAACTTCTCCATTTTTACATGAACATTCCGTAAGAAATGCTTAGGTGTGGTTCATACATATGGTTACTTTGTCTCATTTTAGATGTCCAGACTGCAGGTGACCTGATGGAGACTGGCCAGGAGTATCAGAGCAGACTTTTGTGGCAAGTTGGATTGGCCAACTATGAAACGTCAACGAAGGAGAGAACCAGTTTGGGAAAAACACTTAATTTGAGTGCAGCCGATGTTTCAAAACTGATTGTAAATAACGGAAGCTACTCAGGAGTGAAGGCAGAGTTGTTTAATGTGTGCCAGAACACGTTTCTCCCTGGTGAGCCTGGTGGGATGCGTGTTGGAGAGAATGCCAAGGAATGTCATACAACTGGGAGCCCCCTCAGGTGTGCCGAGTGTCCTAGTTGTCATCCGAGGAATCAGACTTTGCAGCAGCCTCTTGAATTTAGTGGGCAAGGGAAAGACTTCAACAAGGGGGCAACACTCTGTACCTATAGGAGAGCTCACATGGGAGAGACTGCCTGTAGGTATAATGAACATCAGGAAGCCTGTGGTATGTCAGCTGTCACTGCCCAAGAGAGAACTCACATAGGGGAGAATCACTGTGGATGTAACAAATGGAGGAACACTTTTTGTGAGAAACCAACACAGTTGCATCTTGGTCTAGCCGATTTCGAGGAGCAACGCCATAAACATGATCAAAGCGGGGCTAATTTCAGCAAGAAATCACACCTCGCTCAGCTTTCGAGAACTCTGTTAGAAGAGAAAACTTTTGAATGTGATGTATGTGCTAAAACTTTCTACAAGAGGTCTAATCTCAGTAAACATCGGAAAATACACACAGGAGAGAAACCCTATAAATGTAGCGAGTGTGAGAAGACCTTCAGTAGTAAAACAGTTCTTACAGTACATCGGAGAACTCATACAGGGGAGAAGCCCTATGCATGTGTCGAATGTGAGAAATCTTTCTGCCATAAGTCACACCTGACTGTTCATCAGAGAATCCACACAGGGGAAAAACCGTATGAATGTTATGAATGTGGGAAATCCTTCCCTGTGAAAACAAAACTCACCGTACATCTGAGAACACACACAGGGGAGAAGCCCTATGAATGTAATGAATGTAGGAAATCCTTTTACCAGAAGTCAGCCCTCACCATACATCAGAAGATTCACAATAGGGAGACACATCATGAATGCAACGACTGTGGTAAGACATTCCATAAGAAGTCAGTTCTCATTGCACATCAGAGAACTCATACAGGAGAGAGACCTTATGAATGTAAACAATGTGGGAAATGCTTTGGCCATCGCCCAGCTCTCACTGTACATCAGAGAACTCACACAAGAGACAAACCTTATAAATGTAACGAATGTGGGAAATCCTTTTGTGTGAAGCCAAAACTCACTGTGCATCTGAGAGTTCACACAGGTGAGAAGCCCTTTGAATGTAAGGAGTGTGGGAAAACTTTCTACCAGAAGTCAAAACTCACTGTACACCAGAGAACTCACACTGGTGAGAAACCTTATGAATGTAATGAATGTCGGAAAACCTTTTGTGAGAAGTCAACCCTCAATAGGCATCAGAGAACTCACAGGGGAGAGAAACCTTATGGATGTAAAGAATGTAGGAAAACTTTCTACCAGAAATCAGCCCTCACTGTTCATCAGAGAACTCACACAGGAGAAAAACCCTATGAATGTAATGATTGTGGAAAAACCTTCTGTCAGAAATCACACCTCAGCAAACATTTGAGAACTCACACGGGGGAGAAGTCATGTGTGGCAGAGACTGGCTGTATGTATACCAAAACTCACTTTCTCTTTATGTTGGGCACACAGTTAGCCTACATTTCTCAGCCTCCCTTTGTTGTGGGTGGGACCATGTAACTGAGTTCTGGCCAAGAGAATATGAACACACATGATGAACAGTACTTCTAAGCCTGGCCACAAAAAAACCAAAAACCAAAAAAACAACATGCATTTGCTGAGTTTTTTTATTCCCTGTGCTCCTGAAGTGCAGATGACACACAGGTTTGTCTCCAAAGCAATAGAGTGAAGATTGCAACCATGACCTCAGGCAGAAAGAATTGATTGTGGAGGGCAGAAATCTTTCCATCTCTACCTCAGAAATCCTCACTTGAACTTTACCTGAGTGAGAACCCTTCTATGTGTGACAGCACTACCAGTCCATTGTAGCCAGTTCACTTTATGAATTTGTGAATTTGTGGCAGGCTTCTGTTGAAGTTACCAGTCCTTGTGTAGGAAACTCACAGAGGAAAGAACCTGTGTTTTCATCTTTCAACCCTAAGTCAGAAATCATAGGAAGAAATAATGCAGTAAATGTAGGAATACCTTTATTGATCAGAGATAGCTCATTGAACAGTGAGAATAAAGTAAAACCTGATAAATACCTATTGTGTCCAAATTTTCAACTGAATGTCTGCCTTTGTGTCTATCAGATAATTTCTCATTAAGGGAAAACTATCAGGTAATGTGGATGAAAATTTCAGATAGAAATGGTACTGTATTGAAAAACATTTTTGAACTAGACGACCATTGGTTCTCTGCTGTATGTGATTTTGCCTACAAGGGGATATTTGGCAACACTAATGGTACTAGCATGGTGTCAATTCTGCCTTTTTCTATACAAGGTAGTTATAGGGCCCATGAAGATTCTAAGGGGTAGAGAAATAGGCGCCACCTTTCGATGTAAGAGCACCTTAAATAGTATGTGGGATGGGACATAGTAGTGTGGCCATCTTTAGAAAATGCAATAGGACACTGTCCACTTTATGACCACCGAGTTCACATTGCTCACACATGTAATCACACATGTATACAATTAAAGGACCTCAATTTATAAAGCTGTTTAGCTCAAAATGTAGGACCTCATCATCTGTATCTGGTCTACATGCACATAGTCTTTTTGGACACAGTCCCTTGTCTGTGACTTAGTCTGAAAGCCTAGGACCTGATGTGACTAGTTATGTGCCCTGCACACACTCAACACACAATGGTAGCACAGAGATGAGGGATTCACTGATGGTCCATTCGAGGGAGAGGAACTGGGAGGCACTTAGCCTCCCATACACAGAAACTGAAATCTGGCAGGGCACACCATCAGTTCCTTAATTAGGATGCAGTGGTTCTGGGAATGACGTTAGGGCTCTGGATTCTGCACTCCGTCACCTCTCTTCTGCATGACCTAGCCTGATTTATTTATTCATTTTGCTGTCTAGTTTCTTCAGTTCTGGTTCCTGCCCAGAGGGCTCTTCTTATTTGAACTGTTTCTAAAACTTGTGTTTCAAATTGATTTCATGCCTTTAAAAAAGTTTTTGGATTTCTGATAAATTATAATGTAGTCCACTAGGTGAAAGCCACCCCTATATTTCTGGAACAGGATCCACTCCACCTCGAACTGAGAGATGTGGGGACAGTGCTACTATTTATCATCTGTCGTAAGGGCTTACAAGGCACACTCTTTAGAGTCTCAAGAAAAGGGTCTTAGAGCAACACCCTTGGTCTGAGATTCGCTCTGATGCTCCATTTTGCCGGTAGCAACCTGTCACCTGTAGCCTGCATTCATTTCATACTTCAGGGATCTTTGTTTCTGACTGGAGACGCTGGGAAGGAGGAACAGTTTTATTTTCACACCTAGGTAGTCCTGGCTCCTTGGTGTTTTGTCTAGATTGTTCTCTAAAACTGAACGATTTCTTTTAGCTCCTCTGTCTCTACCTATACCTATGGTAAGTGACTCTACCAGCTATGGATTTTTTTCTTTTTGTCTCAGCTAGAAACCCACCCTTGGTTGCTCTACTATGTGGTGCTGGGGCTACATTTCTCTTATTCCAGCTGACACAATCTCTGGGTTTCCAAAGAAAGGGCCTGGAGGGAGATTGCAAGGCAGAGCAGGAAGGAGGATCTTCTTCCTTGGCAGATATCCATGTGGTTGTGAGCAGGGGTGGGGCAGGCCCTGGTCCTGTTTCTCTGTCTAGAACTTTAGTACAGTGAATAGTATTTGAACATACCCTAAAGTGCTTTAAACATTTCACTGGTAAGTATTAAAGAAGGTACCTTCTATTCCTAGATTTTACACTTTTTTTAAATTTAAATAGGTGTTGGATTTTGTCAAAGGCCTTTTCTGCTTCTGTTGAAGTAAGCATGTGTCTTTTTATTTAATTAAAAAAAAATTTAATCTTTATTTTTGAGAGTGAGAGAGACAAAAGGAGAGCAGGGGAGGAACAGAGAGAGAGGGAGACCCAGAATCCAAAGCAGGCTCCAGGCTCTGAGTCGTCAGCACAGAGCCTGATGTAGGGCTCGAGCCCATGAACCGTGAGATCATGACCTGAACCAAAGCTGGACACTTAACCGACTGAGCCATCCAGGCGCCCCTCATGTGTCTTTTTTCATTGTGAATCACCTGAAGCTACAAAATTAGCTGAACTGCTGCTATTCAAGGTGATTATTTCCATTGCTACTCAGGGGAATGTACTAATTTCCAGGCAATGCAGGAGTTGTTCTGATAAGGTGTAACCAATTCGTTTATGACACAGGTCTGATTAACTCCATGTCAGAAAACTGGGAGATTTATGCCTGGTGTCTCTAACTGATGGAGTAATTTCCCACCATGTCTGTCACATTCCCCGTTCTTCCACAGAAACAGTACTCTCCAGGGAGCCTGTTTGGACCTCTCTGCAATCCCACCACGTTACTGTCCTACCTGGATGTGGGAGTCTTTCAAGACAAGGACTCTCTTCCTACTTCATTCACTGTATTTTGGCTCAGGAGCACTGCTGCCCTTTATTGGGTGAGTGCATTTTCATGGAGTCTTAGGTGACTGACTCCCAGCACACAGGATTTCTAAGACACTTATGTTCTTGTGACAGGTGTCGGTTACATATTTTGTGCCCAGGAAGGCACAAACTACACTTGGCCTCCAATTATGTTTTGTTTTTTTTCTCAGCTAATCAGTGGAGACTGTGGGCAAGGGACTGACTGGATGAGAACCCCCAGCACCTCCATCCCCACTGTTGAGATTTCTGGGATTCGGTTTACTTCAGGCCTGAATAAGGAATTAAAGAAACAATCACACTGTGGCTTTGCAGACCTGCATCCTTCTGCCTGGGAACCGAGAACAGTGTGTTAAGTCCTAGAAAGGAGCAGACCAGAGACTATGAGGGTAGGGAGGCCTGCTGTAGCCCTCTGGCTGAGGCCAAGGCTTTACACAGTCTCAGGGGCCAGACAAGCCCTACCCCCTCTGCATAAACTCAGCTGAGGCAGTTGTACTGAAATAGTGCCTTTATTTCCTGAAGTTCATGGAATATGCTCCAAGGCAAAGAGAGTCCTTGTCTAGGAGGGCATAGTACGGCCTTGCTTGGTGGGCAGCCCTGGGTCTTTCTCCTTGCTGACTCCTAGGAGCTTAGGATTGGCCTGTGGGAGGTCAGAGTCTGAGGAGGGAAATGTCCATGTATCCCTGTGCCCACACCCTCCCTGGGACCTGCCTCTTCCCACTCCACACTGCCAGCCCCTGCATTTCTGTCTTCTTTGTGCCCTGTGGGAGCACCCTTCCCCAAAGACCATCCTCTGAGGACTCTCGATCCCCTTCTTTGCCTTCCTGCACCCAGCTCCTTGCATGAGCTATTTCTGCTCCCTGCCACCCAACCCAGGGCTCACAAGTTCTCCTGGGCCAGCCCCTTCATCTTGTTTGCTTTGGGCTTGAGCAGGGATCTGCACCCCAAGCGTTTCCAGCTCTTCCTTAAGCCTGGACAGACAGAGGCAGGGTAGGAGTGTGGGGAGGGGGAAGGGGAGGAGAAAGGACAAGAGGCTGTGAAGAGACCAGGAGACAGGCTGAAAAGGGAGCAGAGATGCCTCAGCCACCTTCCCCTAGAGGACTGGGGGGAGGGCCTCCACACGCACCTCTGCCTCTTTTGCTGTAGCTGCTGGCACTTCTGCTGCAGCTGTTCATGGTGCTGGGCAGCAGCCTCTAGGAGCTCCCGGGCCTTCCTGTTCTCCTCTTCAAACATATGTCTGAGGGGGGTGGGCATCAGCACTGGCATCTCCCTCCCTCCACCCCAGTCCCTGTCCCTGTCCTGCTCGTCTTACACTGCAGCTGCTGCCTCCTGGCTGCGGAGAAAGAGCCCCTCAGCAGTGGTCGAGCAACCGTCAGCCCCAAACTGGGAACACAGACGATGCTTCACGTCCTCCAGCTTTGCTTCCACGAGCTTCTCTGCGGCAGGAAGGGACAGATAAGCAGGGCAGTGCAAGGCAAATCAGGGCCTCCCCAATCTCCAGGCCTCACCTTCCCTGAGCAATTGCTCCTTGCTGCTGTCCAGGGCGCCAATCTCCTGGGCCATCTGCTCTGGTCTCTGAGTAGGTAGAAAGGAGGCCTGTGCATGTGTTTCGGCCTACCCCCATGCACCTCAGACAAGCCTACCTCCCTTCCTACTACTCGGGCCCTCTGGGCACACAGGGCACGTTCCAGCCTCAGGGCCTTTGTACTGGCCATCCTCTCCACCTGGAACTGTCTCACCCCAGACACCTGTGATGCTGTGCTTGAGAGGCTCACGAGGTGGTTAACGTTCGGTAATCTTGGAAGCTTTGACGTGAGGCAAGCATTTATTACAGGGGATCCTAAAAGCATCACTAACCAGAAGTGTTCCCTGGAGAATCATTTACTAGCCCTGCATTGCCGTTTCTCTTCCCCTTACCTGGCCTCTTCAATGAACCTCTCTCTCTATCCCAACGTCTGTTCTCTCTGCCCCTTTCACTTGGTATCTAGGATCCCCAAAGGGCAAACACCAGTCTGCTTGGTTCCCTGCTGTCTGCCCTGTGGCAGTCATGGCTGCAAACACATCCATGGATCTTCTCTATGGATAACCTTTCCTGACTTCATCAGGGCTCCTCCTGGTCACTGCAGGGCCCTGGGGGAGCAGCAGAGAGGGCGGGCAGGACCAGTGAAGAGGATGACACCGGGTGGCAGTGAGGGTGGGGATAAAGCACTGAGTTGAGGGCCATTTTGACGTTAGGCCACCAAGGCTGGCTCAAAAGCCGGTGAGAGGAAGGAGGCCTGCGGCGTGACCTTCAGTTTGGGGCCAGGGACTCTTAGGGAAGATGTGCAAGGTGGGAGGAATGGCTGTGAGTGACTCACGTGGAACTCCCAGAGGTCCTTGTGCTGGCCCATCAGATCCTCCAGCTGTTCCTCAAAATCCAACCTGGGGGCCAGCCACACAAGATGAGGGACCATTGGCCGAGACACCCCTCCCCAGCCAGGCCCAGGCCAGGGGTCTTCATGTACAGACCATGGGAGGCTTGCCCATGTTCTTTGCTTGGCAGGGAGCACCTTCCCCACCTTGACCTTCCAAACCTCAGGTCAGCCAGCTCCTCTTCTAACCCCCATCCCTGATATTACCTGCACCTACAACCCATCCTCGCACACTGCCCCCTCACCCCCCACCTGGCCTGGAGCACTGGGCTTCACCTCAGTTGCCTCTGTTTGTTCTTCTCGTCCTCGATCTGGGAGTTCAGGGCAGAAATTCGCTCCTTGCACTCCTGCAGCGTGGTCTGCTTCCTGCGAAGAGGCAAAGCAGCCCTCAGTCATGTTCTCTGAATGTCTCCCAGGATGGGGCTGGGTGGGGCTTCTGCCTCCTCTTGGGGTGTGTTGTAGCCTTCTAAATTGAGGTCCTTCTCTAGTAACTTCATGGGTTGGGGCATGAGCATGTGCCCCCTGGGAATAGTGTAGTCACCGGGGCATGGTCAACTGCGAACACACACACACACACACACACACACACACTAATCTCATCCCAATTTCCCCACACAGTTCCAGTCTTGGTATGCCAGGGCTCAGTGACTCTGCTCACAAAATAAGCTAAACCAATGTTCAGGAAGTGGAGAGGTGGATTCACAAATACTGAGGTGGATGGAAGGGTCCCGATGAATAGAGAGAGACGGAATGGCTTGATGCCTCAATGAAGGGACAGATGAGTGGACAGCCAGCCAAGGGGCCTATTTTGGGAAGAGTGACAGGCACAGAAGAAAAAACAGCCAAAGGAATTTGGTATTCTAGCAAACGAATGATTATCCCAGTGAGTGAGAGTGTTCTTAACACTACTGCCTACTGTTGGGTCCAAGGTGGGAAGACACGCATCTGACCTCTCCGTTTTAAAAACGGAGGAAATGAGAGCCCTGGGTCCATGACTGAGTTTCCCTCTTTCTCTACTCCCCCACAATGAAGGGGAAAGAAGAGCAAGGCCCAGCTGGAAGGTCTTACCTCTGTGCCTCACTTTCCTTCTCTTGGCAGTGGAGTCTGAGGATCCTTAGGGTCTCTGCAGGGATAGGAACCAAGGGCCCCAGGAGAACCCATTAAAGCATCAGGCCTGGGCATAGTTAATACGGTCAGATCACGTGGAGTCTCGTGGACACCTGATTGGGCTTTGTAATTTGCTTCAAGTCTGGTGGAAGCCACAGGAGGGATGCAAGAGGATTCAGGTTTCAAAAGGGTTCGGCTGCTGTGGAGAGACTGTCACACTGCCTCTGCAGGGTGACAAAGGCAAAAGCCTGGACACAGAATGGCTACAATTACCTTGCTTTTTGTTCAAGGTCTCTTTCAGACGTACTTCCTCTCCACTCACTGGAAAACACAGTAACATGTTCAGGCATCAGGTACCACCCACTGCACCCTCAGAGAGCATACCTGCCCACAGTCACACAGGCGGTTTGGGTCAACTGTACCCCAGTCCCAACTGTGGACCCCTTGAGTTGAGCCCCCTCCCATCTTGTGTGCACACTCCCTGATGTGGCAGCAAAGGGCCCTGATGTTGATAAAGGGTTGACTGTGAGGGTCCTGCAGAATGCCAGTGCACTTTACATGGACGGGAGAGAAAGACACATCATCTGAACTGGGATATGGGCTATGAAGAAACACATCAAGCAGTAAGGGGAATGTGATCAGGTGGGGACAAGGTGCTGTCTTTAGATGGGATGACCGGGGTAGGTTTCTCTCAGAAGGGGACATTCAAGCTAAGAGCTGATGGTGATGATGTATGGCAATAGAAACCAGTGGTATCTGGGGCAGAAGAGTCTAGCAAAGGCCCTGAGGTGGGAGTATGCTTGGACAGTAGAGAGTGGGAGACTGGTAGGACCTGATGCCACAGAGGGGGCAGGAGCCCTTGGCCGCAGCGAGAATGCTAAGGGTCCAGAATATTGAGTCCAGGAAGGCATGACACTGGGGACCTCTGGGTGACCGAACCCTGCATGCTTACGTGAGTCCATTTCCTTCTGCAGGGCCTCCCAAACAGTCCGGGCCTCTCCCAGCTCCTCACTGGCTTTCTTTTTTGCTGTGCCAAAACAAAACAAACAAAACAAAACAAAACAAAACAAAACAAGAAACCAGACAACGTGTAAGTGCAACATCCAACTACACCATTCCTTGCAAATAGTGACGTTTCACATTTGTCTTCAAGCAAACTGGGCAGGGGGTGGGGAGGACACATTTTACAGGGCAAGAAATGAGGCTTCCAGAGCCCAAGCCCTTCTTGTTGGTCTCAGTTGGCAGCAGGGCCAGGTTCACGGACATGTGACTACAGCAGTTGCCTTTAGAAAAACCCACCCTTGGTTTGACCTGCTGCTGTGGTCCTGAAATACATACTTAGTAATCCTGTAACCAGGGGCCCTGCAAATCATGTAGCTTGTCCCTGAGCTCACCTTGCTGAACCTCATTAATCCGATTAATCAGGACCTCAACCCTGGGCTCTAGGCTTCCCGCTGTAGGGAGGAAAGGAGGTTGAATGGAGGTGACAGGGCAGGCAGAGGGAGTTGGGGGCCCTACAGGGACTCTCATTCTGGGTAGAGGATACAAGGGAAAAAACAGAGATACTGAGTCAGGCTGTAGTCATCACAGTCAAGAAAAATAGAGGGGCAAGGAATTAATTAAAGCACGAAGGAGTGGGGTATGCTCTTCAGATATGGGAAGACCTCTTGAAGGCCTTAAATCAAGGGGAGGGCAGTTCCCGGGTGGGGTGGTAGGTAGTCAGTGCAAAAGGCCTTCCCTGAAGTGGGAACATGGCTAGAAGAAGCCATGTGAGCAAGCAGAGAGCAGCAGAGGTAAGGTGGAGGGAAAGGAGGTGAAGGTGAAAACCTGGATTTAACTGAGTGTGGTGGGGACCACATGGGTGGCTAGCAAGGGGGCTTGGGGGAAATGTTTTGCCTTCTATCCCCTTATACTTTAATTTCAAATCCTTGGGCTATATTTTTACTTCAAAGAAGTTTTAAAAAGTAGGAAAGAGCCAATGGATTAATTTCCAAAGGTTGTGAATTGTGAGTCCTGGAACTTAATCCACTGCCGCCTTTTCCCAAAGCTCAGGCTGTGCCTCAGTTACAGAGAAGACATGTGACCTTTCTGCAACTTCTTCATCATTTCCATCAAGTCTTCAATTTTCTGTGAGGACTTGGCCTGCCCTGTGGAGACACAACCAAACATTTCACAATCCCAAAGGAGAGGGCCCAAGGAAGGGTCCAATAACTTTGGTATGGGACTGAGGGGGGCTCAGATCTCCAGCCAGAGTGGTGCTCTTGCCCCTTGTCTTGAGGTAGACACTGAATTCGAGAGGAGTCAGGCTATTTCATGGTCAACTTTTCCTAAAGTGTGAAATCATACCACAGAGTTTCCCTTAATAAAACCCAGGGCAAGGGGAGGGGTGAACTTTCACTGCCTGTACTATTCAAGACTGGGTCAAACCTCATGATGTAATAATGAAAGGAAAAGAAAGGAGGGGCAAAAAGCAAAACAAAACTGGAAACAAGGGGTCAAAAGTCACTGTAACTGGCAGATGGCTAATTAACTAGAAAGTTCTAGAGTCTTATTAAAAAACCCCACAATGAATAGTAAGAAAATTTAATAAGACACCATGTCATTTGCACATAAATACAAAGAGCTATTCTATATACATAATCAATTACTCTGAAGCCTGTCAGTAGAATATTTCGTATTCACTTGTTTATAACCAATACAGGCACTTATTTTTAATTCCTTAATGAACTAGTAGATGTTGGCAATTATTAATGGTACTAACGTCACAAGAGAGATAAATGGACATTATGAGCCACTTGATGTAAAAATACAACATAGGGTTCTTGCCAAAAAAGAAGAGTAATGCCTTTTAATTCTCTTAATCTAAATACTGATTTAGGGAAAATACAAGAACACAGGACACATGGGGATGCAATTAGCAACATCCAGACTGGGAGCTTTACAGGAAAAAATCAGGACTTTTAACAAATTTTTTTTTGGGGGGGGGGAGGAAAAAAGGAAGATCCTTACAGATGAAAGGGGATTAAAAAGGCATATACTCAATACTCAAAAACGGACTGTATTTAGATCCTGATTCGACAAGTGCACTTTAAAAAATAGTGGTGACATAATCAGAGAAATTTGAAAACTGGGTTTTTGGTGAAACAGGAACTATTGTAGCTGTTATTCAGACAGAACAGTACTACTGTGGTTAGTTTTCTGGAAAGAGTACAGTACTATATTTTAGAGATGTTAGAGATACATATGGAAATGTTTATGGATGATATGCTATGATGCCTGTGCTGCTTCAAAATGAAATAGTGGAGTGGGTGAGGATAAAAAGGAAACAAGGTTGGCCAAAAGCTTATAACCGTCAAAGTGGAAAAGATGGGCTCATGGGGGTAATTTTATACTTTGTTTTTGCCTTTTGTATATGCTTAAATTTTTCCATAATAAAAAGTTTTTAAAAAGCAACCAGTCAGGGGTGCCTGGCTGGCACATAGAGCATGTGACTCTTGCTCTCAGGGTTACAATTTTGAGCCCCATGTTGGGTGCAGAGAGTACTTAGAATAAAATCTTTAAAAAAAAGCAATGAGTCAATATAAAGAAGGTAAACAATCACTGCTTTCAAAGAGTGGAAGAAAGGAGGGGACAGTTACGCAAAAATTTTACAAATGGCCCATAGATATTTGACAAGATATACAATATCAGTCATGATTAATGAGATGAAAACAGCATATCATACCTATCTGGTTGGTAAAGATGAGTAAGTCTGACAATGGCCAGTGAGATGATGTGGGGAAATTGACACACAGATAGGCTGGAAACTGATGTGACCTTTCAGAGGACAGTTTTACTACATCAGCATTTTGAAGGCATAATTATGTATGAGACATGCTCATCTAAGTATGCAAAAGGCATGTTAAAAGACACGGAAGCAGTATTTGTCATGTCAAAAGTGGGAAACAACGTGGATGCCCATCAGCCGAAAAGTACGATCCATCCCCACAACAAAATACTGTGCAGCCATTGAAAAGGAGGTAGATTCATTATGCATTAAACATGGAAGGAGACCCTAGACAGATGAAAAGTCAGTAAAAAAATTGTGCATATAGACTCCCATATGGCTACAAAAAGAGGTGAAATATATGCCAGTCTACAAACATATGCATACCACGTCCAGATAATTTGTGGCCAGAATCACCAAAATATTCTCAGCAGTAGTTAACCTCTGGAGGGTAGGACTAGAAAGGAGGATGTTTGTCTTCCACCATACACACTTCTGCATATGGCTGTATTTTTTAAAGCTAACTGGCCCAAGTGACCCCAAATTGATCTTTACAGTTTGTTTGGGCAACCAATTCCCCAGGTATTATTAACAGCCTAGGCAGTGAGCTGCACTGTTTTTACCCTCTATTGCCTATGTAGTGCCCGCCATAAGGCAAAGCACAGCCTGGCAAGAAATACCTGTTGAATTAACAAAAAATCCGATCCCCCATTGCTAACATTTCTGAACCTTGAGACTGAGTTGCAGACACAAGACCTCAGACACAAGGACCAGAAGTCCCGGTGTGAAGCGCAAAGGGCAAGGACACTCTCCTATGTAGTAAGCACCGTGCAACGCATGTTGAAATACTCTGGTCTGATGTGATGGTGCCAGGAGATGGGGCTTTGGGGAGGTGATTGGGTCATGATGGCGGAGTCCTGACGAATGGGAGCAGTGCCTTTATAAAAGCGACCCCAGACAACTCCCCGGCCCCCCGCCCCCCGTGAGGATGCAGCCAGAGGATGGTCACGCAGGCACCGGGAGCTGGTCCTCACCAGACGCCCTATCTGCCGATGCCTTGGTCCCAGACTTCCAGCCTCCGGAGGCACAAGAAGCAAAGTTCAGTGGTCACGGGGCGATCCAGGTTAGGGTACTGCATTATAGCAGCGCAAACGCAGCCACTGGTGAAGTGACTAAACCACCCACGTGGACTAGCTTATGGGAGGCACCTGAAACAGCCACACCGGAAGGCTCCTTTGGCGCAGCCTTGGCCATCGGAGGCGTTTAATACAAGGGGTGCATATGCATCCGTCCCATTTTCCTCTTCGTGCCTGGCTGCCACTCTCTGCTCCAGGCGAGCCTTGCGTGCGAAGGTTCGCTACTCACACCTCTCCTCTGTGGGACAGACACCCCGGAGCCGCGCCGGGTCCCAAGGCTGCACCAGTGTAGGTGGGTCTGAAGGGAGCGAGGGCAGGCTCAGCCCCTCGAGGGAGGCGAGCGTTCCAGGAGCGCACCGCGGGGCCGGGTGGCGCCACCCCTGCCCGCGGAGCTGGGCGTCAGGTCGGCGCCAGGTCGGCGTCAGGGAGGAAAAACAACGCGGACGCCGCGTGCCGCCGGCCTGGACCCAGCCTCGGAAAAGAATGCCCGGGTAAGAACCGTTCTGGGGCAGCAGGGACGCCCAGACGTGGCTGCGAGCACAGAGGGAGGCGGCTCACTCAGGAGCTGCGCGCAGAGAGCCGCTCGGCCCAACAGAAAGGGTGTCCCCAGGGCTACTTCACACAGCCGAGGCCGACCTGCCGGCGGTGACCCTGCGTTTCCTCGGCGGCGGGAGGAGCGGGGGTTGGGGGGCCGCCGCGTGTCCCCGCCCCACCTCCCAGGGGCGTCGGGGCCCAGCACTACCTCCTGCCTTCTCAGCCGGGTCCGTGGCTCCCACCCGCTCCGCGCTCGGAGGCCCCAGCCGCCCCGCCATTCCCTCCGCTCGCAGACTCCCTCCGTGTTGGCGCCTCGGTTGGGATTGGACCAAACCTGCGCGGGGGGGCGGGGCGCCCCGCGGCACGCCTGCGCAGTGTGCTCCAGGCGCGGTGAGCCTCGAGCTGAGGCGGGGCTCAAAGGCTGAACACAGGTGCTAGTGCGCATGTTTAAAGTCTCTGGGGCCGCAAACTCAGAGTAGGGGAGGTGGGGGTGGGAGTACGTGGTCTTCCAGGCTTGCGATTGGCAGTTGAGGAGTCGGTGACTGCGCATGTGCAGACACCTCCAGCGGGGCCTCCCCGACCTTACCGAGCTTGCGGAGGTTAGGTGGAGAGCACCTTTGCCGTGTGTTGGGCCCGGGTTTGGATTCTTGTCTCTACTGGTATTCCTTGCTGCACACCTGGGGGTGTAACCACAGGACTGTAGCCTCTAACTAGGCAGCATGGAATTTCTTGGAGTCTAGAGTAGGAAATTTACTCCTAGATCCTCGGGAGAGCGAGCTTGTCTCAACACTGCATTTGTCAATAAGTTTCTTGTTTTTCATCTTATTCATTCTCTGTGCCTGGAAAAAGCTTTCCTTTGTTTAGTTCTGCGGAGCTGTCCTCTATTTGCTACACGGGGTGCTGCGTGATTTGTGAATCAGTTAGTAAAGCCAATTAGATACTTAAATTCACTTTTGTTAACACCTCCCCATAATAAGGGACAAGTGAAGTGGAGGAGAAACAGAAGTTTAGTAACACGGATTCCTCCTGTATACATGGAAGAAACCCAGGGAAGCTGAGTAGGTCCCTGAGATGGCTTACCACCACCTTACCTGCTATTATGGGCTAAAGATAAAGACTTTGATTTGAGGAGCAAACAAGGGAAATGGGGGTAACGGTGGGTGGTAACGGTGTCTTTCCCATTGATAAAAGTTTCTACAAATTTAGAGTCCTCCTTCTCTTCCTAGCACAAAAGGCGATTTTCCTTTTAAATGTAAATGTTCCTTACCTAAAGACAACTTCTACTCAGTCCTCAGAGGTCCTTTTGTGTCTGCTGTTCGTTAAAATTAATCACACCTGTCAACCTTAAAAATAAAGCTACCGTTTATTTTACCGGCAAAAGACAGGTTTATTTGGGAACAGTAGAGAATTGCCACTGTGACAAGCAAACTACCGCAAAAGCCCCCGTGAGTCCTGAGAAAGAAGGAAGGAGAGGAGGTTCTTTTATAGAGGAGGCAGGGCGTGGGGAAGGGGGGCTGTTGTAAACTAAAAGTCTGTTGGCATAAACTGGGGGGCGGGGGGGGGCTGGAAGAGTAGTGGCTTCTCATTGGCTGGGCAGTGAGTGTCTCTCATTGGCTGGGCTGTTGCTGGGGGGAGGAAGAGGCCTTCTTTCCTCCTGCTGGGATAGTGAAGTGTATCTACCTGCAAGGTGTCTCTTTTCCTGTTGCTAGAGTCTTAAGAGTGCCCTCTTCCAAACCTTAGGACTTAATTTCAGTGAGGTTTCTTATTATTAATTTTCCCAGGCTCAAACAATGCTCATCCCAAAGAGCCGTGCTCACTCCTCCTCCTGTGGAGTTGGCTTTGCATCCTCGTGGACAGGACCCTCCTGGAAGGTGGTGCTGAGTCCTCAGCTTCAGGATAAGGTGGAGCGGTGGGAGGGAAAAGTGAGTAAGATGGAGCAGAGGCTTCCTATGTGTAGTGAATGGTGAAGAGTGTGGTCTTCGGAGGACCTGGTGGAGGAAAGGCTTGATGTGGAAACCTGAGTTTCTGAGTATTTTAGTGTGTGTGGTACAAGATTTTGTGTATGGTGTAACATACTGCCTTCTGTTGCTTGTGACTCATTTTCTCAGCAGTATTTGTTGAGGAGACTGTCCTCTCTGGGTAATTGACCATATTCTGCTGCAATGATCCTTGTACCTGGTTTCATCTCAACACTGTCAAGACTGTTTTCTTTACTATACAGCTTTGTATAGCTTTGTTCTTTCTCAAGATGGGTTTGGCTATTCAGGGCCCTCCGTGGTTTCATACACATATCAGGATTGTTTTTTTCTTGTTTGTTTGTTTGTTTGTTTGTTTTGAAAAATGCCTTTAGAGTTTTGGTCATGATTACACTGAATCTAGATTGCTTTAGGTTGAATGAACAATTTAAAAAAAAATTTACAATCTACAAAGGTGAAATAACTTTCCATTTACTGGTCTCTTCTTCAATTTCTTTATCAACATCACATCGTTTTGATGCTATAGGATTTTCACATCTTTGTTAAGTTTTTCCCTAGATATTTTATTATTTTGGAGGAAACTGTTAGTGATGTTGTTTTCTTAGTTTTTCTTGGTGAAGGTTTGTCATGAGTATGTAAGGATTAAGAATGTCCTGTCCCCTCAAGGTCCTTCTACTGGATTAGCAGTCAAATTGATATGACACAGTTTAACGAGAGAAGATAAAATTTAATTTTGTGTATATGGGGAATCCAGAGAGACCTGGGAATTCTGAAGACACTTGGGCAAAATGAAGCATATATGTCATCCTGAGCTAAAGACAAGGAGGTATGGGTCAGGTACCTCAAAGGGAACGAATGCAGTTCGCAGGAATGCATTCACAGGAATGCAGTTCACAGTAAGTGTTTGGTAAACAAATGTTTTCCTGTCCTCTCAGATGGAATGAGACATAGAGGGCTTTAAGCAAACAGACCTTGCTAGGTTCTTCCCTGTCTACCATACCTGGTTCATATCATGGTGAATAACTCTGTTTCTGGAGCAGGTCCTCTATCTAAATTCTTTTAGGCAGCTGTGTGGGAGGTAAAGAGCTTTTTCTGATTCTGCTTGGTTTTGATTAATTTATTTTTGAGAGAGAGTGGGGGAGAGGAGGAGGAGGAGTCAGAGAGAGAGAGAGAGAGAGAGAGAGAGAGAGAGAGAGAGAGAGAGAGAGAGAATCTTAAGCAGACTCCACAGTAAGTAAGCATGGAGACTGATGCGGGGCTCGATGTCACAACTGTGAGTTTTTGACCTGAGCTGACATCAAGAGTCAGATGCTTCTGAGCCACCCAGGTGCCCCTTGATTGCTTTTTAAGTGAAAATAGTCTTCATGCCAAAGTGACTCACCTTGGGATCTGCCTTTGGACCCTACAAGTATATATAATCACAAGTGATTTCAGTATCTTGATTTTGTGTCCTGCAATTTCCCTGAAGTCATGTAAAAAGTGTGTTGTTGTTGTTGCTGCTGCTGGGGTGATATGTAACATTGGGAATTTAGAAAATGGTACTGTTTCTACCCAGGTCATCCTCAATAACCAAAACATAGGGGGCACTAATGTAAGCCTCACTCTATGGCCTTTAGTAACACATATCCTCTTACAAGGGTCATTAATTTCACTTTGGGTGAATGGCATGTTGGCAGGCCTTGTCCTCTATCATGAAGTTTCATGTTTTTTCCTTATTTTCTGGTGTGGTACCGATGTCATTGTTTTGAGACATAATTTAGTTTGCATCATTTTGAAATGTACTAGAAAACTGCTGTAGCAGTGGAAGTACTCATAACTTGACACTCAACTTCACCAGGTGTCATTGTTTTACTACCTCTGACAGTTCACACAAAAAGCTTGTATGTTTTACCCCCAAAGAGGAAAACTCTCCCTGAGAACTATGTCGTAATTTCCAAATGAGGAAATCATTATGGTTTCCTCATTATCATTGAATCCACAGGCCACTTCAGCTGTCACCACCTGTTCCAAAAGTGTGAAAGAGTCTTCTTCCAATATGACCAGGTTTCTTTTTTTCTGTCCTTTTCTTAAGACTTTCCCTCATTTTGATAAGCTTAGTCGATTGAAAGATCACAGGGGACTGAAATCTGGGTGGCCTTTTCTGTATGGCCTCTTTAACTTGGTATGTTTTCAATTTTCATTCATGTTGTAATATATTTCAGTTGACATTCATTGTGCTTCAAATACATAACATACTATCAGCCATTTAGTGGGAAGAGTAGGGCGACCCTAAGCTTGTCTCATCACTTGAATATAGCTAGATAAATATAAAATCATTTGGAACACCCAAGAAATCCATCAGAAGTCTTAGAGAACAAAGCTACACATCTACAAACCAGAAACGCAACCCATGGAAGCTTCTTTTAACAAGCAGGCCAAAACACACCTAAGATCTAAGTTCCTGTAGGTACTTTATTTTATTTTTTTATTTTCTTTGATTTTTATATTTTAATTTTGTTTAATGTTGCTTGTTTTTCTTTCTCTCCAAAATGACAAAATGGAGGAATTCACCTAAAAGAAAGAACAGGAATCAATGATGGCCAGAGATTTAATCAATGTGGATATAAATAAGATGTCTGAACTAAATTTATGTATGTATGTATGTATGTTTATTCTGAGAGAAAGAGAGAGAGAGAGAGAGAGAGAGAGAGAGAGAGAGAGAGAGAGAGAAAGAGAGAGAGAATCCCAAGAAGGCTCTGCACTGACAGTGCATAGCCCAATGTGGGGCTCAAACTCATGAACTGTGAGATCATGAGCTGAGCTGGAGTCAAAAGTTTGACACTTAACCAACTGAGGTACCCAGGCACCCTGAACTAGAATTTGAAACCACAATTATAAGGATATTAGCTGGGCTTGAAAAAAGCATAGAAGACACTAGAGAATCCCTTACTGCAGAGAGAAAATAACTAAAATCTAGTGAGGCCAAAATTAAAAATGCTGTAACTGAAATGCAATCCCAAATGGAGGCCATAAAAACAAGGATGGATGAAATCAGTAAATCGGTGTAGTAAATCAGTGATACAGAAGATAAAATTATGGAAAATGATGAAGCTGAAAAGAAGAGGGAAAGAAAGGTCATGGACCATGAAGGCTGACTTAGGGAACTCAGTGGAATATTAAAACAGAATAATATTCATATCATAGGAGTCCCAGAATGAAGAGAGAAAGAGGGCTAAAAGGTTTATGTGCACAAATTGTATCTGAAAACTTCCCTAATATGCGGAAAGACATAGACATCCAAGTCCAAGAAGCAGAGAACTCCCATTAAATTCAACAAAAGCCAATCATTGCCATGGTATATCATAGTCAAATTCCCAAAATGGGCAGACAAGGAAAGAATCCTGAAAGCAGCAAAGGAATAAAGTCCTTAACCTACAAGGGATGACATCAGGTTTGCAGCAGATCTGTCCACAGAGACATGGCAGACCAGAGAAGAGTGGCAGGATATAGCCAACATGCTGAATGGGAAAAATATGCACCAAGAATCCTTTATCCAGCATGAAAGTAAGGAGAGATAAAGAGTTTACCAGACAAAGAAAAACTAAAGGAGTTCGTGACCACTGAACTAGTCCTGCAAGAAATTTTCATGGGGACTCTTTGAGTGGAGGTAAAAAAATGACCAAAGCAACAAAGACTAGAAAAGACCAGAGTTATCACTAGAAACACCAACTGTACAGGCACCAACATTGCATTAAATTCATATCTATTAATAATCAATCTGAATGTAAGTGGACTAAATGCTCCAAGCAAAAGGCATAGGGTATCAGAATGGGTGAGAAAAGCAAGATCCATCTATGCTGCCTACAAGTGACTCATTGAGACCTAAAGACACCTGCAGATTGAAAGTGAGGGGATGGATGGGGCACCTGGGTGGCTCAGTTGGTCAAGCGTCCTACTCTTGGTTTCAGCTTGGCTCATGAGCTCACAGTGCAGAGCCTGCTTGAGATTGTGTCTCTCTCTGAAAATAAATAAACTTTAAAAAATAAAAAAAAGAAGATGTACCAATTGTAAATATTTATTCCCCAATATGAAAGCATCCAAATATATAAATTAATTACTAACAAGCATAAAGAAACTCATTGATGATAATACAATAATAGTAGGGGACTTTAGCATGCCACATACAGCAGTGGACAGATCATCTAAACAGAAACTCAACAAGGAAACAAGAGTTCTAAATGACACTGAATCAGATGGACTTAACAGATATATTGAGAACATGTCATCCTAAAGCAGCAGAATACAATTCTTTTTGAGTGCCCAGGAAACGTTCTCCAGAATAGATCACATTCCGGGTCACAAATCTGCTCTCAACAAGTACAAAAAGATTGAGATCGTACCATGTATATTTTCAGATCACAACGCTATGGCACTTGAGGTCAACCACAAGAAAACATTTGGAAAACCCTCAAATACATGGAGCTTAAAGAACATCCTAGTAAAGAATGAATGGGTTAGGCAGAAAATTAAAGAAGAAATAAAAAGGTACATGGAAGCAAATGAAAACGAAAACATGACAGTCCAAAACTTTTGGGATGCAGTGAGGGCTGTCCTAGGAGGGAAATATATTGCAATACAGCTCTACCTCAAGAAGCAAAACAGGCCCCAAGTACACAACTTAACCTTACACCTAAAGGAGCTAGAAAAGGAGCGAGAAATAAAGCGTAACAACAACAACAACAACAACAACAACAACAACAACAAAACAAATAAAGCCTAAAGTCCACAGAAGAAGGGAGCTGGAACAAAGATTAGAGCTGGAATAAATGATATGGAAATAAACACACACACACACACACACACACACACACACACAGACAAAATGGACCTGTGAAACTAAGAGCTGTAAAATGGATCTGTGAAACTAAGAGCTGATTCTTTGAAATAATTAACAAAATCGTTAAGCTCCTATGCAGACTTATCATAAAGAAGAGAGAGGGGACCCACATAGATTTGAAAAAAATGAATGAAAGAAAAGAGACCACAACCAAGGACCCAAATAGATAAAATCATGTATAAAAGAGGAGAGATCACAACCAAGACCACAGAAATGCAAACAATTATAAGAGAATACTATGAAAATTATATGGTAACAAACTGTGCCATCTGGAAGAAATGGACCAATTCCTAGAAACACATACACTACCCAAAATGAAACAGGAAGAAATAGAAAATTTGAAAAGACCCATAATCAACAAAGAAATTGATCAGTAATCAAAAATCTCTCAACAAACGGATGAGTCCAGAGCCAGATGGATTCCCAGGGGGAATTCTACCAGACATTTAAAGAAGAGTTAGTATCTATTCTTCTCAAACTGTTCCAAAAGATAGAAATGGGAGGAAAACTTCCAAACTCATTCTATGAAGCTAGCATTACCTTGAGGAGAATTGCAGGCCAGTTTCCCTGATGAACATGGATGCAAAAATTCTCAACAAGATACTATCAGATTGAATTCAACAGTACATTAAAACAATTATTCACCATAATCAAGTAGGATTTATTCCTGGGATGCAGGGCTGATTCAATAGTAGCAACTTAATCAACATTATCCACCACAATAAGAGAAAAGATGAGCACCATATGATCCTGTCAGTAGATGCAGAAAAAGCATCTGACAAAATACAGCATTGTTTCTTGATAAAAAACCCTCAACAAAGTAGGGATAGATGGAACATACCTGAACATCATAAAGGCCATATATGAAAGACCCACAGCTGATATCATTTCCAATGGGGAAAAATGAGAGCCTTTCCATTATGGTCAGGAACAAGAAAAGGATGTGCCCTCTCACCATTACTATTTAGCACGGTACTGGGAGTTGGCCTCACTAATGAGACAACAACAACAACAAAAATAAAAGGCGTCCATGTTTGCAAGGAAGAGGTCAAACTTCCACTATTTGCAGAGGGCGTGATACTCTATGTATAAAGCCTGAAAGACCACAAAAAAATTGCTAGAACTAATATATGAATTCCACAAAGTATTAGGATATAAAATGGACATGCAGAAATCTGTCGCATTTCTCTGCACCAATAGCGAAGCAGGAGAAAGAGAAGTCAAGGAATTGATTTCATTTACAATTGCACCAAAAACTGTAAGATAATAAGGAATAAACCTAACCAAGGAAGTAAAAGATGTGTACCTGAAAACGATAGAACATTTATGAAAGAAATTGAAGAGGACACAAAGAAATGGAAAAGCATCCCATGCTCATGGATTGGATGAAAAAGTGTTGTTAAAATGTCTATACTACCCAAAGCAAACTACACATTTAATACAATCCCTATCAAAATACCACCAGCATTTTTTGCAGAGCTGGAACAAAGCTTCCTAAAATTTGTCTGGAGCTACAGAATACCCTGAATAGCCAAAGTAATCCTGAGAAAGAAAAACAGAACTGGAGGCATTGCAATTCCAGATTTCAAGCTAATTTGCAAAGCGGTAGACATCAAGACAGTAGGGTGCTGGAACAAAAACCAGACACATGGATCAATGGAATAGAATAGAAAACCCAGAAATGGACGCACAACTCTATGGTCAACTAATCTTGGTCAGAGCAGGAAAGGATATCCAATGGACAGACGACAATCTCTTCAACAAGTGGTGTTAGGAAAACTGGACAGCAATGCACAGAAGAATGAACCTGGATCGCTTTATTACACCATGCACAAAAATAAATTCAAAGTCGATGAAAGAACTAAACGTGAGACCGAAAACCATCAAAATCCCAGAGGAGAACACAGGACTCAACCTCTTTGACCTCAGCCTCAGCAACTTCTTACTAGACACGTTGCTAAAGGCAAGGGAAACAAAAGCAAACATGAACTATTGGGACTTCATCAAGATAAGAAGCTCCCGCACAGTGAAGGAAACAATCAACAAAACTAAAAAGCAGCCTAGGGAATGGGAAAATATATTTGCAAAAGACATATCTGATATTAGCATCCAAAATCTATAGAGAACTTACAAACACAACACCAAAAAACAAATAATTCGGTGAAGAAATGGGCAAAAGACAGGAATAGTCACTTTTCCAAAGAAGACACCCAATGGCTAACAGACACATGAAAAGATGCTCAACATCACTCATCATCAAAGAATTAAAAATCACAACCACCATGAGATATCACCTCACACCTGTCAGAATGGCTAAAATTAACAACACAGGAAACAACAGGTGTTGGCAAGGATGTAGAGAAAGGGGATCCCTCTTTCCCCCAAAGAGGAACAGTTTTTGGGAATGCAAACTGGTGCAGCCATTCTGAGGAACAGTATGGAGGTTCCTCCATAAGTTAAAAATAATAGAACTTCCTTATGTCCCAGAAATTGCTCTACTAGGTATTTACCCAAAGGATACAAAAATTCAGATTCGAAGGGGTACATGCACCCTCATGTTTATAGCAGCATTATAACCAATAACCAAACTACATAAAAAACCCAAATGTCATTGACTGGTGAATGGATAAAGAAGATGTGGTGTATATGTACAATGGGATATTACTCAATGATCAAAAAGAATGAAACCTTGCCATTTGCAATCGTGGATGGAGATACAGTGTATTGTGCTAATGAGATAATTCAGTCAGAGAAAGACAAATACCATATGATTTCACTCATATGTGGAGTGTAAGAAATAAAACAGATGAATATATGGCAGGGGGAACAAGAGGATAGAGGGAAACAAACCACAGGAGACTCTTGGCTATGGAGAAGAAACTGGGGATTGATAGAGGGAGGTGGGTGTGAGAAGGACTGGAAGGGTGATGGGTATTAAGCAGGGCATTTGTGAGGACCACGGGATGTTGTAAGGAAGTGATGAATCACGGAATTCCACTCCTGAAACTAATATTGCACTGTATGTTGGCTAACTAAAAATAAAAAAAAGAAATTAATAAAAAGGAAAAGTAATATCAATCACTTAAAAGATTTTAAGTATACAGTTGTCCAGCATAAAGGATATTCAGATTACTGTAGAAATCTCAACACAATACGCCTGCAGAAATTGTAATTTTGAGTGTAAATCTGCATCTATTACACATTGACTTTATATTCTCCTTTCTCCTTCTCTGGACAAGGTTAGGTTTGGGTTAGGGTTAGGGTTAAGTCTTAGGGGTTACAGTTAGGATTAGGGTTAGCAGTGAGGGGGTAGATTTAGGTTAGACTTAAGCTTAGAGTTTGAGGGTAGGGGCTTGGAGTTAGGGTCAGGGCTAGGGCTACAGCTCGGGCTTTGGTTAGGGTAAGTGTTAGGGTTTGGGTTAGGGTTAGGGTTAGGTGTAGTGTAAGCTTTGGGATAAGGCAGTGGCAGTGACTGAATCTCCAGCAGTGTAATGATTTCCACCGAGGGCTGTGTTGAGGACTCATGTTACAGTGTAGTTCAGGAATAGTGTTTCATTTCAGCAGTTGGATGATTGTGTGGGTTAGGGTTAGGGTAGGATTTTGGTTAGAATAGCTATGCTTAAAATCAAACTACTAGTATTATTTTTTATTTTATTTTATTTTATTTTATTTTATTTTATTTTATTTTTGTATTATGAAATTTATTGTCAAAATGGTTTCCATGCAACACACAGTGCTCATCCCAACAGGTGCCCTCCTCAATACCCATCACCCACCCAGCCCTCCCTCCCACCTCCCCATAAACTCTCAGTTTGTTCTCAGTTTTTAGCAGTCTCTTATGTTTTGGCTCCTTCCCTCTTTAGCCATTTTTTCCCTTCCCCTCCCCCATGATCTTCTGTTAAGTTTCTCAGGATTCACATAGGATTGAAAACATATGGAATCTTTCCTTCTCTGTATGACTTATTTCACTTAGCATAACACTCTCCAGTTCCATCCACGTTGCTACAGAAGGCCATATTTCATTCTTTGTCGTTGCCGTGTGGTATTCCATTTTGTATATAGACCACAATTTCTTTATTCATCCATCAGTTGCTGGACATTTAGGCTCTTTCCATAATTTGGCTATTGTTGAAAGTGCTGGTATAAACATTGGGGTACAAGTGCCCCTATGCATCAGTACTCCTGTATCCCTTGGGTAAATTCCTAGCAGTGCTACTGCTGGGTCATAGGGTAGGTCTATTTTTAATTTTTTGAGGAACCTCCACACTGTTTTCCAGAGCGGCTGCACCAGTTTGCATTCCCACCCACAGTGTAAGAAGGTTCCCATTTCTCCACATCCTCTCCAGCATCTATAGTCTCCTGTTTTGTTCATTTTAGCCACTCTGACTGGTGTGAGGTGATATCTGAGTGTGGTTTTGATTTGTATTTACCTGATGAGGAGCGACATTGAGCATCTGTTCATGTGCCTGTTGGCCATCTGGATGTCTTTTTTAGAGAAGTGTCTATTCATGTTTTCTGCCCATTTCTTCACTGGATTATTTTTTTTCAGGTGTGGAGTTTGGTGAGCTCTTTATAGATTTATTTAAAGTCTAGTTTGTCTAAGTATGGCTACTCCAGCTTTCTTTTGACTTCCAGTAGCATGATAGTTCTCCATCCCATCACTTTCAATCTGAAGGTATCCTCAGGTCTAAAATGAGTCTCTTGTAGACAGCAAATAGATGGGTCTTGTTTCTTTATCCATTCTGATACCCTATGTCTTTTGGTTGGAGCATTTAGTCCATTTACATTCAGTGTTATTATAGAAACATACGGGTTTAGAGTCATTGTGATGTCTGTAGGTTTCATGCTTGCAGTGATGTCTCTTGTACTTTGTCTCACAGGATCCCCGTTAGGATCTCTTGTACGGCTCGTTTAGTGGTGATGAATTCCTTCAGTTTTTGTTTGTTTGGGAAGACCTTTATCTCTCCTTCTATTTTAAATGACAGACTTGCTGGATAAAGGATTCTCGGCTGCATTTTTTTTCTGTTCATCACATTGAAGATTTCCTGCCATTCCTTTCTGGCCTGCAACGTTTCGGTAGACAGATCCGTCACGAGTCTTATCAGTCTCCCTTTATATGTTAGAGCATGTTTATTCCTAGCTGCTTTCAGAATTCTCTCTTTATCCTTGTATTTTGCCAGTTTGACTATGATATGTCGTGCAGAAGATGGATTCAAGTTACGTCTGAAGGGAGTTCTCTGTGCCTCTTGGATTTCAATGCCTTTTTCCTTCCGCAGTTCAGGGAAGTTCTCAGCTATGATTTCTTCAAGTACACCTTCAGCACCTTTCCCTCTCTCTTCCTCCTCTGGAATCCCAGTTATGCGTATATTATTTACTTTAATTATGTCACTTAGTTCTCTAATTTTCCCCTCATACTCCTGGATTTTTTTGTCTCTCTTTTTCTCAGCTTCTTTTTCCATAATTTTATCTTCTAATTCACCTATTCTCTCCTCTGCCTCTTCAATCCGAGCTGTGATCGCCTCCATTTTATTTTGCAGCTCATTTATAGCATGTTTTTAGCTCCTCCTGACTGTTTCTTAGTCCCTTGATCTCTGTAGTAATAGATTATCTGCTGTCCTCTATACTTTTTTCAAGCCCAGTGATTAATTTTATGACTATTATTTTAAATTCATTTTCTCCTATATTGCTTAAATCGTTTTTGATCAGTTTATTAGCTGTCGCTACTTCCTGGAGTTTCTTTTGAGGAGAATTCTTTTGTTTCGTCATTTTGGATAGTCCCTGGAGTGGTGGGGAACTGCAGGGCTCTTCCACTGTGCTGTCTGGAGTAACTTGCGTTGGTGGGCGTGGCTGCAGTCAGACATGACATCTGCTCCCAGCCCACCACTGGGGCCACAGTCAGATTGGTGGGTACCTTATCTTCCCCTCTCCCAGGGCAGGACTCACTGTGGAGTGGGGTGGCCTCTGTCTGGGCTATTTGCACACTGCCAGGCATATGGTGCTGCTTTGATGGGATCTGGCGTATTAGCCGGGGTGGATCCGCAAGGTGCACAGGGGAAGGAGGGGCAGACTCAACTCGCTTTGCCTTCGGTGGTCCGCTTTGGGAGGGGCCCTGCAGCATCAGGAGGGAGGCAGACCCATTGGAGGGATGGATCCGCAGAAGCAAGCACAGCATTGGGTGTTTGCCCGGTGCAAGTAAGGTCCTGACGGAACTGGTTCCCTTTGGGATTTTGGCTGGGGGATGGGCGAGGGAGATGGCGCTTCTCAGCGCCTTTGTTCCCCACCAAGCTGAGGTCTGTCCTCCGGCGCTCAACAACTCTCCCTCCCATTGTCCTTTAGCCCTCCTGCTCTCTGAGCAGAGCTGTTGACTTATAACATTCCAGATGTTAAGTCTCGCTGGCTGTCAGAACACACTCCATCTAGCCCCTCTGCTTTTGCAAGCCAGACTCGGGGGCTCTGCTTTGCCGGGTGGGCTGGCTGCCCCTCCACCGCCCTGGCTCCCTCCTGCCAGTCCATGTAGCGCACATCACCTCTCCGCCCTTCCTACCCTCTTCCATGGGCCTGTCATCTACACTTGTCTCTGGAGAGTCCATTCTGCTAGTCTTCTGGTGGTTTTCTGGGTAAATTAGGAAGATGTGGATGGAATAGAAGTGATCAGCAGGACACGGTGAGCCCAGCGTCCTCCTATGCTGCCATCTTCCCGGGCCATGCATCCAGACAAACTAGACTTTAAACCAACAACTGTACCAAGGGATAAGAAGTCTACTATATCATAATAAAGGGGTCACTCCATCAAGATCTAAGAAAATTGTAAATATTTATATCCCAAACTTGAAAGCACTTAAATATATAAACCAATTATTCACAAACATAAATAAACTCATTGATAATAATGTAACAAAAGTAGGGAACCATTGCTTTAAGAGGACGGATCTTCTAAGCAGAAAATCAACATGGAAATAATAATGGCTTTGAGTCACACACTTGACCTGTGATGTTGTGTGTTCTCTGCTTTTGTGTACTTGGAGAAGATTTTGGCTTTTGTGAAGGTCATTATTTCTAATCAAGAGTTCATTAGACATTACATACTTAGCTGCCCTAATTTTTATTTTGGTGTTCTCAACCCTTTTACCCTACAAAATAAGAGGAAATTTCCAGTAGAGATTTCTTTTATTTTTTTAAGATTAACAATTTTTTTTAAGTAATCTCTCCGCCCAATGTTGGGCTTGAATTTACAACCCTAAGATCAAGAGTCACATGCTCCACTGACAGAGTCAGCCAGGTGCCCCTTCAGGAGAGATTTTTTAAATCAACTCTTCTGAGAACATTTTCAACTCCATTCCTACTCCATTCCCTTCCTGCATATCCACTGCCTTTATGCTGCCCAGAGAAGTGATATTCTTCTCCCTTTCCCTCTATGGTCTAAGGATTTATGGCCACTGAGTTGCCCTAAAGAACTTCTGAGATGGTTTACTTCTTTCCTGTGAGTGTGAAGGAAGAAAAAAATCAGGACACCGAGTCAGCCGGACAGAAGGTGTTTTTTCCCCCATGATCTGCTACTAAAGAGAATGACTCAATGGAAGGCAGTCAAGGAGCAATGGCCTGACAGGCATCTTGAGAAGGAGGGCTCAGTGGATAGTCAAAGTGTCCCCTCATGTAGTCCATCCTCTCTGCATTAAATCTGGCTGACTGTAGGAGATTTTTGCATGTCCAGGAGAAGAGATCCAAGATGGAAGATATGATGTTGAAGTAACAGGTGAACAGACTAGTGAAGCACATATTTGAGGGCAAATAATCACTTGATAAGGTGGCTATAAATATGAATGCAATTGCTAAAATTTAACTTATAAAATAGAAGAAAATGTATTTGAACAAATTTAAAACTAATATTCTGAAACTAAAATTCCTGAGAGTTGGGGTGGTGGTGTATTGCATGGAGGTAGAAGTATGCTAAAGGTCTCTTTCGGATCAGAAGAAAAGATTGATTTTTGGGGCGCCTGGGTGGCGCAGTCAGTTAAGCATCCGACTTCAGCCAGGTCATGATCTCGCGGTCCATGAGTTCGAGCCCCGCGTCAGGCTCTGGGCTGATGGCTCAGAGCCTGGAGCCTGTTTCTGATTCTGTGTCTCCCTCTCTCTCTGCCCCTCCCCCGTTCATGCTCTGTCTCTCTCTGTCCCAAAAATAAATAAACGTTGAAAAAAAATTAAAAAAAAAAGATATTGATTTTTGAAGTTTATCAGTAACTATACATCCAAATGTACTTTTGGACTTAAGGGTGACCACGAGAACAACAACAACAGGACATGGACATGCCAAAGTGTCAGGGGAGATCAGGATCAAGCTAAATGTGACCAACCCAGCAAACAGTAGGGAAAGGGCCAATACCTCATGGTGCCACATTTACCAGCAATCATGATAAATACGATGTCAGTTCTCCTGTTAAAAGGAAAAAAAGCCTTTTAGATTGTGTCAAGATGTAGAATATATCCCAGGCTTTCATCAAGAACAAAATGACACAGAGATACTTCAAATGCTGGAATGCGCAGAGGAAAACCCAGGATGCGGTGGTTACCGAAGGGACAAAAAAGTGTTTGTGCTGCTAAGAGGCACAATTTGTTAGAAGATAAATTGTCAAGTCTTAATGTGCATTAAATATGTCAAAGTAGGGGCACCTGGGTGGCTCAGTCGGTTGAGTGTCTGACTTTGGCTCAGGTTATGATCTCGCAGTTTGTGAGTTCAGGCCCTGTGTCAGGCTCTGTGCTGACAGCTCAGAGCCTGGAGCCTGATTCAGATTCTGTGCCTCCCTCTCTCTGCCCCTTCCCTGCTCATGCTCTGTCTCTCTCTGTCTCTCAAAGATGAATGAACGTTACAAAAAACAAACAAACAAAACAAAACAAATATGTCAAAGTAAACTTTTTTAAATAAAGGAAAATTTAATGAAACATGATTATAGTAGGAGAAGTTAACATCCTTTGCTTAGTAATGACAAGGTCACAGAGACTTTTTTTAAGAGAGGTTTTAAATTACACATTCAAAAATAAGACTTATTTCACTTAGCATAACTCTCCAGTTCCATCCACGTTTCTACAAAAGGCCATATTTCATTCTTTCTCATTACCATGTAGTATTCCATTGTGTATATAAGCCACAACTTCTTTATCCATTCATCAGTTGATGGACATTTAGGCTCTTTCCATAATTTGGGAATTGTTGGTAGCACTGCTAAAACATTGGGGGTGCATGTATACCTTCAAATCAGATGTTTTGTATCCTTTGGATAAATACCTAGTAGTGCAATTTCTGGATCATAGGGTAGTTCTATTTTTCATTTTTGGGGGAACCTCCATACTGTTTTCCAGAGTAGCTGCATCAATTTGCATTCCCACCAGCAGTGCAAGAGGGTTCCTCTTTCTCTGCGTCCTTGCAAATCTGTTATTTCCTGAATTGTTAATTTTAGATATTCTGACACGTATGAGGTAGCATTTAATTGTAGTTGTGATTTGTATTTCTCTGATAATGAGTGATGTTAAGTATCTTTTCATGTGTCTCTTGGCCATCTGGATATCTTTCTTGGAAAAGTGTCTATTCATGTCTTCTGCCTACTTCTTCACTGGATTTTTTTGGGGGGAGGATGTTGAGTTTGATAAGTTATTTATAGATTTTGGATACTAGCCCTTTATCTGATGTGTCATTTCCAAATATCTTTTCCTATTCTCTCGGTGCTTTTTAGTTTTTTGATTGTCTCCTTTGCTGTGCAGAATATTTTACCTTGGTGAGGTCCCAGTAGTTCATGCTTGCTTTTATTTCCCTTGCCTCTGGAGACATATCTAGTAGGAAGTTGCTGTGGACAAGTTCAAATAGGTTGCTGTCTGTGTTCTCCTCTAGGATTTTGATGGTTTCCTGTCTCACATTTAGGTCTTTCATCCATTTTGAATTTATTTTTGTGTATGGTGTAAGCAAGTGGTCCAGTTTCATTCTTCTGCGTGTTGGTGTCCAGTTTTTCCAGCACCATTTGCTGAAGAGACTGCTTCCCCCCCACCCCACCATTGCATACTCTTTCCTGATTTGTCAAAGTTTGGTTGGTCATACATTTGTGTGTCCATTTCTGGGTTCTCTATTCTGTTCCTTGATCCATGTATCTGTTTTTGTGCCAGTACCATACTGTCTTGATGATTACAGTTTGTAATACATCTTGAAGTCTGGAATTGTGATGCCCCCAGCTTTGGTTTTCTTTTTCAACATTATTTTTGCTACTTGGGATATTTTCTGGTCCCATACCAATTTTTGGATTGTTTGTTCTAGCTCTGTGAAGAATGCTGGTATTGTTTAGACAGGGATTGCATTGAATGTGTAGATTGCCTTGGGCAGTATCGACATTTTAATAGTATTTGTTCTTCCAACCCATGAACATGGAATGTTTTTCCAGTTTTTTGCATCTTCTTCAATTTCTTTCATAAGTTTTCTATAGTTTTCAGCATACAGATCTATGACTTCTTTGGTTTGGTTTATTTCTAGGTATCTGATGGTTTTTTGTGCAACTGTAAATGGGATCAACCCCTTGGTTTCTCTTTCGGCTGCTTCATTATTGGTGTATAGAAATGCAACTGATTTCTGTGCATTGATTTTATATTCTGCGACTTTGATGAACTCACGTATCAGTTCTAGCAATTTTTTGTTGGAGTCTTTTGGGTTTTCCATGTGGAGTATCATGTCATCTGCAAAGAGTGAAAGTTTGACTTCTTTTTTGCCAGTTTGCATGCTATTTATTTCTTTTTGTTTTCTGATTGCTGAGCCCAGGATTTCCTGGCCTGTTGTGTTGAACAACAGTAGTGAAAGTGGACATCCCTGTCGTGGTCCTGACCTTAGGGGGAAAATATCTCAGTATTTCCCCCATTGAAGCTGATATTAGCTGTGGGTCTTTACTATATGGCTTTCATGATGTTGACATATGTTCCTTTTATCCCTACTTTCTTGGGGGAGTTTATCAAGAAATGTGCTTTATTTTGCAAATGCTTTTTCTACATCTATTGATAGGATCATATGGCTCTTATCCTTTCTTTTATTAATGTGATGTATCACGTTGATTGATTTGGAGGTATTGAACCACGCCTGCAGCCCAGGAATTAATCCCACTTGATCATGGTGAATAATTCTTTTAATGTACCGATGGATCTGATTTGCTAGTATCTTGTTGAGAATTTTTGCATCCATGTTCCTCAGAGATATTGGCCTGTAATTCTCCTTTTTAGAGGGGTCTTTGTTTTGTTTTGGAATCAAGGTAATTCTGGCTTCATAGAATGAGTTTGGAAGTTTTCCTTCCATCTCTATTTTTTGGAACAGTTTGAGAATAATAGGTCTTAACTCTTTGAATGTCTGGTAGAATTCCCATGGGAAGGAGTCTGGCCCAGAACTCTTATTTGTTGGGAAATTTTTGATTACTGACTCAGTTTCTTTGCTGGTTATAGATCCATCCTCCTACTTTCAATCTGCAAGCATGTTTAGGTCTAAAATGAGTCTCTTGTAGCCAGCATATAGAGAGAGCTTGTTTTTTTTTAATTTGTTATGATATCCTATGTCTTTTCATCGGAGCACTTAGTTCATTGACATTCAGAGTGATTATTGAAAAGTATGAATTTATTGCCATTGTGTAGTCTATAGAGTTAGTGTTTCTGGCGATGTTTTCTTGTCCTTTCTAGTCTTTGTTGCTTTGGTATTTTCTTCTTCCACTCAAAGTGTCCCCCCTTAAAAGTTCTTGCAGGGTGGTTTAGCGGTCACAAACTCTTTTAGATTTTATTTGTCTGGGAAACTCTTTATCTCTTCTATTCTGAATGACAGTCTTGCTGGGAGAATAATTCTTGGCTGCATATTTTTTCCGTTCTGCACATTGAATACTTCCTGCCACTCCTTTCTGGCCTTCCAGATTTCTACACAGAAAAGTTTTAACCCCCTCGTGTTGCACATACTATTAATTGATAATCTAACATCTATTCCCAATTACTTCCTTCTTTGCACATATCTATTTATAAAGTCTGGAAAAAGTAAATACTTTCAAATCTCTCTTGCAGATAGGTGTGCCCATGTTCTAATGAGTAAGAAAACAATTTCAGGTTTCCTGGCAGTTTCTTGGAAAACTCCTAAATACGTCTGACAAAGGGGATAGGAATGGTAGAGTAAGAACCTCCAAATCTGCTTCTCTATAAAAACAATGAGGAACAAGGAAAATTTGTCAAAATCAAGAATAAACATAACGTCAGAGACCTATGGGACAGCATCAAGATATCTATATATGCATGATGGACATCCCAGAAGTAGAGAAAAAATAAAGGAACAAGAAAACTATTGGAAGAAGAAGTAGCTGAAAACTCCCAAATTTCATGAAAAATATTCATCTACATATTCAAGAAGCTTAACAAACTCCAAGTTTAAATAAACTTAAGGAGGACCACACCCAGATACTCATATTCAAACTGTTAGAAGACAAAGACAAAGGGGGAAACCTTGAAACACCAAGAGAAAAGGGAGTCCCTATATATGGACAGTCTTCAATAAAAATAACAGTTGACTTCTCATCAGACACCATAGAGGCTAGAAGGCAGTGAGATGATATATTCAAAATGCATAAAGAAAAATACTGACAATTAAGAGTTCTATATACAGAAAAGCAATTCTTAAAAAAAGGAGAGATTGAGACATTCTCAGATACACAAAAAATTGAAACAATTCATCACTAGCAGGCCTGTCTTACAAGAAATACTAATGGGCATCCTTCAGGATAAAATGAAAGGACACTAGACAGTAATTCATTCCATGTGACAAAATAGAGAGCAACAGTAAAAGTAACCACATAGATGAACAGGAAAGGCAGCATAAATGTATTTTCACTTGTAACTCTTCTACCTGATTTAAAAGACAACTGCCTAGGGGCGCCTGGGTGGCGCAGTCGGTTAAGCGTCCGACTTCAGCCAGGTCACGATCTCGCGGTCCGTGAGTTCGAGCCCGCGTTGGGCTCTGGGCTGATGGCTCCGAGCCTGGAGCCTGTTTCCGATTCTGTGTCTCCCTCAATCTCTGCCCCTCCCCGTTCATGCTCTGTCTCTCTCTGTCCCAAAAATAAATAAACGTTGAAAAAAAAATTTTAAAGAAAATAACCCATAGCATAGTATAATACTACACTTAACATAATTATAAAATAATGTATTATATTACATAAATATATTATAATTTAATATAATTTATATGAATATATAAGTAAAAATGAAATTAAAGTATTAAACTTGAAAATATCGATTTAACACACCCACAGAAAATAATAGAGGAAGAGAGAACCAAAAAAGACATAGGACACACAGAAAACTAATAACAAAATAACAGATGTAAATCCTACCATATCAGTGATGATATTAAATATAAATGAACTACACACTCCACTCAAAGGCAGAGATTGTCATAATGGATTTTTCAAAATGGCCATCTTACATTTATCTATAAGACACATACTTTATTTTATGTTTTTTTAGAAATTTAATTTTTTTGAAGTTTATTTATTTTGAGAGAGTGTGTGTGTGTGTGTGTGAACAGGGGAGGGGCAGAGTGAAAGGGAGAGAGAGATTACCAAGCAAGCTCTGCACTGTCAGCACAGAGCCGGATGAGGGGCTCAAACTCACAAACCGTGAGGTCATGACCTAAGCCAAAAACAAGAGTTGGATGCTTATATGACTGAGCCACCCAGGCACCCCTATATGAGACATACTTTAGATTCAAAGATCCAAAAAGTTTGAAAGAAAAAGATGACATGCAAATAGTGACCAAGAAGGGTTGGAGTGGCTATAGTAATATCAAACAAAATAGGCCTTACAACAAGAATTTGTGATAGACACAAAAAGGATTTTGTTATGGCAAAATAATCCATCAGAAAGACCTAACAATTATAAATATAAGGTACCTATCAACAGAGCCTCAAAATTTAGATTAATAAAAAACTTAGAGAATTGGAGGGCAAAAGAAGTAATTTAACAATACTAGGTAGAGTGTTTAATCTTCCCCTTTCATTAGTGTGTAGAATAACTAGGCAGAATATCAACAAGGAAATAAAAGACTTGAACAACACTGAAACCCATTAAATCTATCAGTCAGCTATATAAGAGTTCACCCAACAGCAGCAGGGTACACATTCTTCTCAAGTACACATGGATCACTCTCAAGGCTGGACCATATGTTAGGTTGTGACATATGGTCTCCAAAAAAGTAAAAGGATTGAAATCACAAAGTATGTTCTCTCACCACAATAGAATGAAATTTAATTTTGGAAAGTCAAAAGTATGTGGAAATTAAACAATACACTTCTTTTTTATATATGTTTATTTATTTTGAGAGAGAGAGAGAGAGAGGGAGAATGGACATGAGCATACAAATGGGGGAGGGGCAGAGAGATCCAGCCCCATGTTGGAGCCCAAAGTGGGGCTTGATCTCATGACTGTGAGAGCATGACCTGATTTGAAATCAGGAGTCCAGTGCTCAACTGACTGAGACAGTCAGGGGCTCCTAAACATTACACCTCTAAATCACCAGTGAGGCAAAGAAGAAATCACAAAGCAAATTGCAAAATACTTTCTAGTAAATGAGAATGAAAACACGTGAGATACAGCTACTCACTTCTTAGAGGAAAGCTTGGACCTGTAAGTGCCTATATCAAAAGAGAATAAAGATCTCAAATCAACAACCCAACTTCCACTTTAATAAAATGGAAAAACAACAGCAAATTAAGCCCAAAGCAAGCAGAAGGAAAATATAATAAAGAATAGAGCAAAAATCCATAAAACAGACAAAGAAAAACAATAGAGAAAGAATTTTAAACCAAAAGTTGATACTTTGAAAACATTTTATGTATGTATCTATTTATTTGTTTGTTTGTTTAATATAATTTATTGTCAAATTGGCTTCCATACAACACCCAGTGCTCATCCCAACAAGTGCCCTCCTCCCTGATCATCACCCACTTTCCCCTCTACCCCACCCCCATCCACCCTTAGTAAAACTTGATATAGGTAATGCTCATTTTGGCAGCATATATACTAATATTGGAATGACACAGAGAAGATTAGCAAGGCCCCTGCAGAGGGTGATATGCAAATTCATGAAGTGCTCCATATTTTAAAAACATTGATATAGGTAGAATGACCAGGAAAAAAAAAAGACATGATTCAAGTTACTAAAATCAGGAATGAAAGCAGAAATATCACTAATGACCTTACAGAAATAGAAATGATCATATGGGGATACTATAACAATTGTACACCAACAAATTAGACAAACTACAAGAAATGGACAAATTCTGGACAAACTACCAAAACAGACTTGAAAAGAAATAGAAAATCTGAATGTACCTGTAACAAGTAAGGAGATTAAATTAATAATAAAACAAACTTCCAAAAAAGAAAATCCCAGGCCACATGTTTTCAAAGGTGAATTCTAAATGGTTAAAGGAAAATTAAAACCAATACTTCACAAACACTTCCCAGTTCATATTATGAGGCCTGTGTTACCCTAATACCAGAGCCAGATACAGATGTCGCAAGAAAAATGTACAGACCCTTTATCTCTTATGAATATACACTCAAAAATCCTCAACAAAATACTAGCTAACCAAATACAGTAATACATTAAAAAATTATATGCTATAACCAAGTAGGGTTTATCCCAGGAATGCTAGGTTGGCTTAACATATAAAAATGAATCAATGTAATGCACAATATTAATAAAAGACAAAGCTCATTGATCATCTCAATAGATACAGAAATAGCTTTTGACAAAATTCAACACCTGTTCATAATAACAACTCTAAACAAAGAATTTATGGGAACTTTCTGAAGCTGTTAAAAAACATCTACAAAAAACTCACAGCTAACACCACACCCAACAGGAAAGACTGAATGCTTCTCCCTAAGACCAGGAACAAGACAAGAATATCCCTTTCACCACATCTATTCAACATAGTACAGGAGGGGCAATTAGATAAGAAAAAGAAATGAAAGGCATTCCCATTGTAACGGAATAAGTAAAACTAAGTCTATTCATAGATGACATGATCTTATATGTGGAATCCTAAGAATTTACAAAAAACTATTAGAACTAATAAATGAGTTCAGCAAGATTGTAGGGTGCAAGGTCAGCACACAAAATTCACTTGTGTTTCTCTATGATGCCAATGAGCTATACACAAGTGAAATAAAGAAAATAATTCACAGTAGCATCAAACCCAAATACTTAGAAACAAATGTAAAAAAAAAAAGAGGTCTAGAACCTGACACAGAAAACTAGAAAACATCACTGAAAGAAACTGATGAACATCTAAATAAATGGAAAGACATTCCATCTTCATGGATCAGAGACTTCATATTGTTAAGATGGGGTTATGGGCTGAATTATGTCCCCCCCACCCCAGTTCATATGCTGACATCCTAGCTCCCAGAACCTCAGATGGTGACTGTGTTTGGAGATAGAGGTAATTAAGCTAAAATGAGGCCATTAGTGTGGGTTCTACTCCAGTGTGACTGCTGTCCTCATAGGAGGGGATTAGGACACACAGAGAGACCCCAGGTTGCCTGTGCACAGAGGAAAGGCCATGTGAAGGGGCAGTGAGAGTACAGCTGTCTTCAAGCCAAGGAGAAACACCTCAAAAGAAAATAGCTTACAGACATCATGGTCTTGGACTTGTAGCCTCCGGAACTGTGAGAAATAAAGTTCTATTGCTACACTGCCCAGTCTGTGGGCTTTGTTACAGTGGCCCCAGAAAACCAATACAGATGGCAATCTTCCCCAAATTGATGTACAGATTTATTTCAATTCCTACCAAAATCTCAGTGTCTTTTTGCCAAAATTGACAAGCTGGAAATTCATATGGAAACACAAGGGACTCAGAATAGCTAAAAACATCTTTGAAAAGAAGAACTAATTTGTAGAACTCACTTCCTGACCCAAAAACTTACTGCAAAACTGCAGTAATCAAGACAGTGTAGCAGTTGTGTAAGAGCAGACACATAGACCAGTGGAATAGAATTCAGATTTCAGGAATAAACCCTTACATCTATGGCCAATTGATTTTTGACAAGACAGTTGGCACTCTCAGAGCTCTCTCCATTGCCGAAATAGTCTTTTCAACAAGTGGTGCTGGGGCAACAGGAGGTCCATATGCAAAAGAATGAAGTTCCACGCCTATTTAATACCATGAGAAAACTTATCTCAAAGTAGATCAGAGACTTCAAAGAAACCCTGACAGTAAACCTTTGCAACCTTAGATTTGGAATGTGGTTTCTTAGATACAGACCAAAAGCACAAATAACAAAAGAGGAAAATAGATTAATTGGACTTCATCAAGTCCAATTCTGTGCTCTGAGGACATTACCAGGAAGTAAAAAGACAGCCCACAGAATGGGAGAGAATATTTGCAAATTGTCCTCCTAACAAGAGGTTTGCACCCAGGAGAAGTCATTCAAGTGCAACTCTTCTAAAGCACATCTTCCATCTGGGCTGTCAACATTCACAGTTTTCCTGCATAACATTTTCCTGTGTGCCATTAAGAGCATTGCAGGAAGCCTTATTTATTTATTTATTTATTTATTTATTTATTTATTTATTTATTTATTTATTCCACTGTAGTTAGATACAGTGTAATATTAGTTTCAGGTGTATAATGTAGTGACTGAACACTTCCATACATCATCCCATGCTCCTCATGACAGGTACACTTCTTAATCCCCATCACCTATTGCCCCTACCTCCAATCCACCTCCTTTCTGGTGACCAGCAGTGTGTTCTCTATAGTTGAGAGTGTTTCTTGGTTTGTCTCTCTGTCTCTTTTTCCCTTTGCCCATTTGTTTTGTTTCTTAAATTCCACATATGAGTGAAATTATAGGGTATTTGTCTTTCTCTGACTGACTTCTTTTGCTTCGCATAATAGTCTTCAGTTCCACCCATGTCATTGTAAATGGCAAGATTTCATTCTTTTTCGTGGATGAATAGTGTTCCATTATATATCACATCTTCTTTCATCTATCAGTGGACATTGGGCTGCCTACTTTTCTTGGCTATTGTAGATAACGCTGCTATAAACATAGGGGTGCATGTATCCCTTTTTTTTTTTTTTAATTTTTTTTCAACGTTTATTTATTTTTGGGACAGAGAGAGACAGAGCATGAATGGGGGAGGGGCAGAGAGAGAGGGGGAGACAGGATCGGAAACAGGCTCCAGGCTCTGAGCCATCAGCCCAGAGCCTGACGCGGGGCTCGAACTCACGGACCGCGAGATCGTGACCTGGCTGAAGTCCGACGCTTAACCGACTGCGCCACCCAGGCGCCCCTGCATGTATCCCTTTTAATTAGTGTTTTGTATGTCTTGGACAAATACCAAGAAATTACTGGATCACAGAGTAGTTCTATCTTAAATTTTTTTTAATGTTTATTTATTTTTGACAGAGAGAGAGAGAGAGAGAGAGAGAGAGAGAGAGAGAGAGTGAGCGAGCATGAGCGGGGGAGGGGCAGAGAGAGAGGGAGACACAGAATCCAAAACAGGCTCCAGGCTCTGAGCTGTCAGCACAGAGCCCGACACGGAGCTCGAACTCACAGACCTCACAGACTGCATGACCATGACCTGAGCCGAAGTCAGACGCTAAACCGACTAGGCCACCTAGGCACCCTATCTTAAACTTTCTGAGGAACCTCTACATTATTTTCCACAGTGGCTGCACCAGTTTGCATTCCCACCAATAGTGCACATGGTTCCCCTTTCTCCACATCCTCGCCAACATCTGTTGTTCCTTGTGTTGTTCATTTTAGGCAGACAGCCTTTTTAAAAAGAAGACTGGGCTATTTTCCTAGGACTTTATTTCACGTTCTTGCCTCTAATTCTGCAAGAAGTGTTGAAGGTGTGGCTCCCACCTGGAGTGAAACGCCGTGGCAGCACACAGGAAGCTGTTTAAAGTTCACTTTACCCAAAAGATTTGTTCACATTTCCCTTTTAAATGTATGCATGGGATTGATACACAGAATTAATACATGCAAAAGAAATCATTTAAAAAGTATAACAAAAATCAGAAACAACAAGAAAGAATTAGCAGCAAATTTTCTTTCTTAATGGGGTTTAAAATAGGAAAGCTACCTCCGTGACGAGAGTCTCAGACTCTCACTCTTTGCTTTATCCAATTCTGCATTGCTTGGATATGTTACAAAGAACATGCTTTACTTTCCTAATTAAAATTCTCTCTCTCTTTTTTTTATTTTAGAGAGAGAGAGAGAGCGCAACTGGGGAGAGGGGCAGAAGGAGAGAATCTGAAGCAGGATCCACACTCAGTGCGGAGCCTAACATGGGGCTCAATACCACAACACTGGTATTTCAGCTCATGTCCTGAGCTGAAATCAAGAGTCGGATACTCAACCCACTGAGCCACCCAGGTACCCCTAAGATGGTCTTTTAATCTTTACACACAATTGTTTAACTTCAATAAAGTGTCTCCATATTGTTTCCTGACATGTAAATTCCAACAGTTGATGTTGTTTGGGTGCCAACAGCCCAAGTGGACTGACGACCTAGAGCAGGGGGACCTGGCCCCAACCACAACTGCACCCCTGTGAGGTCCAGACTTCCCAGCACCTGCCCTCAGCCTCCCTTCCTGGCAAGATGCCCAGGCACAGCTGTTCTCAGCCAGTGGGAGCCAGGAGGCCTGCTCCACCACACACACAGCCTGTCCTCACCCCGGCTTGAATGAGAGCCTGAGAGGAAGCTGACTCTGCCCCCTCCTCCAGCAGCAGCAAGTGGGACAAGCAAACAGGAGAAATGTTATGTGAACTCAGTGGGTGTCTGACCCAGATGGGCCTTAGGGCAGATTAAGAGGGTAGAGGGTCCAGACAGCTCAGTTTCCATCCTGAGGGGTGCACCTGCCCCCACACTAGCTCTTGGAAGGGATAGCAAGGCCAGGTGAAACTCACACAGGGTCTACCATCTAACCCACAGTGTCAGTTCCCACACAGGGTCTACAGTCTGATCAGCCTTGTCGGTTCCCACACAGGGTCCACGACTCAACCAGCCTGGTCTGTTCCAGCTCGAGGGGCACAGCACAGCTGAGAGGAACAAAGACCACCCCACCCCCCAAACACTGCCAGAGACTCACACCCTTTCCCAACACAGGAGAGTTAACAAGTAAAACACAAGTAACATGGCTGCGGTTCTAAATACAGAACAATCAGGTGCGCCTGGGTGGCTTAGTTGGTTAGATGTCTGACTTTGGCTCAGGGCATGATCTCATGGTTGGTGAGTTCAAGCCCACTGTTAGGCTCTGTACTGACAGCTCAGACCCTGGAGCCTGCTTTGGATTCTGTGTCTCCCTCTCTCTCTGCCCTTTCCTCACACACACACACTCTCTCTCTCAAAGATAAATAAACATTAAAAATGAAAAAAAAATACAGATCAATAGATTGCCCACATGGCTAATAATTTGAGAGAAAGAAAATGGGTTAGAATTAGGTATATAAGGTACATCCTCATTTTCATATAAATGAAAGTATAGAAGATGGTTTTCATTTTTTCATCTTTTATCCTACTTTCCATTATACAAAAAATTCATTACCAACATAAAAGTATAAAATTACAATTAAGATCTTCCCTATATCTCCAGTTAGAAGACAGAATTAAAAGCATTCTCTTCATTCTAAACACACATGCGTGCACAAAAGCTCAGTGAAATGCCTAGAAACAGCCCCAATAGGCAGGTGGAAGTTCCCTGTGAAGGACTAATGGTGACCAGAGGAGCAGTGGAGCCCTGCGGCGTTCATGGATAAACAGACAAGACATTGCAAGAGTATAAAATCTGCTCAAGTTAATTCATTGATTTGAAAAAAATCCAGTAAAAATCCTAATGTAATTTTTTTTATTTTTCCTTGTGATACCTTTATTTCCCAAGCTGCTGCTGCTGCTGCTGCTGCTTCTGCTGCTGCTGCTGCTGCTGCTGCTTCTTCTTCTTCTTCTTCTTCTTCTTCTTCTTCTTCTTCTTCTTCTTTTAAGATTTACATCCAAATTAGTTAGCATATAGTGAAACAATGACTTCAGGAGTAGATTCCTTAATGCCCCTTACCCATTTAGCCCATACCCCTTCCCACAACCCCTCCAGCAACCCTCAGTTTGTTCTCCATATTTATGAGTCTCTTCTGTTTTGTCCCCCTCCCTGTTTTTATATTATTTTTGTTTCCCTTCTTATATGTTCATCTGTTTTGTCTCTTAAAGTCCTCATATGAGTGAAGTCATATGATTTTTGTCTTTGTCTAATTTCACTTAGCATAATACCCTCCAGTTCCATCCTGTAGTTGCAAATGGCAAGATTTCATTATTTTGATTGTCGAGTAATACTCCATTGTATATATATACCACATCTTTTTTATCCACTCATCCATTGATGGACATTTGGGCTCTTTCCATACTTTGGCTATTGTTGATAGTGCTGCTATAAACATGGGGGTGCCTGTGTCCCTACGAAACAGCACCCTGTATCCAGTGGATAAATGCCTAGTAGTGCAATTGCTGGGTGGTAGGGTAGTTCTATTTTTAGTGTTTTGAGGAACCTCCATACTGTTTTCCAGAGTGGCTGCACCAGCTTGCATTGCCACCAGCAATGCAAAAGAGATCCTCTTTCTCTGCATCCTCGCCAACATCTGTTGTTGCCTGAGTTGTTAATGTGAGCCTAATGTAATTTTTTTTAGAATTTGATAAAAATTATTCTAAAGAAAAATTATTCTAAAGAATAATTTTCCCCTAATTTTCTACAAAAAATACACTTTTATAATAGATATTAACTGTTTCAAAATTGGTAAATTCTTTTTCTGTCTTTTTTCCTCTTCTGAATTTTCCAGTTGCTTTGACCAAGTGGAGTGGAATTCAGCTCTTGAATTTCCCTCTTCTAGCCCTATGAGTTTTGCTGCTGGTGATTCAGGTACTACTGGAGGCTGCTCCGACGAACCTGATCAGATGTTCAGAGACTTGCATTATGAGATCTAGCATTTGGCCACGGAGACAGCACATAATTGATGCAGCACATAGATCCTGCCCCCAAACAACACGTGGAAACTTAACGTGAACCCTCCTGTCCAAACCAGTGTCCATGGTCTGACCTATGGGTTGGTGATATTCCCCTGGATGTTGTGTCAGCTGACTTTGGTGCAGATGCCAACATTCAGTGTTGACAGACCCTGGGGATCATAAAGTGGGTACTGGGATGGAGCTTCTTGGATGCAACCGCTACAGGAATCAGCCTTTGAAATGATGGCCAACAGTAGTTAATTATAAATTAATATCTTGAGCCCAAGGAAAAGGAAGGTGGCATTGGTTGGATGGTTACCCTCCTTCCTGAGGGTGTGTTATAAAAGCTTTGTTTTTTTTCCAGAGCATTCTCACAAGTCAGTAGTGACCCCAAAGGCACCATGGCTGCCCTGGGCATCACAGTTGCCCTGTTGGTGTGGATGGCCACCCTCATGCTTATCTCTGTCTGGAAGCAGATCTACAGCAGCTGGAAACTACCCCCTGGCCCTTTCCCACTGCCCATTATTGGGAATCTTCTCCAGTTGGATTTCAAGAATGTTCCCAAATCTTTAACCAAGGTAGGAAAAATATCATTGATTTGAGGGAGGAGAATTCACGGATTAGACATAATATGTGTGCACTCAATTAATTGTCAGACAGGTTGCTATTCAATACAAGCCTGTTATGAATGAACTGACTGAACAGTAGTTTCCAAGAGTGACATTAAAAATATTTAGCTGGTGGTACAGCATGGGCGTGGAGCCCTTGAGTGGGCATTGGCCATGGTCATCCCCAGAGGCCTCTGCTTGAGCCCAGTGTTAACTGCTCTGTCACTGGATGTCTTGGTGAGGCCAGTGTGGCTGGGGTTGCTGCTGCTGTTTGCCACTGCAAAGCATGGAGAAGCCATATATTCACACCAGGTACGCACTGTAGATGCCAGACAACAGGGTGAATAGTGGTCAACCTGTGTGGCACCTCCACCTACAGTTGTTGTGAACAGTGAATGAGCTAAAGATCTAAAAACTGAATGAGTTGCTAAATCTGTTACATGAGTTCATAAAAGAATGCCCAAGAGCAGGCTGGAGTAGTGTTTGCAATAGGGAGATGTTGACAGTGCTTTGTGCACCATGGAGGATGGACTTGTGGAGGTCAGGACAGTGCTGGCTCAGGGTCCTCCAGTAGCACCCTGGGGTCCAGGACTTAGACTGGGGATAGCAGTAGGGGTGATGGCACAGATGTGGTCAAAGGGGCCACAGGGGAGGAGCAGGAGTCAGCCCACCAAGTTAACTGTGTTCAGGCACATGTGTCCAGGTGCCTAGGTGTGCTGGAACCTCCCTCCCTGCAGAAGAAAGCCTCTATGGGGAGAGTCTTTCCAAATTGGGCTGGACAAAGACTGTCTTTTCCCAGATCTCATGTCTCCTCTTGGTGAATAACAATTTCGGGGGTCAGTTTAAAGCCTGTCCGACTTCTTCCATAAGTTCCCAGTGGCCTCACTTATCTGCTTGCTGGTCTCTGCAGTTGGCAGAGCGGTACGGGCCTGTGTTCACCTTGTACCTGGGCTCCCAGCGCACCGTGGTTCTGCATGGCTATAAGGCAGTGAAGGAAGTCCTGCTCGACTACAAGAATGAATTTTCTGGCAGAGGAGAAATCTATGCGTTTGAGGCACACAAGGATAAAGGTGAGCCCCACTTCTCAGAGCACCCCCATGGTGGGGGACCAGCTCTGACTGGTCCTTTCAGGTCCTTTCAGGTCCTGAAATACCAGTGATGACAGCCACATAGTAAATAGTACAAGATAGAAAGGGTAAAGAGACCCTCGGACAATTCAGGTGCTCAGCACATACTGCATTGAAAGCTATCATGACAGACTTGCTCTAAAAAAGGTAGGACCTCAAGCACCCACGCGCTGGTGAGCAGGACAGATGTGTGCTTGCAGAGAAATGCTACAAAGGAAAATGCCTCCAGCAGTTGAGCTGTGCCTTCCTCCTGCACACGTTGTAGCCTCCCGGGTGTAGCCTCAGTCCAGAGAGCCTCCACTCACAGCCCCACCTGCTCCTGGGTGTCGAGGCTCCACCCTCCAAGGTCCCTCACCTAAGATGAGGCACTGACACCACGGAGCAATCTGCTGGTCTGTGGGGCTTAGCTCAGCTGTGGTTCGAATTCTCCAATGAGGAGGTCTCTGATACTGCACCTCGGGTGTTCTTAGACCAGGAAGGGTGCTGACTGCAGCCCCAGCTCACAAAGGGACCTCCACATGATCCTGTCTTGCCAGCCTCACCTCTCTTTATTAGGCAGCCCATGTCTCCAGCGCCCTGGGTTCCCCGTATCTAGAACACACGCTGTCACCTCCTGTTGGGGTCTGGGGACCTGCCTGGTTTTTATCTGAGTGATGTCCAGACTGTTGACTCCAATCCCCACCTCCTGTGTCTCCTGGGACATCCTGGAGCTCATGGGGGCACCTGCTCACACCCCTGTGAGCTCCCTGCCTGCCCCTGCCTGCCCCCCTGGCCTCACGTGCTCATTCTTTTCTGCTTGCTCACTGTCATTTTAGTGAGATTCTAAAGCAGATTAGAAATGAAGCCATGTCCCATCTACCCTACAAAACCCTGCAGGCCCTAGTTTCTCCTGGCTTAGCTTTGGTGACAAACTTCTAGAAAACCTGTATCCATTTTATGCAGAAATTTCAAATTGATGTGCTTCCTGTTGTGTGTGCTGTTCTCATGGTGCTGTCCCCTTATTCCCGTATACATTCCCAAGGTCATACCCTGTCACTATCAGTGGCATTTGACTTTCTCTCTTGGATGTTGTGGGTTTTGCTTCTTTGGGGTTGTCAAAAGCAAAGTTAACTACTCAGTGTTTGTCATTAACACCACAGGAGCTTTGCTGCCCCACGAGAACAGCAGTTATGGGGTCAAGGAGCTCTGTACTAGCTCCAGGGAGCCCTTATCTGCCACCCCTGGTCCAAGTCATGGGTCCCTGAATGCAGCCAGGCCAGGGCCACTTCCCATTCCATGGGCTATACTCAAAGGGGGCTTCATCCCCTCCTGATAGGGGCTCCCAAGTCCTATTTTCACATGTGCCACGTGGCCCAGGCTCTGTACATGGGATACATTTGGTTCCCCAGGGATAACAACGCAAATGTTAATTATCAGCATAATAGTGAGCACAAGGTGCATGTTAATTAAAAAACAATTTTTTTTCATTTCAGTAAATGTTTATAAACCTGTGATGGAGAATCGTTATTGTATCCATTTCAGCCTGTTTTGGACCCCAAAGTCTTGGCTCCTCTGGAATCTCTCCTTCTGTCTATCTCTGTCTTTGTCTCTGTCTCCGTCCCTCTCTACCATTTAAAACAAATTTTTTTTATGTTTGTTTGTTACTGAGAGACAGAGAGACACAGAGTGTGATCAGGGGAGGGGTAGAGAGAGGGGAGCCACAGAATCTGAAATCGGCTCCATGCTCTGAGCTGTCAGCACAGAGCCTGACATGGGGCTGGAATTCACGAACTGTGAGATCATGACCTGAGCCGAAGGCAGTCGCCTAACCAACTGAGCCACCCAGGTGCACCTCTCTCTGCCATTTTAAAGTTATCTACCTCCCTGCCTGTCCCTCCTCAGTCACCATGTCAGAGCCAAGGGCTGGGGGGAGGAGGTGAGGGGCCGTCCACTGGGCACTCCCTCTTCCTGCTTTCTCTGCAGCTTCCTGGGTCCTCAGGACTGGGGACCCAGCTCACAGCTCTGTCTTCTGGCCTCCTGAACACACATGCTTTGGTCCCCTCACTTGTCTGCCCTGCATCCTGGGTCAGTGAGTCTGCTGCTGCCACTGGAAGGTTGAGGCTGCCCTCCCTCTGAGGCTGTCAGTGGTCCCACAGACACGTGGGAGTGTGGTCACATGTGCCCTGAGTTCCCTCTGGGCTCTGAGCTGTGTCCCTGGTATCCACCCAGCAGCCTCCGCAGCGTCCAGCAGGGATCGAGAGCTCAGCATGCACAGACTTGATCCCAGGACCCCCAAACTCCATCCCAGCTGTGTTTTTAACCAAAATCTAACCCTAATGTCTAAGTAGGGTCTTGGGTGCCATGTACTCTCTGTGCACCCACACCCAGTAGGGGGCCATGCTGTCTGTCAGTCCACCTGTCCTTCCCCACCTCATGCTTCCCTGCAAGGTAGTACTGAGACCCTCAGTCTGGTCTGTGCTTCGTCATCTCACTCCTCCCTGTCCCTCCCATGCGGCCACACTTCCTTCTAGAACATACCTTGCCTTGGCCTTCCTCAGATCTCTTCCCTCCAAGGGGAACATGAGTGAGGTCTTCCCAGATCCAATGGTGGGCAGAGTCTGGGAGCTGAGTGACAGCTCAGGTTTTAGTGAGGACACTTTCTGAGAAGCCACAAAGCTGCAAGTTAAGGTATTTGCAGTGTGGAGGCTAAAAATCAGTGGAAACAGGACAGCTTCTTGGGAATTTTGTGAACAGAGGGAAAAGGGGTGGGGGCTCGTCTTGCTGTGCAGCTGAGGCTCTGTGTCCCCTGGGGAGGTCCCCAGGCAAAGTGGAAGGAGAAGGCACACTGATGGTAAGAAAGGCGCCCCTCGGAGGGGAAGTGCAGTGGGGAAAGGAGCAGCCGGGAGAGGCTGGGAAGGCTTCTCCATAGCTGGGCATCTTGGGGTGTCACCCTGCTTCGGGTGTGATCGGTGACTGGGTGCTTGTCCCCTCTGCCCCAGGAATCACATTCAACAATGGGCCGAGCTGGAAGGACACCCGGCGCCTGTCTCTGAGCATCCTCCGGGACTATGGCATGGGGAAGCGCGCCAATGAGGAGCAGATCCAGAGGGAGGTGCCCTTCCTGCTGGAGGCTTTCAGGGGGACCCAGGGTGCGTGTGGCCAGGTCCTTGTGTGCACTGCCTGGGGCGGGGGGCAGGGCCCAGTCCTTGCTGGCACTGTGTGGTGTGTGTGGGGGAGAGGGGTAGGTCCGGGTCCTGGCGCTTACTGCCTGGGGCGGTGGGTTGGGCCCCAGAGCCATCAGCAGCCGCTGACCCGACAGAGTCGCTTTACCCTCAGGCACCTCTGGCAGCTAGGGGTCCTCTCCACCTCAGGTGGAGCAAGGGCGCCAAAAAGAAGGGGACCCCCAGTAGCTCTCACAAGGCTTTCAGAGTTTGGGCTGTGTTCAGGGCCACTGCTCCCAGGTGCTGGAAAGCCTTAGTGGCGGGGGGGGGGGGGGTAGGTTGGGGCGTAGGGTCCCTGACAGCTCACCTGTGGTCCAGGGCAGCCCTTCGACCCCACCTTTGTTCTGGGCTACGCCCCCTGCAACGTCATCTCGGACATCCTCTTCCGCAAGCGCTTTGACTACACGGACCAAACCGGGCTGAGGATACAGAAGCTGTTCAACGAGAACTTCCACCTGCTCAGCACCAACTGGCTCCAAGTGAGGCTCTCCCACCCCCTAGTCTGCACCTGCCCTCTGAGTTTGGCACAGGACAAGGTGGGGGGTTGGGGGATGGGCGGGGGCCCCAGGCGCTTGCGCCTGGATGTTGCTTCTGGAGACCTCCCCGAGGCCCCAAGTTCCCCTCGCTGACCATGGGACACCTACGGTATTACGCTTTAAAACAGGACAGCACTAACACGTGACTTCGCACACCCGAAGTCGTGGCACCAAAAAGTTACTGTTAGCCAAAATGTTCTAAAAAACACAGTTTGACGGTCATCAATTCAAGTTGGAAAAGTTTTTAGCCCAGGACACAAAACCATGTTGCATTTGCAAGAAAGAATAGTAAGATAACTCTCTCTCTCTCTCTCTCTCTCTCTCTCTCCCCCTCTCTGTCTCTCTCTGTCTCTCTGTCTCTGTCTCTCCCCCCCCCCCCCCCCCAGTTATATAACATTTTCCCAAGCTATATGCGCTACCTGCCTGGAAACCATAGAAAAGTAATAAAAAATGTGTATGAAATAAAAAGTTATACTGCAGCAAGAGTGAAGGAGCACGAGGAGTCGCTGGACCCCAACTGCCCCCGGGACTTCACCGACAGCCTGCTCCTGGAGATGCGGAAGGTACGGCAGACACCTCGAGTAGGGAAGCTCTTCTGCTCCCTGCTAGGGGCTGAGACTGCTGGGGGGCGGGGCGACGCAGCTGCAACCCACACTGCCCCCGCTGGGCATGGGTGCTCCTGGCTCTACTCCACTCTGGCTTCATATGGCCACCACACCTGCTCCCACGGGTGTGGAGATAGGGCCAGCCTGCCTGGCTGGCCTCAAACACCATAGGAGGTCTGCAGTGCTGGCCAGCAAGAGGGGTTTCTTGGGAGAGCCATCAGTGGCTGTGGGGCTCGTGCGTGGGCCCTTCCTGTGGCCCCCTCCAGGCTGTGCTTCGTAACCATTTCTGACTTTGATGACTGTGTCTCATTTGGTGTGAAGACCTCCACACTCCTCCTTAGCACATAACCCCCAAATTGTACATGAGTTCAAGGGTTTCCAGGCCTCGCCAGCATTACCTACCTGACGGCCCTCCAGGCCCCCCACTGAGATGGTGACGCTTCTCCTCCCTCCTTTGACATCTCTTGGGGCTCTAGAACAGCATGTGAATTCTGGAACTGATTTCCCTGGAAGCTGATCTATCACTGGGGTCCTCACTGCCCCACCCTGGTGTCTGGCTTCTTGGTGACTTCCTGCCTCCTGGGAATCAATGGTGCTGACTGTGGGCTTGGAGAAGGCCAAGAGCAACCCCTGTGACTCTTGGGTTGTTAGCAGAGGCCCCACAGTTCAGCTCTGGGCTGCTGGAGGTCACGGCTCCGCACAGGGGAGAGCCTTACTCCCCAGGACAGCCCTCAGCTCTGTAGAAGGAGCACAAGGCTCAGCACCCTGGGCGAGGGGCACAATCCTGCCAATGGCCAGTTTTGTGGGAGCCTTGGTGCTGCTAACTGTGCGGTGGAGATGATCACGTTTCCACAGGATAGCCTCACGCACACCTTCCCCCTTCCCTGGGAGCTGGCAGGCTTGTCAGGCTCTTTTCTCATCCACCTGAAGACACCCTCTTATAGAGTCCCTGGCTGTCTCTAATATCTGCAGGAAAGATACACCAAAGAGCCTTGGTTCACCTTTGACAACATTGCTGCCACCATAGCTGACCTGTTTTTTGCGGGTACAGAGACCACCAGCACCACTCTGAGATATGGGCTCCTGATTCTCATGAAATACCCAGAGATCGAAGGTATGCCAAGTAGTGGGCAAAGATTTTGGGGCCATGCAGCCGTCCCACCTGGACCGGTCAGGCTGGAGCACTTGGGCTTTTGCTTTCTGCCTGCAAATGGAAACTGGCATTGCTTGTTAACCCTCAGGGGAGTGAGACTGGAATCACCTGCATGAATTCAATGGAAGTGTTCTTGTATATGACAGGGACATGCCACTCTTGAACACCAGTCCCACCACATGCCATTGACACACATCTGATTTCAGAAACAAAGAGCCAACACCGGTATAAAAATGCAATGCCACCTGCATTCCAGCCCATAATATAACCTATCTATGACAGTGAAAATAATGTCTACCTTGCCCGTGAGCCAGACCTGGCCTCCTGGGCAGAGCAGAGAGAGAGTGCGGGATGGGGCCATGGCCTCCATGGCATAGTTGACCCAACTGGAAGAATGGGGACCAGAAGACGGGATCCCCAGGGAGAAGTGTCCCAAGGCTGCCTGCTCTCCTTGAACAGCGTTGTTCTTCCCCAGGGGCTCCTCCTGCACCGGGGCCAGGTGGGGCTCTGAGTGCCTCAGAGGGGCAGGAGGCTTCTGGTGCCACACATGCATAGAGCCATGCCCCAGAGGTGCCCGCCCTGGGCATGGGCCAAATAGAGGCACTGAGAGGGCATCAATGTGTTAGTAGGGTGCTGACCTCCCAGGAAAGAGGAAGGAAAGGGAGCCACTGCCTGGGGTGAGGGTGCCCTCATGGCTAGTGGCCAGACCTAGTGTCCCCCCTTCCCCTGGGCTCCACTCCAGGGTGCCCCTCACCATCCCAAGGCTTGTTTGCTACCACTTCTAATAATATGGCTTCTGCTGTGTGCCAGGCATGGGTCTAAGCACTCCAGGACACTGAATACTTACTGGTAGGTATTATAGGGCTTGAAGTAATTTCCCACAGCGATGTGGAATGTGATCTGTCAAGGATCAGATCTGGTCCATCTGACTCCAAGGCCATTGACTTTTCTGTCTCACAGAAGGCTGAGGGGTGAAGGAGCCAGAAGTCCCTGGAGGAAAGTCTTTCACAAATCTGAGAGAACTTCTGACCAGTCTGTACCAGGGGGACTGTAGACTGAAAAAGTGTTTTACATGGTTAATTATGAGTAACTTACGATATAGAGAAAAAGAAAATAAATATGACTGAGAGCCATACGCTACTACAAAATGTAACATGTGTTAATGTTTCGCAGTATCTGCTTCAGAGCTCTTGGAATGAACAGGTTGCAGAGCCAGCCAAAGCCCCTCCTTAGGCCGCCCTGCCACCCACCTGACTGAGCCACCCAGACTCCCCATCCTCCAACTAGAAGGTCTTAAGACCCTCCTGTTCTCTACTCCTGGCATAATGACAAGAACTGGATTAGCTATGATCAGCTAGAGGCTAACATGCGAGAAGCTTAAACAGACTCACAGAGCTTGGTCGTCTTGGCACTTGTGGTGCCCAGCATGCCCTGGAGCACTGCTGCCAGTGCTCCATAAGCATCTGCCAGATGGGTGGGGGGATGGGTGCTGAGCCAGCCTGGAGCTGATCCTTTACATCTGTTCGTGTTGTGGCAGAGAAACTGCATGAAGAAATCGACAGGGTGATTGGGCCAAGCCGAATCCCTGCCATCAAGGACCGGTTAGAGATGCCTTATATGGATGCCGTGGTGCATGAGATTCAGCGATTCATCGACCTCTTGCCCTCCAACCTGCCCCATGAAGCAATCCAGGACACAATGTTCAGAGGATACGTCATCCCCAAGGTCAGATGTGAGCCTGGCTTGCACACCCTGAGCACCACCCTGCCAGCACATCAGCCAGCCTCCAAAGGGCGGAATCCTTCAGGCGGATGTGGCTGAATGGTGGGGGCCGGGCCAGCAATCCCAGCTGCAGAGTGCTGCTTCCCAGAAGTCCTCACATGGGCCTGGTGACCAAGAAATGGAGAAAATCTGGAAAGGGGACCCTGGGACAGTACCTCGGGTTTGTGGTATTTCCCAACCCCAGAAACCAACAATGGTACAATCTTGCCCAGGGCTCCTCCTCTGATGAGATTCCAGCTTTTGTCACCATTTACACTTGACTCCTGACTACCTTCCATATAGTCCTTAAGCAAACAACTTCCCCAACTGGAGGTCCCAGTAGGAAGCTCATGTTCTATTAACTTGAGGGACTGACACAGGCCTTTGCTCCTTCTAGGGTACGGTCGTGGTCCCAACGCTGGACTCCCTCTTGTTTGACAACCAGGAGTTCCCTGATCCAGAGAAGTTTATGCCAGAGCACTTTCTGAATGAAAGTGGAAAGTTCAAATATAGTGATTATTTCAAGGTATTTTCTGCAGGTAAGAAGAGAGCAGACGTAGCCCCCTCCCCGGGGAGCTGTCCTGGTTTTTGCTCTCTGCCGAGGCCATGTACCTTCACTGGGCCTGCCTTCTGGCCACATGTCCCAGATGTGTCTGTCCCTGGTTTGTGCTCTTTGCCATGGCCATGCACTTGCACCAGGGCCTGGCTTCTGGTCACAACATGTCCCAGACGTGTCTGTCCCTGTTCACAGAGCCCAAATGACATTCTCTTACTGGAGGTCCTGGGAATGAGATGATTTATTATTTCTGCAAAGCAGATATTTCATTCAGTGCTGAAACTCTTATGTATTTAATAGCACTTAGTGAACGTCTTTCAAAACTCTAGTACCTAATTCTCCATAATTTTAAACAAGGGTTAATAAGCAAAATCTAATGTTTGATTACCTGGACTCATCATGGGACCATCTGGCCCTCTCTTGGGCCCTTGGCCTCATTCTCCAGGGTCTTTCCCTAGGGGTTGGTGGGAGGGAAGATCATAACCAGCTCAGTAACACCCAGCGTTAGAGTGTTTGGCTTCCAGCTGTGGCCCCGCTTCTTTCCTGTAGGATGTCAGGGTGAGCACTGGACAGAGATCACTCTCCCAACCTAACGTATGCTTATGCTGCTGAGTCCTGGTGACGGAAGCTGTATGAAGGCTGGTCCCGGAATATGTCTATCACAGATATTCTTATACTGAAATGTGTTGTGTGCTTCCTTTCAACAGACAGAGAGGGGTCAGTTTTGCTTTAGGGTGACAGTTTAGCCACAAACTCCTCCCCCCAACCCCCTCTGCTACCTCGCCTGTAGCAGTGCTGCTGTGTCTTGAGGCTGCCTCAGAGTCTCAGCAGCACTGTTGTCACTTGCAGGAAAGCGGGTGTGTGTTGGAGAAGGCCTGGCTCGCATGGAGTTGTTCCTGTTCTTGTCCGCCATTTTGCAGCACTTTAACCTGAAGCCTCTCGTTGACCCCAAGGATATCGATCTCAGTCCCAGCACAATTGGGTTTGCCAAAATCCCACCCCGTTACAAGCTCTGTGTCATTCCCCGTTCGGGTGTGTGAGGCACACATGCCCTGAAGACCCCTGTCCTAGGCTCTTTGATGCACCTGGAGTCTTCCTGCTCTCCCAAATCCCCTTGGATGCCTCCAGGAGGACTCTCCCCGCACGGTCTCATCAAGGGCAGTCAGGGCTTTATAGGGAATAAATTGGCTCAGAGATGCCGCTTTCCAGAGTCACATTCATCAGACAGAATTTGACAGCCAAGTCCAAAACAGATTGTGTAAGACTAATTAAACAAATGGAAACAATTGTTGACCTAGTTGAATCTATATTCGAGTCCCTGGAAACAAGGGTGAGTGAGACCATTGTAGTGTAAACACCTCTTCTGGGAAAGCAGAGCTACCCAGTCACCAGGGTTCACACAAAGCAATACAAATGCTATTGTGTACTTTGAAAAGGGGGAAGTAATATACCTTTGAAGGCCTGTTAGCCACGTCTAAAATATGTCCCCTACTGTCTGTCCCTAGGACATGAAGGTATCCCTTTGGACTCACTTGTCAGCATCCTTCTGGGCTATATTTTAAGATTAAAATATGACTGAAAAGTCAACATAGACATCTGTTATCATCTCTTAACGTTAAAATGTGACTTTGTATCTGGAAGAAAAAACTCTAGGCACATGGGGACCTTGCATGAAATGAGGCAGAAATGAGGAAATCATTTATCAGCTCAGTGCATTAAACAATGTTGTGAAACAGAAGAGGAATTTGGAACAAGAGCTTTTTGCCCCCACCCCACTGACACACACCAAAGGTCCCTTTGTGCTCAACCTTCAGGCCCTGACTGTCTGTGGGTGTGCTAGAAGCCCCTCCACGAAATAGAGGATGAGGGCTGCACAGGGTGGGTGTGCCGAGCCTTTGGAACACCATGTGGCACACAGAAATCCTGCCTAAGTGTTCCTGAATAAAACGAGTAATGTTTCAAAGCCAGCACTGTAGCATCCTTCAATCTCTCTCTGGCTAACCCTCCTGCCTGCCTCTTGTAAGGGTCCTGTGACTGTGGGGAATAAGTTTAAGAATTCTCTGAGCTTGCACCAATGGGCTAACGAGGCTTAGGGTGGAAAGCCACCACAGGGCAAAAGTGCCCAGCTTAGAACGAAGCATAGAGTGGAAAGCCACCTCCACAGGACAAAAGCGTCCAAGAACAGGTAGGGGCAGAAAGCCTCTGCAGCAGGATGAAAGCACGCAGAAGTCTTCATTAGGTAAAACAAAGCATAGGGCAGAAAGCCACTATGGGGTGAAAGCGCCCAGAGCTAATTAGCAAGAAACACACCTTGTGGACTCTGAGGTAGCATGCTCTATCTGCCTTAGCCCCTAGAAAAGTTAAGATAAACAGACACAGTGCCTGGTGCCTGCAGTAAACGGCTATCTGCTCAGAGCGGGGGTTTTGATTTGTCTTGACCCAAACCCCTAGAACTGCATACTTTTGAAGCCCCTTTTCTCACACACACACACGAGTTAATGATCACTGTTTTATTGTCTCTTTCTGCATGTCCATCACATATGTGAGCCTTCTGATCCTAATAAATATGGAGAAAGGACTCTTTCTCAGGGCTCTTGTCCCCTCCCAGACATTAGCCTCTCTTGTATTCAATTCTGCACCTGCTCTCTTGATGGACAAGAGAGCAGTCTAGACTCAAAATCTGTGACATGTGACAATACTGAGCCCACGCAGATAACCCAAGCTAATCTCCCTGTTTCAGGATTCTTAACTTAATCACACATCCAAAGTCCCTTCACCACATAAGGTAGCATAACCACTGATTCTGGGATTAGGATGTGCATGCCACCTTATCTCCCATGAGGCACTAACAAATCCCAACATTGATAGATTGGCAAGTCATAAGCCGAGGAAGACCAGCTGCCCCATTCTGAAAGGTGCCTGTCATTTTCATTACAACACCTACCTGGTGAGTGAGTGACACTGCTTCCAGCAGAAAAATAAAAGAAAATGTCTTATAATTTGCTTTGGGGATTTAAATTTTAGAAAATGCTCTTGGAAAGTTCTAAAGTACTCAAAACTGATGAAAAAACATTGGAATGGAGACTGGGGGCCTTTATAGTGTAAATGTTTAACTGATTCAGACAGTGGGGTTAGGTTATTTGGTTATAAACAGGAGGTAATCCCACCTTGATAATTAGTCTGAGCTTGAGAAACTCTGCAGTGATCTGAACCACATTTGGCAAAAATGGAAAAAGCGAGGGTGGAGTGCATGAGGGAGGGGAGGGATGTCTTGGTCTGTCCTGTGTGCTGTAACAAAATACCATAGACTGGGGTCTATTCCATATCCTTTTTTTAAAAAAGTTTGTTTGTTTGTTTGTTTATTTATTTATTTATTTATTTATTTATTTTCAGACAGACAGAGACAGTGCGCGTAGGGGAGGGGCAGAGAGAGGGAGAGAAAAAGAGAGAATCCCAAGCAAGCTCTGTGCTGCCAGCACAGAGCCTGATGTGGGGCCTGAACCCACAAACTGTGAGATCATGACCTGAGCTGAAATCAAACGTTGGACGCTTAACTGACTGAACCACCTAGGTGCTCCAAGTATTCTATGTCATTTATTTCTGCTCTCATCTTTATTTTTTCCCCTTCTTCTGTTGGCTTTGGGCTTTATTTGCAACTCCTTTTCTAACCCCTTTAGGTGTAAGGTTAGACTGTGTATTTGGGACCTTTCTTGCTTCTTGAGATAGGCTTGAATGGCAATGTATTTTCCTGCTAGGACTGCCTTTGCTGCATCCCAACGGGTTTGGACTGTCGTGTTTTCATTTTCATTTGCTCCATGTACTTTTCAAACCTCTTCTTTAATTTCCTGATTAACCCATTCATTCTTTACTAGGATGTTCTTTAACCTCCATGTATGTGAGGGCTTTGCAAAGTTTTTCTTGTGGTTGATTTCAAGTTTCATTGTGTTGTGATCTGAAAATATGCATGGCACGATCTCAATCCTTTTGTACCTGTTGAAAGCTGATTTGTGCCCCAATATGTGATCTGTTCTGGGGAATGTTCCATTTGCACCTGAGAGGAATGTGTATTCTGCTGCTTTGGGATGAAATATCCCGAATTTATCTGTAAGTCCATCTGGTCCACTGCATCATTCAGAGTCTTTGTTTCCTTGTTGATTTTCTACCTAGTTGATGTATCTATTTCTGTAAGTGGAGTAGTAAAGTCTTCTACAGCTATGGTATTGTCATCGGCGAGTTTGCTTATGTTTGTGATTAATTGATATATATATTTGGGTGCCCCAATTTGGAGGCACAGATATTTACATTGTTAGCTCTTCTTGATGGATAGACCCCTTGATTATGATATAATGCCTTCTTCATCTCTTGTTACAGTCTTTGGTTTACAATCTAGTTTGCGTGATATAAGTATGGCTACTCCAGCTTTGTTTTGGTGTGCATTAGCATGATAGATGGTTCTCCATCCCCTCACTTTCAATCTGCAGGTGTCTTCAGGTCAAAAACAAGTCTCTCATAGGAGTATATAGATAGATCTTGGGTTTTTAAAATCCATTCTGATGCTCTATGCCTTTGATTGGACATTTAGTCTGCTTACATTCCGTGATGATTGAAAGATATGAATTTAGTGTCATTGTGTTATCTGTAGGTTTTGTGTTCTGGTGATGTTCTCTGGTCCTTTGGTCTTTGCTCCTTTCCACTCACAGGGGACCCTTAGAATCACTTGCGGGGCTGGTTTAGTGCTCTTGAACTTCTTTAGTTTTTGTTTGTCTGGGAAAGTCTGTATCTCTCCTTATTTTCCACGTGACAGCCTTGCTGGATGAAGGATTCTTGGCTGCATATTGTTTTAATCCAGAACATTGAATATTTCCTGCCACTCCCTTCTGGTCTGCCAAGTTTCAGTGGACAGGTCTGCTAAACTTATGTGTCTCCCCTTGTAGGATGAAGACCTTTTGTCCTTAGCTGCTTTCAAAATTCTCTTTGTATTTTGCAAGTGTCACTATGATATGTCATGGTGTTGACCTGTTTGTGTTGACTTTGAAGGGAGTTCTCTGTGCCTCTTGGATTTGCATGCCAGTTTCCTTCCCTGAATTAGGGCAGTTCTCAACTATAATTTGCTCAAATAAACCCTCTGCCTCTTTTTCTTGCTCTTCTTGTCCTGAGACTCCTATGATATGGATGTTGTTTTGTTTCGTGGAATCACCTAGTTCTCTAATTCTCCCCTCTTGATCTAGTAATTTCCTTTTCCCCTTCTCTCAGCTTCACTCTTTTCCATAATTTTATCTTCTGTGTCACCTATTCTCTCCTCTGCTTCTTCAATCCTCACTGCCACTGCATCTGGCTTATTTTTGCACCTCAGATATAGCATTTTAAAATTCATCTCTACTGGTTTGTAGGTCGTTGATCTCTGCAGCAAGGGTTTCTCTGGTGTTTCTATATTTTTTCCAAGCCCAGCTATTAGTCTTATAACTGTTGTTCTAAATTCATGTTCAGATATATTGCTTATATCTGTTTTGGTCAAGTCTCTGGCTGTTATTTCTCCTTGACCTTTCTGTGCCTTGTCATTTTTGGCTAAATTTCTGTCTTTTGCATGTTTTAAAAGCTTGTTATGTGTCCTGCACCTGAGAGTATTACTCTATTAAAAAGGGGTCATACACTGTCCAGGACCTGGCCCTCCAGGAAGTGTTTGTGTGTGTGTGTGTGTGTGTGTGTGTGTGTGTGTGTATTCTGCATGCACTCTGTGGTTGTGTTTTGGCTGCTCCTTCCCACTGGTAATTCTTCTGCAGAGCTCCTCCTAGCTTGCTGTGGTGGAGATTTTGGACCTTTAAATGGTGTACTTTGATACGTTTGTTGAAGTAACCCTGAACAAAAGGGAGGAGAAGCTTGATCTCATAAAAAGAGAAAAAGGGAAGGGAAGAAAAGAAAAGAAAACCAAACTGAGACTCAAGAAACTAGAAGGCTAATTCCAGAGAAAGAGAAAGGAAAATAAAGAAGAAGAAAGAGAAAAGATGGAAAAAGCATAGAATAAAGTGTGTGTGTGTGTGTGTCTATATATATATATACATATATATATAGAGAGAGAGAGAGAGAGGAGAGAGAGAGAGACCAAAAAGAAATCAGAAACTATGAGCCTGATTTCAAAAAAGGAATAGAGGGTGGAAGAAAAGAAACCAAGAAATAGTTGTCGTCTGTTGGTGCCTGGGACCGGTGGCTGTGCTGGTCTGGAGCAGAGGCTGGCTACATTGGGTCAGTCAGTCTTGCTCCAGTAAATAAGCAGTTGCCAGGCACGGTGGGGTGGGGTTTGGTATAAGCATGTCCTGATTCCCCTGGGGGCCACTGTCAATCTCTCCTTCCTGGACTGGGGCTCTCAACCCACGCTATTCAGCAGCTCTTCACAGAGTTGTGAGGATGGTCAGCTTGCCCTGTGCCCCAATTCTCCTGCATCTTCGACTTGGCTCTTGGCTGGAATTCAAAAACTAATGTCTTCAAGGATTGGTACCATGTGGATCCAAGAGTAGAGCCTCTCCACCTTGCTGATGAAAAGCCTTTGGCTGGCATCTGCAGGGTCTTTTGTCCTTGGGAAGCAATAACCCCTCTTCCCAAAGCACTCTAGGAAGTTCTCTCCCAGTGTCCTCCAGAGATCACTATCCCTTGCTATGCACTCTGGGGCCGGCTCCCTCCTTCCCAGAAGCACAGGCCATGGCTCTGCTCTGGAGAAAGTTAAGCACTTTCAAAGCCTCTGAGTTTCAGCTCCAAAGGCTGATTACAAAAAGAACCCACACTCTCTATTTCTTGCTCCCCATTCCGTAGTCCAGAGAGGTTTCCTCTTGTGCTAACTGGAAGCTGCCCTTTCACAGCCCCTCTCTCTGGTCCCTTTTGTCTCTGCACAGAAGGGGTTCCCTCCACTCCGTGGCTGTGCCAGCTTATCTCCCCAAATGACATATATGTGCCTCAATCCTGCCAGGCTGTCTCCTTCCAACTGTGGAGATCATTCTGCCGATCCACCGATCGATTTCCTGAGTGTTGTAAGTAATCTGACCTCAATACAGCTGTATTTGAGAGAAGGAACATCCCAGTCCCCCTACTTCTCCACTGTCTTAACTCCTCCTGGATGTAATTCTTAGCTGTGTTCTGCTGTAGGTAGGATGGTTTTTGCCCCTGACCTTCTTTCAGGATTTTGTCTTATTTTTTGATAGTCTGCAGTTTGAATATGATATGCCTAGTGTAGTGTTTTGGGCATTTATTGAATGCTTGGTGTTTTCTGAGATATCTGTTTGGTGTCTGACATTAATTTGGGGAGATCCTCAGTTGTTATTGTTCCCATGTTTCTTCTGGTCCCCTCTCCTTCTGGTCTTCCCATTACATGTATGTTACGTGTTTTGTAGTCCTCCTACAGAACTGGGTATTCTGATACTTTTTTTTCAGCCTTTGTTCTCTTTGCTTTTTGTTTTTGATGATTCTGTTATATATTTTCTAGCTCATAGATTCTTTCTTCAGCTGTGTCCAGTCTACCAATGAGTCTATCAAAGACATTTTTCATTTCTGTTATAGTGATGTGTGTATACAGCATTTCTTTTGTGGTTCTTTCTTAGGATTTCTACCTCTTTGCTTACATTGCCCGCCTACCCCTGCATGCTTTCTACTTCATCCCTTAGGACCCGTAGCATATTAATTATAGTTGTTGTAAATTCCTGTTCTGACAATTCCAATATCCTTCCCTGTCTTGTTCTGATGCTGCTCTGCATCTTTAGATTGTGTTTTTTGCCTTTTAGTATGCCTTATAACTTTTCTTGGTTGCTGAAAATGATGCATCAGGTAAAAGGAACTGCAGTAAATAGGCCTTTGGGGATGTGGCGGTGAGGGGAGGGGGAGGGGATGTATTCCACAGCCTACTGTCAGGTCTTAGTCATCAGTGGGCCTGTACCTCAGGACTGTGACTGTCACAAGGTTTTCTAAGCTCTCCCCCTCCCCCAGTTGGGACGGGTTGTCTAAAGGGGGCTGGAGTTGGTTATTTCTCTTCCTGGGTCAGTGAAACTCTGGGTAATGAGGTATCGCTTAGGGCAGGTCCTTTTAAGAAAACAGTGCTCTGGTGTGTTTCACACGATTTTTCCCCCTCCCCTTTTCCTTTTTTTTCTCTGATATTTACTGTGGGAATCTGGCCAAGGCCCTGGAGTCCGACCTCACGACACTTCAGGGACACACCTGTGAGTAGGTGTGTTGCCTGTACTGCCCAGTTCAGGTTTCCTCCCCCTTCAGCTCGTGGGTCTGCTCCTGCAAGCCGGGCTCTGTGTCAGCCTGTCTGCCTCTCAGCCTTGGGGACACAACTTTCCCTCTGCCCTTCACTCTCTCGAGGATCAAGAATGGTGCAGAGGCCTTCTGGTTTGAGTTCTGCACGTAAGGGCCTAGGAGGTAACCACTTCCACCCAAAAGCAAGACAAAGCTGAACAGAGTGAAAAAGCAAACGGTTTGTCAATTGTGTTGATCTTTCTAAGACCCAACTTGGTTTTATGGATTTTCCCTATTGTTTTTCTATTCTTTATGCAGTTTATCTTTAATCCATATTATTTCTGTCTTTCTGCTAGCATTGATTTTAGTGTGTTCTTGTTTGTCTAGGTCCTTAAGGTATAGATATAGGTTGCTGATTTGAAGTCCTTTTTTTATGGAAGTGTTTACAGCTATATATTTCCCTCTGTAATTAGTCTTTCAGTGTCCCATAAGTTATGGTATGTGGTCTACTTTATCTCTCTATCTATCTATCTATCTATTTAATTATTTATTTACTTATTTTGGTGTCAAGATATTTTCTAATCTCTCAGTGGTTTCTTTGACCCATTGATGGTTTAATTTCCACATACTTATGGATTTTCCGATTATCCTTCTGGTATAGATTTCTAGTTTCATCACACATAATGAGAAAAGACACCCTGTATGATTTCAAACTACTTAAGTTGTATGATTTCACTATTTTAAAATTATTCAGACTTATTTTGTGATGTAACATGCAGTCTCTCTTCTTGAGAAAAATGGGTATTCTGCTATTGTTGGGCATGTTCTTGTGTCTGTTCTATCCAACTGGCCCACAGTGTTGTTGAAGGTCCTCTGCTTCCTTATTGATGGACTGTCTGGTTGTTCTTCCCTTTACTGAAAGTGAGGTATTGGCGACGACAATGACTATTGCTAGATCGGTGCGTTTCTCCCTTGAACTCTGCCAATGTTTGCTTCATATGTATAGGAACTCTGATGATAGTGCATATGGCTATGCATAATGTTATATCTTCTTGGCCAGTTGACTCTTGTATCATTCTAGAATGTTCTCCTCTGTCTCTTATAACAATATTTGACATAGTGCCTATGTTGTCACTTATTAGTATAGCCGCACTTGCTCTCCCTGGGGCACTATTTGCCCCAGGTGTCTTTTCACCATGCTTTCACTGTCAGTCTGTATGTCCTTAGATCTGATGTGAGTTTCTTGCGGACAACGTGGAGCTGGATCCATTAGATTGTGAAGTTTCACCCATTTACACTGAAGTGATCCCTGATAGGGAGGACTTACCACAGCTGCTTTGTTCATTGTGTTTCTGTATGTCTTCTCACTTTTCTGGCCTTCCCTTCCTGTCTTACTGCCCTCCTTTGTATTTACCTGACATTTTTTGTAGTGACATGCCATAATGCCCTTTTGTTTCCTTTTGTGTTGATCTTACACACAATTATTGTGTGTGTGCTTACCACGGGCATTACATAAAATATCTTAAAGTTACAACAACCAAAACAATATCAGCTCCCGTTGGCCGTCCATGGGGAAAAATGCTCTGGCATCTGCTTTAATTCTCAGACCTGCAGTTTCCTCAACATTTGTGGGTAACTCCCATGCCTTGGGTTATGGAAGGTTCAAGGAAAGTGGTATCCTCGAGACATGGAAGGAAAATGAGCTCCTGGAGTGTAGTGAGGAAAAGTGAATGCCTGAGGGTGGTACTGAGGAAGGACTATTTCACGGAGAAGAGCACCACCCACGGGGAGCACTGTCCCTGGAGAAGAGCACCACCCAGGGAGAGCACTGTCCCTGGGGCATGGTCTGCTCAGGCAGCTAGAATTAGACAAGGCATGCATGGGGCAGGGCATCAACGTGGCTTGGGAGCTGCTGCAAATTAGCACAGGTACTAGAGAGTTACTTTATAAGAAGCATACAACTTGCTCTCAGGACAGATTTAGTAACAACTAAAATATATCGTTAATTGGAGAGGAGGGCTGTGAGGTTGTGCAAGGGTGAACTAAGAGGAAGCAGATGATCTGTGTCCTCACTGGCCCAGAGCAGAGCCGACCCACTTCAAGGTGCTGCAGCCCCACTGGGGAAGGAGTCCCGTTATCCCCAAGAAACTGGGGGAAAATGACTGGACAGGCCCGATTCAGAAATCACAAGTGTTCCCACTGGGAGTGAGGCCATCCGCTGGGGGGATTTCCTGCCTCAGAGATGATCATGTACGAAAACGAAGGATTTTGATTAGATGTAGCATGCTCCATCAAAGGACCAGGGAGGAGTGAGAGTGAGAAAGACTCTGTGTGTGTTGTAAGTGCACAAGCATTTGCGTGTTGTGTGTGTGAGAGAGAGAGATGAACCAGGCATGTACGTGTGTAGGACATGAAGCACATACTGTGTGGCATGCAGGCGTCTGTACAGATGTTGTGATGGGAAGCAGGGGTGTGTGCAGGTGGGAGTGTGGGGCCAGGCTGATGGGCCAGGTGCTGTCTAAAGGCTCCTGACAATTGGACCCAGGTGGAGTCTTGAGCCTTTGGCTCTTACCTGCATGGCCTTGGAGACCCGAGCTGCAGTGTGGTAGAAGTCGATTGGTGACCCCGGAGAGCCCGGATGGGAGTGGGTCACAGAAGACCGCCACATGGGAGGTGGACCCACCAGGCCATTGTGGCCTGAGGACCCATTGGGGCCAGCTGACCCTGGGCCCTCATGCAATCCCTGGCTTACCTGCCAACTTATGCATGTGAATTTTCTGCTGACACTTTCCCAAGGGAAGGGCCTATGGACTTTCCCTAGCTACTAGTGATTTCTCTTAGGGACTGTGGTCTGAAGTGAGGCTAACCGGCTGGCATTGTGCTGTCCACGCTGGGCACACCAGGCATTCCTGGCACACATGCTTCGCTTTGACTGGGGTCAGTTATGACCTGATGTGATTTCTCAGGAGTCCAGACATCCTGGCTCAGGACTCCCATCTGAAGGAAGCTTTCCGCAGCTGAAGCAGAACCGCCGGGTGCTCAAGCCGCTGGGTGAGCCAAGACAAGAATCGTGCTACTTAGGTGGTGGGGACCTGAGTGTTTGGGGCTGGAGCAGTGGGAGAGCCTGGTTTGGGAGGGAACTCCCTCCGGGTTTTGGGACAGAGAAACAGACTCCCTCCATAGCTCCTTGGGCGCTGGAAGATAAAGGCCAGGACTGGGCTGGGTGAGGACGTTTCCTGTGGCCCGAGCCTGGGGGCAGGAGCGCCTGAGCCCCCGGGGCAAGCCAGAGCGCCTGGGGCTTTAGGTCGGTGCCTGGCCCTTCGACGCCAAGGGACTGGGGACTGCCGCTGGGGCAGCGGCCTGGGGTTGTGACAGTTCCCTGCTTGAGCAGCGGAAGGTCTGGAACGGAGCTCCGGGGACCGGGGCCGCGCAGACGGAGCGGGCTTCATCTCCTCCTCCGACCCAGGGACGTGCCCACGACGGAGCGCTCTCAGCCAGCTTGCCGGGTCCTCCAACTCTATCATGGTGCAGAGCGGGGCGAGGGGCTCAGGGTCAGCCTGCCGCCTCCTGTGGGCGGTCCCCGGGCGCCCTCCCGGTCCGGGCGGGGCCTCCTGCGCCCCCGTCGAGAGTCGCGGTTCATCCATGTCCTGTGGGAGAGAAAAGGAGACGCGCTCAAAGTCGTCCGCAGCAGGCTGTGGAGGCAGGTGCTAAGTGTCCCGCCGCTTAAATTGCTTGGCTCGGGACCACTTCCTAGCACAGCAACGTGTTGGTGCAAGTGAGAGCGGGTTAGGAAACCAGCACCGACCGCGCCGCTTTACTCAACAGAGGTACACGCACCCCTCCGAATTCCCTCGCACCCTCGACACTGGACGCCGAGCACCCCGGGCCCCCGTGGACCCCTGTCCCATTCTGCCGGCACCTCCCGCGGCAGGAGCCGCGCGGCGCACCTGCACCTGCCAGGCTCGCCTCAGCTTCCAGCACACGCCAGCGGATGGGGCCGTCAGCCGCGGTTTTGCAAATCCTCTCAGAGTCCTTGACGGTTCTTTCTGCCAAGCGCAAATATTGATCTATAGTCCACTTGTATTTGCAGAGTGCGCACGGGTCAGGGCAGAGGACGCCCCCACCGCGGCCTTGAGAGAGCAGCCCTGTCCACGTGCCCAGGTCCCAGGCGCAGAAACACGGAACTGTCTCTAAGTTTCCGTGTGAGGTCCCTAAATCATGCCAACGCTTTTTTTTTTTTTTTTTTTTTTTTTTTTTTTTTTTTTTTTTTTTAGCGGGGCAGAAGATGAAAAGCAGGGAATTTCTGTTGTGGAAAGAAAAGTAAACTTGTTCCAAAACAGATGTACTGGAGTTATTTTACAGGGCAATGGATATGGCGACATCACCCAAAGTCAAGTGGGGGAAAAGAGGAACCGAGGGCGGAGGCTGGACCACACTGTGACCTCCACACAGCACCGAGGCCCCGCTGGGCGGGACACTGCTCTCCTGACCGGAATCGCCAACAAGTCCCACCTGAGGGCAGCAGGGGAGGTCGCTACACAGTTTCCTCTGTGTGAGCCCAGTGCGGTTCACCTGCCTGGGGAGGGAAGGAGGGAAGTAACACCACTCCCTCCTCTCCCTGAACTTCTGACCAGTGTCCACATAAGCGGTGGTCAGGGGGCCTCAAAGTCTGTCCCTGGCAGGCACCTGAGGACAGTGATGCCCGCCTGCCCCCCCTGCTGCTGCCAAGTGCCTTTGGGGAGAAGTTTGCCATCAAGGGCGGCCTCCTGCATCTGCACTGACCCAGGAAAGAGAGCAGGGCCCAGGTTTCCTGGAAAACATACTTAGTTCTGCTTCTTGGGATGAAGGGATAGGCCTGAGGCCAATGGTCCAGTCTACCTAGTGCAGGGGCAGCCTTCCAGAGGAGCACCTCCATTAGCTGTGCAGCTGCCTCGCTTCAAACCCATGCTTCCAAATTCACTAATGGTGTAGCCCTGAGCAAGCTACTGGATCACTCTCTGCCTCTGTTGGACATCTGTGAAAGGACAATAGCAGCTGCCTGCCAGAATTATTGTGTGATCAATGAGAGGATTGAGAAAAACTCTGAACACGGTCCACAAAGACAACATGGAGGCTCCTGGGAGCCACACTCTGTTTTGTGCCCTGAAGATTTCCCTTTTGGTTAGAATGGTATTTGGCACAGAGTAGGGACCTGATACATACCTGTTGAATAAATGACCAGTATTCCCCTTTTCCTCTGGTTTAAGCAGGCACCTGCTTCAGCTGGAGTCAGAGCACCTCCAGAAAGCCCAACTTGGAGAAGCTCTAATTGCCGGTGCCACACGGCAAGGAACTGCCGTAAGATTTCCCATTGTACAGAGTGGCTTTTGATGAACCAGTACAAGGTTGGAGAGCACCTTTCAAGGACAGAGCCTTGGACTGTTACTCTGTACCAGGGCCCCATGAGTGTGTTCTCACACTGTGGGCTCCAAGGTTCCATGTGCACAAGTACCGTTCACATAGAGACACTCTATTATTTTGAAAGCATTTCAGATGCCATCCTCACTTGGACTCCAGAGGTGGACGACACTTCAGTAAAAAGAGGGGGGCTTCAGGACAACCCCTGATATTATCCCATAATGCATGCTGTCTGATGGGAGCCAGTTCCTGCCAACCCAGACTCAGCATCATTCGTTGTCTGTGTGTGTCGGTGGTCAACAGCGGGGGCTGGGCTGCTGCAGGGGACTGGAGCCAGCCCCTGATGCACAGCCAAAGGGCAGGCAGGAGCTGAGTCCTGAGGTTTCTTCACAAGATGCTGGAGCTGCTCTGTTGAAAGCATCTTTTCAAGGAATATCTATCTATTAATCACCTAGCTATGAAGAAAATCCAGAAAGGGGCACCTGGGTGGCTCAGTGGGTTAAGCGTCCAAGTCTTGATTTTGGCTCAGGTCATGATCTCAAGGTTCATGAGTTCCAGCCCCATGTCAGGCTATGTGCTGACATCCCAGAGCCCGCTAGGGATTCTCTGTTTCCCTCTAGTTGTGGTCTTCCCATGCTCTCTGTCTCAAAATAAATACACATAAAATAAAACAAAGAAAATCCAGAAAGCTATTCCAACAAATCTGTGCTAAGCAATACAGCAAAAACAGAAGCTATTAAAAAAAAGATAGACATATCTGATTGTATTAAAGTTTCACATTTTTGTAGCGCAAATTTCACTACAAGCATAAAGCAACAACACCGGGAAGTTTGCACATATACACTCACGTGATAGGCAAATACTTAATGCCTTTACATGTGGAGAACACATACAATCTGTAGAAAAAAGACTAGAGAAAGGTGGACAAAGAAAATGAACAGGTAGTCAATAAATAAGAAAATTCAAATTATTATATTTTAAAGATAGTAAACCGGCAGAACCAACAATCTCACTTTGGGAGCGTGTCCTGTGGAAATAGAAATAACGCTCACCTACTCTAGCGGGCACATGGGACGTGCCAACAAGAGTGTGCAGATGGAGACACTGCAGTGACTGAAGACCCACGGAAGCAGGGATGTGGGGAACCAGGGAGCACATGCAGGGCCGGGAGAAAGGGGGTGCTCTAGCCTTCTAGAAAGTAATCTGGCAGAACCTTCTCCAGGGAAAATGATACACACCCTTTGATCCAATTATTCCTGTTTTGGGAACCACAGGAATAGAAACAACAGAAGATTAAAATATATGTGAAAGAACCCTCAAGGCAGCATCCTTTACTGGGGGTAAAAAGCAAACAAAAACACCTGGAATCAACACAAAGGCACCTTCTGGGGAATGACTTAGCAAGTGTGGTGTATGTTGATGCGTGATGCAAAAATGAGCAAACCTTTTGGAATCTCTAAAAAGAAGAAAGAGCTTTATTCCTTGAGCCCAAGTGAGGATGGCTGCCTGGGAACATGCTCTTCACAGAGAGGAGGAGGGTGCGGGGGAAGGACATCCGGTCCAGGGTTGTCCAGGGTTGGACGCATTGTTTACAGAAAAGGTCACAAGCCATCAGACAAAGGACATTTCAGAAAGCTGCAGACCTCATCTTCAGCCTCTAATGTGTGCTGGGCTGTAGGGCTTTAATTTTGTGGCAACAAGGGAGGTTTCTTCCTTTTGCTTATCTTTGTGTGTGGGATGTTCCTTCTTGGTTATATTTTAAACAAAGCAGATATACAAAGCGTGCTGGGGCAGAAATAGACCCACGCGTGGAGTTTTTGCAGAGTCATTTTGACCCTGGTCAATGTTCAAGTATACCTCTCCTGGGAGCCCAGAGCAGGGCCCACAAACATTAAAGTTGAGAATTTCTTTATATTATCATGTATCACATCTTGGAATATTATGCAGCATTTAAAAGGTATGACCAGAATTGGGGTGCCTAAGTGGCTCAGTTGGTTCAGCGTCTGACTCTTGATTTGGGCTCAGGTCATGCTCCCAGAGTCATGGGATCAAGCCCCACGTGTGGCCCCACACTGAGCATGGAGCCTGCTTAGGATTCTTTCTCTCTCTCCCTCTGCCCCATTCCCCAGCTCATGCATTCTCTCTCTCTCTGTCTCTCTCTCTTTCTCTCTCTCTTAAAAGAAAGAGATGGGGCGCCTGGGTGGCTCAGTCGGTTAAGCATCCGACTTCGGCTCAGGTCATGATCTCATGGTCCGTGAGTTCGAGCCCTGCGTCGGGCTCTGTGCTGACAGCTCAGAGCCTGGAGCCTGCTTCGGATTCTGTGTCTCCCTCTCTCTCTGACCCTCCCCCATTCATGCTCTGTCTCTCTCTGTCTCAAAAATAAATAAAACATTAAACAAAAAGAAAAGAATGACCAGAATCTATGTCTACTGATTTCTAGGAGGATGCCCAAGAAATATTGGTGAGGGAATAAAAATCAAGTAGGCTAGTGGTATAGCAGGGCCCTGTTTTGTATAGTCCAGTGGCACTGGAACCCCCCCACCTCCCGCCCACTTCTGTGTTTCTGTATGTGCAGCCAACAGGCGCAATGTGTGTCTGGCTGCTGACCCCGGGGAGTTTGCAAGGGTGAGTTCGGAGGAGAGGTAGTAACTTTCCTCACATACCTTTGCATCGTTCCCACACTTAAAATGAGGATTTAGCTTAAAAAAACAAACTTTAATTTATAATGCCATAAGTGAGTAAATGGCAATTATTTTTCATGTAAAACGTTGTCTTAACTATCCTGACATCAAATCTGACAAACTGATATATGCTTGGGGGATATGCCCAGTAAGTAAACGTGTTTATTGTTTGGGTAGATGAAGATGTTGTTGCCTTTTTTGAAAACTGACTACATCATGAAGATCTTGAAAAGTCAATAAGGTAAATACCCCGTTAGCAAAATGGGCAAATGACAGTTCAAACATTACAAATGGACCATTAACCTAAAAATACTAATCTCGTGCAATCTTGTTGATAACCAAATAGATGCCAGTTAAAATGAGGAAGCAGCCTGCCATGGGATGGAAGCAGGAAGAGGGTAGGGAAGGGTGAGAGATCCTGAGACAGAAGATGCAGGGGGTTGTAAAGTGCGCTGCGTCTGCCCAGCGGGAGGCACGAAGAAGCTGGACCCCATCCTGGGGGCCAAAGTGAAGTGAACACCAGCCCATTGTCCTGAACTCCACGGTCTCTGTCCAAATACAGTGACCCGTCAAAGGTAATGTACAATCTCCACTTGCGACATAACAGAAGGAAAGGTCAGTGTGGTGAGAGTGCAGGAGAGGCTGGGAGCTGATGGTGCAGGTGAGTGTACAGAAGAGGTGGGAAGGGCATTGCAAGCAGGGGGAAGGGCAGGGGGAGATGCCCTTGAGGCTACATCACGCGTGCTGTCCTTGTAGCTGAGCGCTGGGAGGCCCCGTAGGGCAGGCTAGGAGGGTCTTGGAAGTCTTTCTAAGGGTTTTGGATTTTACCCTCTGCCCTCTTCCCATCTCCGAGGGGGCTCTTTCCTGCCTGCTCCTGTGTCTTCAGATCTCCAACAGGGTTTTTCAGCAGGGGAATGACCTGGCCTGATCTGTGCCTTTAAAAGAGATTCTGACTGCTGTGTCTTAAATGGATTGAACCGGCTGGTGCAGGGGCCCAGTGGGAAGGGAGAAGAAGGTGCTGCAGGTGGAGGAACCACCGATGCCCAAGATGGAGGAGATAGAGTGGGATGTGATTTGGAAGAAGAGGGAGTCAGGGGATCCAGTTAAAGACCCTCTTCCACCTGCCAGGGCTGTGTGAGCTAGAGCAGGACTCAGTCTGTGGCCACCAAGAGACACCCAGATTTTCCCTTGTGGATTAGGTGTGTGTGTGGGGGGGGGGTGACAAAAAAGGGACAAAGATGAACCCTGTTGGGGACGGTGTAGAGTCTGAGTAAAGTGGCTTTAAGGATGCCAAACCCGTTACATTTCTAAACGTGGTGCGGGAGCATGTGGGTCTCCTGTACACTTGATCTGCAATCACAACCAACCGTCTTCAACAGCAGATGCCAACAGTGGCTGGCGTTCTGAGTGCCAGCTCCACAGCCCACACAGGGGAGTGACATGGCTCTGTTGGGTCTGCCCACCCTCCTGGTGGCTTGTGCGGCTTTCCTGATGTTCGACTCTGTGGAGAAGATGAGGCACTCACAGGCTTATGCTCCCACCTGGCCCTCGTCCCCTTCCCATCATTGGGAATATGCTGCAGGTGAAACTGTGGGACATGCCACCTCTCTATCCAGGGTAAGACCCCTGAGGTATGGCCAGCTGTACTCTGGGTTGCTACAGGTACTGGGCTGAGATTTCTCAGCTAGTGTTGGGGACGTTTTTGTCTCTTTCAGTTGTGCTAGAATATCCTACTTTTTGTTTATTTGATCCTCTTGAAAAGACCACGAGGGGTGACCCCTCCAAACTGGCTCCACTCTTAACTAGTGGTGGTGTCTTAAGTCATTCACCTGGCTCTCTAAGCCCTCTTTAATGGTCTCTCACATGAGAGGGCCCTGCCAGCTTTGATTCTGACTGACATGTGACCTTAAAATATGGGGCATCTGTGGAGTGAGGAGTATGTCCATGGCACGGTGTGGTCATTGCCAAAAGTGCACCACACTGTCATGACTCAAAGTGCCCACCACCTATCCAGCTTTCTGGCTACACCTGTGAGATCTCAAGGTCAGCTCTGCTGAGACCTGCTATATCCTTGTCCTTTGTCAGTCCAGTGCGTGTAGACTCAGACACAAAGATCAAGGGCATCTACTCGGGAAGGGTGATCAGGGTCCTCAGACAGGGGTGGATTTTGACCTGAGTGAGGGAGGGGGTGTGAGTGGATGTGTCCTAGGCTGCCTTGTGGTCTAGAAGCTTTTGCAGGGCCCTCATGGAGTCCCCGGCTCTGGTCATGAAGAGACTGACTGTGGGCATTCAGTGGTGCCCAACGGAGTGTCTCCACTCTCTGCCACCCACCTGGGCACCTTCTTGTCCCAGCGTGGCCGGGATTCCAGTCATGTGCTTCTTTCCCTGGCATCAGGTCTGCTCCCCTCGCTCCCTGCCCAGAGTCTGTGCTTCTGCAGGGTCATGCTTTGAGGACACAGGTGGCCCTACTCCCTGGTCCCTGACCTCTTGGGCCCCTTCGTGCCATCTGCAGCCCCAGGATGTCCCCTCCTGCCCTTCTCCCACTCTCCTAGAGGACTCTTTCCTGCCTGCTCCTATTTTTTCAAATCTCCAACAATATCCCCTCCGACTGCCATGACGTGCTCACTCCTATTTCTCTGAGAAACACGGCCATCAGAGAGAATGTTCTGCAGCTCCCAGGCCAGCAGCCCAGGACTCCACAGGACTTGCAAGCTCATGGGCACTTTGCACTGATGGGCTCAAAGCTGTGCCTCTGCTCCCACCACCTCTCCCAGCTTCCCTGTGTCAAGAAGGGCTAGATGTGTTCCCATAGCTGCTCCAACCAGAGGCCAAGAATCATCCCAACCACCCTCTCCCACCATGTCCCAGCAAACCCCTCACTCTACCTTGAGAAGACACTGGGAATCCAGCCTTCTCTCGGTATCTTGATGAATCCACCAGCTTCCTGCCCACAGATGCCCCTCCTTCCACTCTGTCCATGCTCCACACAGGGAGACCCTGGGGGGCCCACTCCCTCAGCAGCCAGTGCCCCTGTCTGACATACAGAGGAGACCTCACGGGACCTGCCCTCTCACCCTCCACCCTGCTTCTCATGCCCTCCTGCCCTTGGCTGCACATGGTGGCCGCTGGCCTCCTCACCCCTTCCCAACCTGGGCACTCTCAGTTCTCAGGGCTTTGAGGGTCCCTCTGCAGGGACTGCTCCCACAGATATCCCCCTTGCCTGCATCCCCTCCTTTCTTGGTGTTCAAATGCTGCCTTCCCAAGGAGACCCTCCCCAGCGACCTTCTCTCAAGGACCAGATCACCTCCCAGCTTGCTGCCCCTCCTCACTGGTGTGTCCTGTCCCCCACCCCAGGTGGGTGTGGCCCCCAATCTGTAGCCCCGAGTCTTGGCTGGGACACATTGAAGGGGAGGGAGCTGGCCAGGCGTTGGGGCTGCTGAGAGGGACTGTCTTCACCTCTACTGTTCCTGTGCCTCTGGGACCCAGGGCAGGGGCTCAGGTGCCCTGTGCCACTCTCCCCACCTGGTTGAGCAATATGGCCCCATGTACTCGCTGCATCCCATTGTTGTGCTACATGGACACCAGGCCCTGAAGGATGCCCTGTGCAGTCAGACGGCCAGCTTCGGAGGCAGAGGGAGGTTCCCCATCCTGGATGCTGCCCTCAGAGGCTGTGGTATGTTTCCCTCCAGAGCACTGGCCAGCCTGCCTCCCTTCGGGCCTCACATGTGCCCATTTCTGTGGTTCACAGGCCTTCCTGGGGCTGGAGAGCTGGGGGTGTGGCAGGCACCTCACTTACTCCATCACGGCCTTGCCCCCACCCCCCCACGACACCCAAACCTGCCTGCTTTTTCTCTCCCTCTGTTCTCCTCCATGTCTTGTTCCAGAATAGGTGGCTTTTTGAGGAGAAGGGGGTTGTAGGGTGGAAGAGTGTCACATGGGTGATTTGTGCAAGTTACTCAGACTCTCTGAGCGATAGGTCTTCATTTTTAGAAGGGCTAAAATGTCTACTTTCTTGCAGAGTTGCTGTGCTGATGGACGGTAGGTACTGCTGGGTTTTCTTGGGCCAAAGTGTTCATTTCTCGAGAAGCCCTGCAGTGCACAAGAGGAGGGGGGAGCGCACTCCTTTTGTGTTTCATGGGAGCACCACCTTGGAGTGAGCAAGGGGGAGTGTGGGTATTTTCTGAGTCCCCATACCCCGAGAAGTGTCCTCCCTTTGCCCTCATGGCCATCTGGCGGCTTGTGAGTAGAAGACTTGAACTGGACATCCAGCTGCTGCATTTTGTGTCCTAGGTTAGGGGCCTTGGTGTCCATTCTGTCCATTCTGTCCCACTGCTGTCTCTTTGTTTCTATAATAGGAGAGATTTCCTTGACCTCTCTCAGGTCACCGGCTCAGTCTTAAGCCCCGTCTCGATTGCTCAGGGAACCCTTGAACCACTTTGCACAACAGTTGATATGACCTTTTGTGGCGTTAGTTTGAAGTCACAAATGTACAGTTCAGGGGGGGACTACACAGCAAACACACATGTGCAACCACCACTCGGATCAAGGAACAAGAACCTCAGCACCACGTAAGCCTTCTCTTGCCCTCTCCGCGATCATTTCTCTCTGCCTTTCCCCAGAGGTACCACATGTTCTGATATCTAATGGCAGCGTGTTATTTTCCTGGTTTTGAACTATGGAGACGTGGCATCATACAGCAGGTTCTCTGTAGGACATGGTCTGTGCCCTTCAAAAGTGTGCTTCTGGCTGCATCCATGTTGTGCTTGATGCACTCGTCCATTTCTGTTCCTGTGTAGCACTCCACTGTTTGGGTATCATTTACCTTTTCTGCTGATGGTGGACATCTGGGCTGTGTTCAGTTTGGGGTCATGACGGATGATGCTACCAGGGACACACCTGAGCGCATCTCCTGTGTTGATTAAGCACTATCTACTAAGGCAGAAAATACACAAGCTGTGATAGGTCATATTATCCCTATGTCTGTATCCAAACAATGAAGATTAGGGGCCCTGTGACTATTGGAATCATATTACTTCTGCCCAAAATACGTCCTTTAATATTTATTTAATGCAGTCTTCTCTTGACAAATTCTTTCAGATTACAGTGGCCTCAACATGCCTTAAATTCTTCTTCATTTTTTAAAAATGGTTATTTATTTTTTTGACAGAGAGAGAGAGAGAGAGAGACAGAACAAGAGCGGGGGAGGGACAGAGAGAGAGAGGGAGACACAGAATCCAAAGCAGGCTCCAGGCTCTGAGCTGTCAGCACAGAGCCCGACGCGGGGCTCGAACCCACCAACTGCGAGATCATGACCTGAACTGAAGTCAGACACCTAACCGACTGCACCCTCCAGGCGCCCCACATTCTTCTTCATTTTTGAGAATTGTTTCAAATGATACAGAAATCTCGGTCAGTGGTGATTGTCCTTTAACGATGTCATTCTTCGTGTCTGACGTGCATTCTATCTGTTGCAAAATTACAGTTCATAGTGTCATCCTTTTGAGGGTGATGTGTATTTCGCCTCCACCCCCACCCCTGGCTGCTTGTAGGGTTATTTCTTTTTATCATCATCAATTTTATTCAGAGGTGACTAAATTTGGTTTTGTGTGTATTGATCCTATTTCTGCATTTTAAAGAGTAAGTGTTGGTTTGAGAAAGTTCTGCCATCATTCAGCCAAGCATTTCCTCCATGACATTCTTTCCCTGCTACCCTCAGATCATACATGTTATCCGAATACTTCCTTAAATTCTTTCGGGGTTTCGAATCCCTCAACTTCTGCTGTTCGGCCTAGACTAGGCTGTCAGCTCACAAGTCCCGTCTTTGGTTGTGTGTAAACACTGTTTCACTTCAGTTATTCTGTTTTTCAATTTGAAAAGCTTGATGTGGTTCTTTGATTAGTTTTCAGATCTCTGACAAACTCTTAATGTTTTTAAGTCTGACCTGTTCAGCAGTTGTAATGTCCCTGATGTTGCCACTGGATGGAGCCCCAGGCAGCTGATTTCTGTGACCTGCGCTCTCTAGGTTGTTACTAATTTTGTATTAGGTTCCAGACACTTTATGCAAAAACTTGTGGCGGTAGTTTCAGGTTTTAACAACAGCCCCTTCCCACCGAGAGGATTTCCTGCTTCCTCGGGGCAGGTGAGGAAGAGCACCACCAGTGTTCTAGGGCCTCACTGGCAGCTGGTCAGAAGCTGGGCTGCCGACCCCGCTGGGCTGGTCCGTCTCCAGCAGACCCTCAGTGCCGGCTGCAACCCCAGTCCTTTACTGCAGATGCCCTCCTTGGCAGGCTTGACTCTTGCTTCTGGGACCTTCCCAGTGTTTAGTAGCTCTGCTGGGGTTTTGTGTCTCACCTGTGCTTCTGTGGGAAAGCAAGCCCAAGTTCCTTGTTCCCTTCTTGGCTCTGGTTCTCATGAACCATATGTACATTTGTGCAGCATCTCAGCAGAACAGATTGATCAGAATCACCTAGACCGTCACTGTGAGAAGACGCGACATCAATTTTTAACTCTTACCAACTCTTCTGTCCCGATTGCTTCTTTTATCTCTGCTTATTATTTTGCTTGTGGTGCCAAGATCCTGTCGAATCAGTCTGGAGACATTAATCTGAACACTTTAAGTTATCGGAAATATCTTTGTTTCCCCGTTAATAGATATGGGTAGCTGGCGTGAGCTCACCTGCTCTTATGCAGGTGTTTTTTGGCAAGCCTGTGGTGAAGTTGGTGGGACTGACGTCTGATCTGTGCGGCCGGAGGTGAGATGTCTCCTGATGGGGCTTTTGTGTAGGACACAGGGAGAGAAGCAGCCCGTCAGGTTGGGGCAGGAGCCAAACTGGGATGTGTCTGAAGGTGAAGTCCTTCAGATGAGCTCCCTCCAGGGAAGAACTGATAGTCAATGGACTTCTGAAAATCGACTTTCTAACATTAGCTCCAGGTAGATGCTGCTGCTTGTCTGTAGAAGGGGAAACGTTCCTGACGTTCTGATCCTCTGAAAGCAGTTCTCAAGGAAGTCCCCGTACTATCAAGTGCCCATCACGTGCCAGGGCCCCTCTGCCTGCCCTCTGGTGACCAGACTCCTGTCCTTGGCTTCTCCCTCAGGACTTGCGTCCAGCCATGGCAAAGCGGTGGAAGCAAATGTGTCGTTTTCCTCTCATGACCCTGTGGAACTTTGGGACGGGCAGGAGGAGCATCGAGGGCCGTGTCCGGGAGGAAGCCCAGCACCTGGTGCGGGTCCTCACACAGACAGAGGGTGGGTTTGCATCTGGTGGGAAGTTAGGATTACCTCCCTATGCTTCCCTGAGCCCCGGCACCACCCTGCTGGAACCATCTTCCCTCATTTTTATTTGGAAAGTGTAGACCACTCATGAAAGTTTTCCTTGAGTTTGGTAATCGTCCCTCCTACCAGCTGAGCCCATGGACCCTGCTGCATCCTGGCTGGCTCTCCCTGCAACACAATCTGCTTCATCCTCTTTAAGGAGCACGTCAACTATCAAGACGAGGAGTTCCTGAATCGGACTGGGTTGTTGAATGAAAACGTTTCCATAGTAAGCTCTTTCTGGGCCCAGGTAAAGCCAATTGTCTCTGCTTGTTGGATTACCTGCCACTGGTGCCAGGGGTGAACCTGCGTGCAGAGTCCCACCGTGGGCAACAGGGAAGCAGCGGCCCAGGGTGCACCTGAGATGATGGAGGGCAGCTGTGGAAAAGTGATAGGGCCACTTACGTAACACAGCTGAAAGCCCGTTGGAGAGGCAGTCAGGCTGCCCTCTGCCAACACATCTCTTCTGACGTGCTGACAGAGGCTGCAGCCCGCTCGGGGTCCTGCAGCCAGAAATGGGAAGGGGCTGCAGAGGGTAGGGTCCCCCTTAACAGAGATGCTTCAATGCCTCACAACCTGTCTTCGCTTTTGAGTCCTGGAGGCGGAAGGAAGGGTGTGGCTTTTCCCTACAATTTGTGGCCATTGCTCAGTCACTATCTTCCTGGGAGACACCAGAATATTTTTAAAACACTCAGAATATAAGAAATTTCATTTTGGAGAGAGTAGTACAGCATCAAGGGGCTTTGGAGTCTGAGCGGCCCTGGGACTACGTCGACCGCTTCCTCAACATTTTGGAGGAGGTGCGTGTGGCAGACCCCCCGTGCTGCATGGGCGGCTGCGTGGCCCTCATTGCATAGATGTTGCCTGGGCTCCGTGCACGCAGGTCCAGGTCTGATGCCCCCTGTCTGGAAGACCCCAGGCCTCCATGGTGTGTTTCCCCACCGCTGGGCTGACATGTGGAGCGCGTACCTTTCCCTCATTAACTGCCTGATGGTTCAGTGTTTACTCAGCACTTGCTAGGCAAAGTGACCTGACTGAGACCATCCCTCCTGCCCCCCCCAGGAGCCCATGGACCATCACAGAACTGCAGGTAAAGTGGCTGGTATTCAGGGTGACGGTTGGAACCATTGCTACTTTGGGAGCACAGGTCGCCTGTCTCTAATCCCTGGACAGAGCCCACCATGGGACAAAGAATAAGGGCCTGGTGGCTAACGTGTGTGTGTGTGCGTGTGTTTATGCACAAGTGGGCCCTGTTTTTACCTTTTCTTCAAGACTACGTCCAGAGCACAACATCTTAAAATATATTTTCCACTATGCAAGATGTTACAACTATTAACCTCTTTGCCGATTACAAATTAGGCATCAAGTGAAAATCACTTAGGCAAAAAAAAAAAAAAAAAAAAAAAGGCATAAAATAACCATTCATATACGCCATAAACATTCCACCTCCTAAGGACTTATTATCCTTTCTAACCCACATCTGTGTGTGTCTAATAGAGGACTTATGATGAAATCATGTAACTGATTACTCCACTACCTACAGGGAAATCTACAGGGAAACCGACCCATATTCTGAATTTAATGTTGAGAACCTAGCAGCTGTTGGCTCTAACCTGTTCAGTGCTGGCCAGGAGACGGTCAGCAGCACACTGTGGCTGGCCCTGCCAATCCGGCTGAAGCACCCAGAGGTGGAAGGTGAGTGAGGCGCTCCTGGGTGGGGGTGGACACGGGGGAAGAAGACAGCCCTCCTGGTGCTTCAGCACAGCTAGTTCTTTTCATGTTCTGGCTTTCCCTGATTTCCAAGTTAACTAACACAGGCCTAGCCTATGAAAATTGGAAAGTATAGAAAATGACGAAGACAAATTTTAAAAATTCACTAGTAGTCCTATCATTCAGATAAAAGTTTATACTTCCATTTGCATGGTCTCCAGCCTCCCCTCTTTCTGTGTGTGTATGCACATGTTGCACACAATTGGAATTTCACAGCACTGAACTTTATTTTTCCACCTAGTAGTAAATTATGGACTCGTTCACACATTATTAGGTGTTCTTACAAAATATTATTTCAAATTAGCATGCAATTTTTTATACTGAGGGATACCATAATTTATTTATTATTTTGAGAGGTTTAATTGTTTTACATTTTTTGCTATCACACATAATTTGAAAAAGATCATTGTACCAAAAATTTATAAGTGCACTTGATTGTGGATTTAGGTTAAATTTTTAGAAACTGACTTGCTATGTTAACAGCAAAGAATAACTTAAATAAGTTTGGATCATTGTTCCCAAACTTTGATGTGTCTTTGGAGACCCCTGCACATACTGTCCTACACAAGCAGGCAACAAATAAACTGGGATGTTTCATGACAATGGAGATGAAATATCACAAGTAAGTTTTTGAACAGTGAAAGAGGAAGGGATTGGTTTCTGAATCTCACACACGAGGGAGGCTTGTGACAGAGCCGGCATAGTGTTGCACACTGGCTGTGTGGCTCAGGACAAGCAGGTGTGCTCTCAGTTCAGTTCCCTTCCCCCTTGGTACAAAGCAACACCAAGCAAAAGCTGAGGGCCTATCTGTAGCACTTCTGTGGTTCTGTGGAGCTAGTTCATGAAATTGACATAGTTATCACTTGAAAGACTGAGGGAATCAACACTTTATTGACTTAGGAAGTTTTGTTCCAAAAAGCAGTGTGTGGTTATAGTAAAACAGTCTTGGTTGCAATCCTGGCTCCACAATCAGATAGCTTCCATCCGGATACTCGAGGTCTCTGAATTGTAGTTGTTTCCTCTAAAAACAGGAACATTAAGCCCTGCCTTAAACACCTGCATGGCTCAGTCGGCTGGGCCTCCGACTTTGGCTCAGCTCATGATCTCGTGGTTTGTGGATGTGAGCCCCACATTGGACCCTGTGCTGACAGCTCGGAGCCTGGAGCCTGCTTCGGATTCTGTGTCTCCCTCTCTCTTTGCCTCTCTCTCAAAAACAAATGAACCTTTAAAAAATTAACAACAACAACAACAACAACAACAACAACACCTGCCCTAGACATGGGTAAGGAAGGTTTCTAGCTGGCTATCTGGTACAAAGAGGCACTTGGCAAGCATTTCCCTCCATTTCTTGTAAGTGTTCAGAAAAATGGTTGCTGGAGACATCTTAGATGGTCTCTGGAGTCAGACTTCTCTGCATTATCATTGTGCAAAGATCTGTGTGGGACTGAAGGGTTGTAACTTTGCCCTCTTAGTTCTTGTGAACAACATGGGAAAGATCCAGACACTAACAGAACCGCTGTGTGGAGAACTTACAGCACATTTGCACTACAGGCCATTTCGGTCAAACCACAGCTGCAGACACAGCAAAACATACTGAAGGGATGCTTTCCTTTGCGAGTTTGTAGGATCCAGTTTCTGTCCCCAACAGCCCAGTTTGGGTTGACATTTCTGGATGGTTCACAAGTGACACTGTTTCTCATGCAGGTAGAGTCCACAAGGAAATCGACAGAGTGGTTTCCCCTGCATGAGCGACAGTGCCCGGATGCTCTACACAGACGCCGTGGTGCGTGAGGTCCAGAGATACATTAATCTCGTCCCGTCCAATCTGCCTCATGCCGTGACTCAGGACACCGAGTTCAGACAGTGCTTCACTCGTAAGGTCAGTCATCTTTTTCCTTTAAAAACTTTAAATTATGACAATTAAGCGTAGCAGCGTTCTCGCACAAAGAGACAGGTCACCGAGACTTTTCTTTCCAGGAAGCAACTTTATTCATCGTGCCGGCAGGGGCTCAGTGAGTTCATACCCCAAAAACTGAGCCCCGAGTGCAGCGGGGTGTGGCCTTTTGTACAATTTTTGCTCCTTTGCCTCCCATATATGGTAAGGTACACTCTGAATGGGTGGTCTTGTTACAGAGTCATGAGGGATGTCACGTGCGGGCATATAGCCAGGTTGCCTTTCCTTGTCTTGAGGTTTTTCACCACATTCCTTAGGGAGGGGCTCTGCCACATAAGTGCCTGAGTGTTTAATTTTAAGGGAAGTATATTTCTATTAACCCCATTGGCTAACTCTGGGTAAGTACAATTTTTACCAAAAAGTCATTTGTTTTCTTTTTTTTTTTTTATTAAAGTTTATTTATTTATTTTGAGAAAGGGAGAGAGAAAGCAGTGCATGCATATGAGCAGGGGAAAGGCAGAGAGAGAAGGAGAGAGAGAATTCAAAGCAGGCTCCACACCATCAGCACATGAAGCTGATGCAGGGCTCTATCCCACGAACCGTGAGATCATGACTCGAGCCAAGATCAAGAGTCAGATACTTAACAGACAGAGCTACCCAAGCACCCCTGTTTGTTTCCTTAAGGGGTATTTTAGGGGGCTCCTGGGTGGCTCAGTTGGTTAAGCCTCTGGCTTTAGCTCAGGTTTTGATCTCACAGTTCATGAGTTCAAGCCCTGCGTTGGGCTCTGTGCTGACAGCTCAGAGCCTGGAGCCTGTTTCAGATTCTGTGTCTCCCTCTCTCTCTCTGCCCCTCCCCCACTCATTCTCTCTCTCTCTCTCTCTCTCTCTCTCTCTCTCTCAAAAAGAATGAAAAAAACATAAATTTTTTTAAATTAAAAAAAGGCATTTTAGTAATCATGGTAAAAAAATAAACCTTTATACCTTAAGAAAGGTAGGAGAAAAAATATTTAGGACAGTTTTTATTCCAGAGATTCATAATTTCCATTATAATGTGCACTTTAAGCAGTCGTTAAATAAAACCCTACTAGAAATACTTGTGAGATAGACCTAAGGAAAATAAAAGGGATCTTGGAAAAGAGGAAGGAAGACTGAAGTCTAACAAATGATTAAATTAGAAGGTAGAGAAAGAGTAAGAGTGCAAATTCTAGAAGAGCATAAAGAGGTCATAATACCAAAAGCAGAAACTAATGATAGAAAAAAATGAGATCTAGGTTTTGGGGAAAACTATAAAATAGCAAACCTCTAGAGAGACTGATTAAGAAAAAAAGAGTTTGAGGGAATAAATTAAATAATCAACTAAAAAACGAGAAATTTAAACAAAATTTTTTAATGTTTATTTATTTTTGAGAGAAAGAGAGACAGACAGACAGACAGACAGAATCCAAAGCAGGCTCCAGGCGCTGAGCAGTTAGCACAGAGCCTGACACAGGGCTCGAATTCACAAACAGTGAGATTGTGACCTGAGCCAAAGTTGGACGCCCAACCGGCTGAACCACCCAGGCGCCCCCCCCCAAAACAGAAATTCTTATAGAAATTGGAATATGTTTGCATTTAAACAACAGTAAGATATAAAAGGAAAATCGCATGGGCAGCAAGAAGAGAATTAGAAAGAAAATGTATGCTGTGGAATTCCTTATCTTTTTATGATTAGGAACAGATGTAATGTTTTAGTGGGAAAATTTATGGTTCTAAAGGCATATGACAGAAAAGATGGGTTAGGTACATCAGCAATGGTCAAACACAAAATGCACTTTAAAGAAGGCCCATTTAAAATGGACTCAACAATTATAAGAAATACATCCCTAGGAATTAATCTAACAAAAGCTATGCAAGACAATTTTGGAGAAAATTAACAAGGTATTGAAGGGCACAAAGAAGACCTCAGTAAATGGAGATATTTTGAACATGTGAGTAGAGAAAAACCAACACCAGGATGACATTTTCCCCATATTAACCTATAAATTCATTTCAATTCAAATAAGATTTTGAACTGTGTTTCCATGGGGCACAACCAGAAGGTCTTAGATTCATAAAGAATGGAAACATGCCCCAAAAAGGGTGAAAACATGAACCCTAATTTCTGTAAACGTGAGTGTGTTTGTTTACCTGCACAGGGAATCTGAGAACCAAGTGCAGGCTGTCCTGGATGCCACCGGCGTCGCTGTAGCCTGTCTGTCCCAGCGCTGTGACACCGGGCCCTTACATATGGCCAGAACCAGAATCAGAGTTAAAAGGTCAGGGCAGGATTTTGAGTTCAGGGTCAGGGGTTAAATTAGGGTCATAGGTGAGGGTCAGAGTATAGGGTTGAGGATAAGATTAAGGTGCAGTTTTAAGGATCTAGAGTGCACATTGAGAGCTAGGGTTTCTTCCCACACTTGCTCTCAAGAGGTGCTCTTTGAAGCCATGTTTCTCCAGGACCCAGACTCCCTGCTGTGTAGCCAAGTTAGGAAACCCTCGTTCACAGCAGACTCACAGTGTCAGCTGACTGAGCACTGACTCACATAAGCTGGTTTACCAGGAGAAACTGAGAAAATGCCCTTATATGGGCCTGATGAGTGTATGACTTCAACCTTGTCACGCCTCCCTTCCATCCATTACTCCCTGTTAAATGTGCAAAAATATTCACCTACTGCTTTGGCATCATCTCATGGCATGTTCTCCCGGGGGCCAGCACAAGGAAGGAAACAGGCATATTTTCTGCTTAATAAAAGTGTCTCAGAGAGTGAAAGCGGATAGCCCAGTTACACAGTTTTCCAATTGCCACGCCTATTGAAGAACAAGAGTGTTCTTACCCCTCCATGCTGCCCAGAGCTCTTCTCCTGTCCCATCTCACGTGCCGACTGAGTCTGCCCCACGTCCAGTCTCAACACATTATCGCCATGCTCACTTGAATCCAGCTAGCGGATGAGAAAGCAGCATTGAGAACCAGGGGGTTGGCAGCCATGCCTTCTATTCATTTTCCCTTCACTGTAAGTGGACACACCAAACCCCAAGGAAGTCCTCTGGGAAACATCTGACCGAAATCAAGGAACAAGAGCGAACATAATTGGTGGACAACTGGCTAGTCTCTGTCCCGAGCCTGGAGCCGGGAGACCTCACAGAGCCTCACACGTGCTGAAGGAGAAGGCTGCCCTGCCCTGTCTCCCTGTGAAAATGCCCTCAGTGCGAGCTGCTTCCCCAGTGCTCTGGGGACACAGGGATACCTGGTGCGGGTCACCAGCTCTGCGCAGCACACCAGATGCCGGCCCCGTGCTCTGCTGTGGAAGCAGGAAGTTGACCCACTCCACTGTGTGTCCGCCTTGGTCATGAGGCTCAGGTGCAGCAATACTCATGTTCTGACTCTCAGCTTCTGCCCTAACTCCTCTCTCCTCTAGGGCCAAAAATACTCATCAGGGCAGGACTTGGCATGGACATGACCCATGCCTTCTGCTGTCCTGCCTTCCCTGTTCCTGTTTGGCGTCCCTCACCGACACAGGAACACCTCTCTTCCCACCCACGATCTCACTGGTAACAAGATGTTTCCTCCAGGGGCGAGCAGACGAAGGAGCATAGCAACGGTGATGGAGAGTTGGGGCAGACTGGGAGAGCCAGGGAAGGAGCATTCCCACGGACAGTGTCAGATGCAGCAGGCTCATCAAGGCAGGAGAGAGCTGACAAGAGGCTGCTTCCAGCACATGGTGGCAGTGACACGTCTTTGCCAGAGCAGGCTCAGGGGAATGAAGGGGTGAGTCAGGCCACAGTAGCCAAGGACCATGCGGAGTGCCCAACTCAAAGCGGTCTGGACCGCTCTTCCGCTGAGTGTTGGTAGTAATGGGGAATGTGTCCAACTGAGTCCAGTATGGTACGCGAGACGTTAACATCAATGTAGTTGATAAAGCAGCAGCAGGTCTTGAGAGGACTGACTCCCATTTTAAAAGAAGTTCTGTGTGTAAAATGCTGTCAAAAAGCATCACACGCCACAGAGAAGTCATTCAGGGAAGGAAGAGTTAATCAGTGCAGCAAACTTCATTGTCATCTGATTTTAAGAAATTGCCATGGCCACCTCAACCTTCAGCAGCCACCACCCTGATGAGCCAAAAACACTGAGGCATGACCCTCCACCCATGAAAAGATTACAACCTGATGAAAATTCAGATGATGCTTAGCATTTTTTAGCAGTAAAATATTTTACAATTAAAGTATGTACATTGCTTTTCTGAGATAATGCTATTGCACACTTAGTATTGTGTAGTGTAAACATAACTTTTACATGCACTGGGAGACAAAAAATTCATCTGACTCACTTTATTGTGATATTCACTTTATTGTAGTGGTTGGGAACAGAACCCACAATATGTCTAAGGTGGGCCTGTATGTGGATCATCTTCCATATGCCAGGAGTGATATGTACACAGCTTCTGTCTTCACAACTTTGTACAGTATACATCCTTTATATATATATATATATATATTTTAAATATTTATTTATAAAAAATGTTTAATGTTTTTTTATTCTTGAGAAAGAGAGAGACAGAGTGTGAGCAGGGGAGGGGCAGAGAGAGAGGGAGACACAGACTGTGAAGCAGGGTCCAGGCTCTGAGCTGTCAGCACAAAGCCCGCTGCAAGGCTCAAACCCACAAGCAGTGAGGTCGTGACCTGAGCCAAAGTCAGATGCTGAACTGCCTGAGCCACCCAGGCACCCTTGTATAGTGTATGTTCTCCTTTCCAACTTAGAAAAATTCAGAACACGAGATTCCAAGAGCTAAGTGTGCTTCTCAGCATGACACAATTGATGATGAGTTACTCACACAGGGATCCTTCTCAGAGGAAATGGTCATACTGTGACTCTCACCACATTCCATAGGAGAGTAAGGCCTTGCTCCGTGACTCCTCCATCCAGTGCCGTGGGAGGTCAACGTAGAAGAGGCACTGCCAGGCCATTAAATACTTCATTCATCTAACTGTTTTTGAAGCTGCAGCAGAATCAATTCTGAGGAGCTTGATGAACTTATTTTTTAAAATTGGGGTAGAATAGAAAAGAAAATATTAGAACATACCACAATTAGTGAAGGGTAAGATTCACTTTGTGAACTTTTTGTTTCAGTTGTGTGAGGGTATATAGGGATTTACCGGGTTGGAAGTAAAATGTGTGTCCTATTATGGGCTGAATTCTCAAAACGTCTGAAAACCACACGTTACTCTTATTCACTCATCTCGCCCTGGAAGGTGTTCCGCAAGTTGCCTCCTGTATGTTGTAGTTACACATCTGCCTGCTAGAGAGAAGGTGCTGCCTTGATGAATCCCGTTAAGTGCGTGCGTGTGAGTGTGTGTGTGTGTGTGTGTGTGTGCATGTTGTATTACTGCTGCCCTCTTCTCCGTGACAGAGCCTGGAGCCTCAGGTTCCTGGAGTGCAGGGGCCACCAGAGCCGATTAAGATGCCCAACTGAAAGTGCAGGCTCCACCTTTAACAGTACCTTCCTATTCTCTTCTTTCCAGAACTCTTTCTTCCATCACGTCACCTCAACAATCTCAATGCTTCTCTCCATGATACCTAAACCCTTCTCTCCTCCCTGTCTCGTCCTCGTGCATGTGGTTGAAAGGGAGTATTGGGATTCCAAAAATTCCAGGCTATGATCAGAAACCTCCCAAAGTCTTCATTGCTGTCTTGCTCCATGACTGTCTCTTCCTCCTCTCTTTTGGCTCTTGTACTCTCTTTTCCCTGCTTCATTGACAGATCAGCTTCTCCTGAAGCCTGCTCTCTCCATGACTCAGGGTGGTTCTTGGAGAAAGAGCTCAGAGCAAAGGGGCTACGAATGGGATGCAGAGGAAATGACGATAAAGTAGGAGTAGGAACTGACCCTTTTACTTTAACAAGTCTGGAGCAGGCACTTTCCCGGCAGAGTGTGTATTTGTGTCTCAGATATGTGCTTTTGCTGCCACTTTGGGAACACAAAATATTTATACGTTTTCTTCTGTAAGTCTGCCTTTGCCACCTGTGTTAGAGGATGGAAAAGGGACCCCTTTGCTTGCTTTGGGAAGACGTCTCCTTCTCCGGGCTGAGTCCATGCTAAGTGTGCTGAAACAGAGCTACTAAACATCCCGTGCCCACACATCCTACCCAGAGCACTACTTTAGGTCAATGCGTTCCTTCCACGTCCTGCGTGGGAGAGCCGGTGCCCACCTGGAGCGGGCACCACCCCCGCCTGTCTGAGTCACCTGCAGCATCTCACATGCCACACTGCATCGATCAGCACAGGAAGGACAGTGAGCGAGAAATAAGTTCTGTTCCATCCAGTCACGGAGATAAATGAGACGCAACACCATCAGACCAGGTGGGCCTAATGACTGCCTTAGCTTTCCAGACCACAGTGAGGGCACATGGAGACCCGTGGCGGTGAAATGGCAGAAGCGTGATCCAAGAGAGGAGGCTTCGGACATGTGGGGCAGAGTCCTGCAGAGGAAGGGGGCAGGTGGGGGACTCCGATGTCCTGCAGGTGTCACAGAAGAAACCAGACTTCCTTGCAGTTTATATCCCATATGTGACTCAGGCTCTATCAAGCAGAGATGTACTCAAACATAAGTGGTAGTTTTCAGTGGGGGCAATTGGGTCTTCTGAGAAACACACGGGAAGTGCTACCCTCCTGGTGATGTTATTGATTCTGGTGGGTGATTGTGTTAGGATTGTTGGCTTGGGGACCACTCTTTGCTGAGAAGAGGTCAGTGTTCTGGCTAGGGTTCCCGTATTTGTTTTGACTTGACTTGAGTAGGAGTTGTTGTCTTGCTTGGGTTTCTTGCTGTCTTTGTTTTGTATTCCCCTCTATCCCCAGAAGAGCTGAGATACTAGCTTGTGTACACCGTTTATTTGGGAAATGATTGCAAAAAGCAACAATGAGGAAGTGCAGAAAATAAGAGAAGAGTGGAGGGAAAGACAGTTAAGGGTGTCCTGCTGAGCTGCTGACCGCTGTGCACAAGCTGACATTCATCCTGTTGGGTACTCTGTAAAAAGCTAGGTCATATGTATCTCAGCTGACCCACTGAGTCATGAGAAGCTATGGATTGAAAGTTGGCCATGAACTCCTTGAACTCCCCACGAATGGAGTGACTGATCTCCCTTAGCTTTGGGAAAATTCCCAAGGCTGAATCATGGAGAGACAAGGTGGAGATGGGCTAGGGCTCTATCTGTGTGAGAGGGACTATCCTCCACCTCCATAGCTGGGCTGAAGGATGTAGCCCAGGACACCAATGGATCTCCTGTACTTCATTCTTGACAGTGTTCAGAGAGTTCCAAACCCCACATGGAGTCCCCTCTTGCTTGAATTTTCAAGGCAGTGGCTGGCAGCAAAATCTAAAATACAACATCATAGTGTAAAAAGCCACAGTTCCTTCTGGTTCAAGTAGCCTCCAGGCTCTAACTGACTTTTATTATGTCCTCTACAGACCTTGTAAATTTTAAATTAATGTCTCTAAAAGCTCACATCTGGGACTATATGACATTCAAGGGAAATATAGTCCCAGAAGGCATGTATTTACCAATACTGTAGCAAAAAGTTTATGTAATATTTCTTTTTATTTTCTCTGTATTATCTACTAAATTGTGTAGTGTGTCATGGTGGGTTTTTTTCAATTGCTTGATGAATTCTGTAATATAAACAGACCTTCTAAGTCATTGTCAGGTGTATTTTTCAGCATTTGCTATAATTTTACCCACTTCGTGAACATGTGTATTGCTAATATAGAATTAACAAAATGTTTTTAAGTATAATACCCCGGTCATGATAGTATCTGCAAAACTTCCAAAGCACATAAATAATAATGACTCATTCACATAATACCGACAATTGTTTGAGCTTAGTTTTGTTTGTTAAACTATGTGTCATTACTCTGTGACAACTGCAAAGTTCACAAGTGACTGAGCATCCAGGTTTGAAAATTATGTGATTCTTAGAGGGACTTCCAGCACTATAGGGGGACCATTGATCTGCTCCCCAGCCAAACTGAAAATTATAAAACAAAACAAAACAAAAGAAAACAATAACCGTTTGAAATCTGAGGAATCAGTTCCAAGGATATATGGCAAATGAAGAAATGTTAACTGGCTAGGAACTCAGTGAACTACAATTAGGATAAACACAAAGAAATCCAGTAAAAATGCTGAACGTGAATGGCAGGGAAGAAATCTTAAGAGGAGGAGGATAGACAAATGAAGACCTTTGTACTTAAAAAGGAAACTTTTTATCACGTGAAGAAAACCCAGTAAGATTAACAATGTACTTCTCAGCAGAAACAAGAGAAGTCAGAAGGAATGGAAATAACGTATTCAAATTGCCCAAAGGAAAACACTGTCAACCAAAAAGCCTATATCCATCAAAACTGTTTTTCAAAAATGAAGATGAAAAACAGACATGCCTAGATAAACAAAACTGAGGAAATTTGTTGCTATCCGACTTGCCTGACAAGAAATATTAAGAGAAGCTGTTCAAGATGAAAGTAAATGACCCCAGAGAGTAATTTGAATATATGCCCTCCAAAGTAGGTGGGGGGGGGGTACCAAGAAAGATAATTAGATAACTATAAAAGAGAGTATAAATGAAAAATTTTTTACTTTCTTCTTTTATCTGATTTGAAAGAACTGTATAGAAAAGTAGGTATATAATGTCTTATTGGGCCTGTAATATATGAAAATATCTTTGCTTATAATAGTACAATGGAGGTGAGTGGGAGAGAATATGTATTGTGATAAGAAATAACTCCAGATGGTAACTTGAGACTATAAGAATAAATGAAGAGAACCATGAGTGATAAATAAGTTTAATACCTAAAAGTGTATTAAGTGTATCCTTGCTCTTCTTTTCTCAACTTCTTTAAAAAAAACATAAAATTATGTAATAGAAGAATTATAATAAATTTTGTTTAGTTTGTAGAATTTTTAGATGTAACATGTATTAAATAATACTTTAAGAAAGGGTGAGGTGCATATAGAGATATATAGAAATCATGCTTTTATATGTAACTACAACTAAGTTAGTATGAATCTAGATCTGATCCTGATAATTTGAGATGTATATAGTAAGCCAAAGAGCAATCACTGAGGAAATAACAAATATATAAGGAAAAAAATCATAAATGAAACTTAAATGTTACATAGAAAATATTAACTTTTGCAAAAGAAAACAGTAAGGAGGGATAGAGAAATGAAAAGATGTGAAACATAGAAAAAAACTAAAATGGCAAAAAAAAGTCCAAGTATATCTATAATACATTAAATGTGAATGGATTAAATGATCCAATCACAAAATAGAGCTTATCAGACTGGATAAAGCACAAAATCTCATATCTGTGTTGGATACAAGAGCCAGACTTGAGATTCAAAGATATAAATGGATTAAAAATAGAAGGATGGGAAAATAAATGAAATTCAAACAAAAATCTACAAGAATGCTATACTAAAGTGGTTATGCCGCTGCTAGACAAAATTGACTTTAAAACAAAAACTAGTTATTAGAGCTAAAGAGGGACATTTTTTAATGGAAAACTGTCAATTCATCAAGAAGATATAGCAGTTATAAACATATATGCACCTAATGACAGAATACCAAAATACATGTAAGAAAACCTGACAGTAATAAAGGGAGAAATAGACAACAAAATGACAATAGCTAAAGACTTCAATACCTCATGTTAATAATGGATAAAACAACTAAGCAAAAGAATAACTAAAAACTAGAAGATTCAAATAACAGTAGAAACCAATTAGACTTAACCAACATATCTGGAACAATCCAATCAACAGCGGCCGAATATGCATGCTTCTCAACTGCCCATAAACATTCTTCAAGAAAACCCATATACTAATCTATAAAACAAACTAGAATACATGTAAAATGATGGAAATAATACAAAACATAATCACAAATACAGTCACAATCACAAATAATACAAAACAAAATCACGATCGAGTGTTTTTCATAATTAAAAACAGAACGTAGTTAGGGAAACTCACAAATATGTTGAAAATTAACAACCCCCAAAATTACATTTGTCAAAGAAGAAATCAAAAGGGAAATTAGAAAGTACACTGAAATAATTGACAATTAACACACAACTTACCAAAACTCATGGGAGGCAAGTAAAGCAGTGCTTGGGGGTCAGTTTATTCCACAAATGTCTATATGACAAAAGAAAAGAGATTTTGAATCAATAATGGAAACTTCCACCTTAAGACTCTTGAAAAAGAAGAAAAAACAGGGGTAGGAGAGGGGACAAAAAAGAGAGAGAGAGAAACTGACCTAAAGCAAGTAAGGGAAGGAAATAAAGATTAGAACAGAAAGAAATGAAACAGAGAATAGAAAAACAAAAGAGAAAAATCAATGAAATCAAAATCAGGTTCTTTGAAAAGGTCAACAAAACTTACGAACATTAAGTAAATTGACCAAGAAATAGATAAGAGTCAAATTGCTAAAATCTGAAATGAAAGATTGGACATTACTACAGACCTTACAGAAATTAAACAGTTTTAAAAGGAATTATATGAACGACTGTACATACATTAGATAATTTAGATGACATGGATAAATTCCTAAAATACCAAAACTGACTCAAGAAAAAAATGTGAACAAGTGAAGAGATTGAATTAGTAACTTAAAAGTTCCCATCAAGAAAAGCCCAGGTCCAGAACTTCACTGATGAAGGAACAAACATTTGAATGTTTGGCAGGGATTTAAAGGATCTCCAACTATCACACGCATAGGTGTTAAATAGAGGAATATGGGATCCAGGGGACTGAGGAAGGGAGGTGAGGGATCCCAGAATCTGAGAAAAGAAGAGAATAGGAAATAAAGACTGAGGTTCCTGGGTCTACACAGTACAGCCGATGAGGGGCAATTGCAGGATGAGAAAAAGATACATAAACTTGAAAAGATGAGGTCATATTTTAGGAAAAGGGAAAACCACAGATAGGTCAGATAGGTCATGGGCCACACAGTCAACCCCCACCCCTACCTCTAAAGTACACGTCAACCCAATTACAAAAGCCAGTTTTATCCCTGTTTCTACAGATGCTGCATCGACAGCAGAAAGCCGAGTGTTGAATTTGTTTATAGCGTGACAGAAACCAGGGAAGGGAAGCCCATGTTGAAGCCCAACCCTCAGGAAAATAAATAAGATTTTGATGAGTAGATTCATGAATGGAAAAATCGTTGGAGTCTCTGAGCAAGTAATTACCAGACACTGGAAGTGTAAATTTGCACTGTTTTGGAGGGCATCCACTCTATGACCCAATGATTTCATTCCTGTATATACACTAGAGCAGGTTTCCCAATAGTGCAATATCATCCTTTGATGGCTTAGAAGTTATTTTAATGGGTGAGAATAGCATCTATTTATGAAACTGGTACATGCTTTCTGCTCTAAGAGGGCATTTGAACTAGGGGCGCCTGGGTGGCTCAGTCGGTTGAATGTCTGACTCTTGGTTTCGGCTCAGGTCATGATCTTACAGTTTCATGAGTTTGAGCCCCATGTTGGCCTCCATGCTGACAGTGTGGAGCCTGCTTAGGATTCTCTGTCTCCCCCTCTCTCTGTCTATCCCCCACTTGTGCTGACTTTGTCTCTCTCAAAATAAATAAACACACTGAAAATTTAAAAAGAAGGCATTTGAACTAGCATCTATTTAATACGTTCATTGAGAGTTGCAGGTACATGTTTACATAACTACCCCGTGATATTTCTGCCTCTGCATCCATTTTGTGTGCCCAAGGGGCATGCTGGAACCTCAGACTGACAATAGCCCTTCCCTAGATAACAGTCTGCAGAGTCAGGAACAAATGCAAATTCATCATATAATCTTCCCCAGTATCCCTTTTGAGCAACAGTTCCCCTCCCTCCCATGACCTTCACCTTGTACATCCCTTAGATAAGACCCCCATGGACCATAGCAAAACTGTACTCTTTCTGGTTTGAATTGACCCATTTGGCCTTATCCTTGGAACCCCAAAGCACATCAAAGGGGGACCATAATGAAGATGCGGTCCAGGTTCTGCTGCACTCACTCTGCCTGCACCCTGTCTTGACCTCTCGCCTTGTGGCCCCTTGAAGCATAAGGTATAGTTCCTCCTGAACCTGTGCGCAATAAACTTCTCCATTTCCCTTTCCCCCGTGGTCTTTCGTTGAAGATTGACTCAATCCCAAACTCCAGGATCTACTTTACAAATATTAATTTAACAGTTGCCATATCTGTTTGTTAAGTACTTCAATAAAATGCAGATATTGTGGTAGTTCACTATTCATGCTTTAGTATGCTTGCGGGGAAAAAAAAAAAAAAACCCCAGTGGGTTCTATAACCATTACCATAACATAGCTAGCAATTAAAGCTAACATTTCATGTGATGTAATATTTCCTCCACATTAGACTTTTCCTATTTAGAGACGACATCTCTATCATTTGGTAAAATCAGGATCTGGGGCACCTGGGTGGCTCAGTTGGTTAAGAGTCTGACTTCAGCTCAGGTCAAGATCTCATGGTGTGTCTGTGTGCTGACAGCTTGCAGCCTGGAACCTGTTTTGAATTCTGTGTCTCTTCTCTCTCTGCTCCTCTCCCGCTCACACACTCTCTCTCTCTCTCTCAAAAACAAGTAAACATTAAAAAAACCTTTTTTTAAATGTCTTTCAAAGGAGTTAAAAAAAAAAGTCAGGAATTAATAAGGGACGAGAATCCCACGTTTGGCCACGTGGGTAGACCCCAACTCTCATCCATCACCTCACCTCCCAAAGCTCCTAATGGGCAGAGCGCAGAGGTTTGTGGGAAATGTAGTTTCTCCGTTGCACAGACGTCTTCCCGGAGGGGACTCTGGGAGTCTTCGGGCTCCCTCTGCGCACGTGCGGCCCCGCCCCCTTCCGCCAGGAACTTCCGCTCCTGGCTCCTCTCTCGCCGCTGCCCCGAGGGCCCTAGGCTGGGGTCTGTGTCGGTCCCTGAAGGTTGGTGCGAGGGTGAAAGGGGAGCCCTGCGCCACACGGGGACTGGGCGGGCGAGGGGGAGGGGTCGTCCCCTTGGTGGGAGCGGGAAGGTGGGTTGGTGACCGAAGGCGAGATGGGATCCGGCTCGGGCTGTGCTTTCAGTGGTTGCTTGATCAGGAGAAGGCGCGCTGTAGAAGGCGCGGCGTGTGCCTCCGGGAGCTTGGCGAACTGGGTGGTCGAGTCCAAGAGGCAGCGAGGGCGAGGGTGGGTCTGCAGACGGTCAGCGAGCGTCGGGGGCTGCGGTCGGTGTCCTCGTTCCAGCGGTGTCCTCAACCGTGGTGGCGTTCAGTTTGCTCACCTGTAACATGAGCGGTATTGATGAGCAGTGAGATGTCGCGATTTCCAGAGAGATCATCGTGAAAGGTGTGCGCAGCCGGGTCTAAGGGTGAGGCAGTTGTTGTATTTGCGGGGTTTCTTGGCGTCTCCACAGCAGGCGGTGGCAGGGGTCAGGTCCCCCCCCCCCCCCCCCCCCCGCGCTGTGTAGCGTTGTTGCATCCACACGACTCCTGAAACAGAATGCTACGGGTACCAGTGACAGTTGCAACAAAGTTTATTACAATGAGAGGCAAGGCGGACTGATCGGGACCAACACTCTTGATAAGAGTGTGGCCCCGAACAGCCGGGGTACAGAGTTTTTAAAGCCGATCACATCGTTTTATCATTATCTGGGAACAGAACATATAAACAGTTCCCAGATGAGTTAGAAACAGTTGCCAGATGAGTCAGAAACAGTTACCGAATGAGGTGATTATTTTAGACTTTCTGCCGCTAAGTTGCAACCAGTGGATCTCCTTGGCCTTGTCTCTGATGCTCTTTTTTGAGCTTTTGTTTCCTTCATTGGTAAAGCCTAATTCACAAGAGTATGAAGTATGATTTACAAGAGTAAAAGCAAGGCTGTTATCTTTTGACTTTTAGTGTCAGAACAAAGTTGTTATCTTTCAAGCTAAGCGTTAGCCCTATAGTACAATTTAACCCTTACAGCGTGACCTTTTTGGTGATTTGTGTTGGCTGCCGGCTAAGCCGTGCGTCCCTAGCAGGCTAGCCCCAGGTGTCTTCTCAAGATGATAGTGTTCCCGGAAGGTAACCGCTAGTGGAAAAGTCCTCTTCATCCTGTGTCTGGGTCACATGTGCTGAGCTGAGCTCCCTTTGACCAAAGCAAGTCGAATGGCAAAGCCCACGCCGGTGTTGAGGAAATGGTTACAGGGAAGCAGGTCATTGAGAACCATTACGGGAACAGTGTGCCACACAAGAAATGTACCTTAGGTTCTTTTCCTATGAAATCACAGGCCAAAAATGTTGAGTTGCAAGATGTATACTTTCCGTGAAGATAAGGTGTTTAAGCTACAGGTGTCCTCCTCGTGGAAACGCAAATATGAAGCCCTGTGTGTATGTCTCTATTAATAGGAGCGTAGTTAAACCACCGTGGTTTAAATAAGCATCTTCAGAATTTTAAGTTAATTCTTACTAGTAACTGTTGATAAAATCAGTAGGACATGGGTGTTTTCAGTAACCAAGGATAAACTGCATGTGCAGTTAATGGGCTTGGGGGTTCCCCGGCAATAGGGTGTTTCCTGCTGTTTCTCAAGGTGTGAGGTTCTGTTGTCTCACAGCAGGCGAACCCCCCCCCCCCCCTTGTTAATTGTCTTTTCTAGCTGTGTGTAGAGAGCCTCACACAAGAGAATCCAGGACCTAGGAGCAAGTCACCGCAGTCCTGTCATGACTCTGGTCCATTGGCCCTCTCTCCCAGCTGTCCTCCCACAGTCCTCGGTGCGTTTCCAAGAGCAGCAGAACATGCAGAATTCATCTCTGGTGAGTGGTTTGTTTGCTTGCTCCTCAGCTTGTTTTACATCGTGCTTCGTGAGCTTTACGCAGGGCAGTTCATAAATTAAAATAGAAAAGTAGAAATAAGTGAAACTCAGCTTCTGGGGAAAATACCTAAACGTGGAAATGGTGGCATGTAGGTATGGACGGGTTCTATGACCTGAGAGTCCTCCAAGGTGAGTGCAGATTCGTCCCTGATTTCTCTTTCTGATGTCGTGGAGAAAAGATAGGCACATTTGTTATCTTTTCAGAATGGCCCCTTAGAGGAAAGTGTGCCACATTCTCATGGGACACGAAAGCTTGCAGGCACAGAAGTCCGAAACGGTGCCTTTGTCGGTCACGGAGATGGTGTCGTGGACAGTGTTTCACTGCCAACCTGGAAATCAACACGTCCAGCATTCTGCAGCGGTGTCGGTCACCTGGGGCTGGAACACGGCTTGCTCACTAAGGGTTTTCTGGAGTTGCGATAGTGGCATCCCAGACAGCTTTTGGAAGGCCCTACTTGATCCTCGGCTAAAACTTGGGATGTCTGGGGGACTGAATTGACTGCAGGTCCTTCAAATAAGTCTCCCCACGTTTCTGTCAGCTAGTCTGTCTGTGTAGGTTGTGGGGCCGACTGTTCAAAGTTGTATTTTTCTGACAAATATTTCCACCGCTGGTCTGCATCTTAACCTACTCAGCGTGGTCCCAATTCACGTCTTCTAAGTGAGGAAATAACCTACAACCTGCATTATCCACCTAGATTATAGTTAGACTCCGTGTACTGTGGGCATTGCCTCACGTGAACCTTCTGCCGTAGTGACACTGCTCTCCAGGATCTTCTCCTGGACATTCTTGTCCGTTAGCTCCTGTGGCGGCTTGCCTGATGATTTCTTCTGCTTCCCTGAGTTCTTCTCCTGTGTGTTTCTTCTCCTGAACATCGCTCTCCAAGTGTTCAAATCTGGCCCCCATATTCACACGATGCGGTTTTCCTTGACTTGTCTGGCCCTCTGTGGTTTGATTGTCTTGAGCATTTCTCTCCATCTTGGACCTCTTCCCCATCCTTTAGACCATAGGTCCAACTCCCCCATGAATGTGTTGTTTGTGGCTGTCCAGAAGGCACCTCACACTGAGCGAGTCCCACCTGAAATCCATGTCGTCTTTTCTTCCCTTACATGTGATATACCTTCCATTCACCAGTGACTCTAATGGGATTTCTCCTGGATGCCTCCTTCTCTCTCAGGTATAATCTCCTCTTACATGAAGACCCATGTGTTTGTTTTGTTAGTTTATCCAAAATCTGCATTGGTGTTCACAGACAAATGGAGTAACTGTTTTACATTGGAATTGTCCTTCTTGGAAACATCTGAAGGATGTATATGCCTGGTGATTGGGTTGGATCCCTCTTGAGCTGTGCTACTAGCCAACATGTGTGGTGACAGCTTCAGGAGTCCGGTTGGAGAAAGTATTCAGGAGTCAGTGATATACGTTCAAACAAGTGTTAAGATGAAGATAGGCAAAGTATGAAACAAGGGGCTCAGATTTTTATAATTTTTACCTTTTATTTTTATAAATTTGTCAGTGATTCTATCTGTATTTTTTATTATCGTATAATTGAAATTGCTAGTTCAAAAATGAACTGTCATGTTCTCAACCCTGTTAAAGGATATTTAATTTTTCTGTTCCAGCTAATCATTTAAAAGAAATGAGTAAGGAAAAATGGATGTTTGCATCAACCATAAATAGAATTTTGGACTACAGTTTGGTGAAAAGTTGGTTAACTTTTTTTATTTTGATAACATATACATAACCTGGAGCACCTGAGTGGCTCAGTCGGTTAGGCATCTGACTCTTGATTTTGGCTCGGGTCATGATCTCACAGTTCATGGGTTCGAGCCCCATGTCAGGCTCTGCACTGACAGCATGGAGCCTGCTTAGGATTCTCTCCTTGCCTCCCTCTGTGCCCCTCCCCTGCTTGCGCTCACTCCCTCTCTCAAAACAAATAAATAAGCAGTAAAATATATATATATATATATATATATATATATATATATATAACCTCGAATTGGCCATATTGACCATTTTAATTAAAAATGTCAGTTCAGTGGCATCAGTTTTAATCGTCTTGTGCAACTGTCTCCAGAATTTTTTCATGTTTCCCAAATGAAGCTCTGCTCATTAAATACCAAGTACCTGTCCCCTCTAATTCAGCCCTTGGCAACCATGATTTTATTTTCTATGTCCATGAATTTGGCTATTCTAGGGAGCCTCTATAGGTGAAGTCAGGCAATATTCATCTTTTCATGACTGACTCATTTTACTTAGTGTATTGTCTTCAGGGTTCAATTGTGTCACAGGATGCCATGGTTATAACATGTTTGTTACTCCCTTGAGGTTGAGTTTAATTAGTCTTGACTCTCCAAGCATTTCTTACATTTTTTTCTGTAAAAATTGGAAGAGGCAACTTTTTCAGCCCTAAACAGTAACAGATAAAATGAGAAATCCTTTGAAAGTTTTTCAGTCCTACAGGTTCCCAAATTTACAGTATCTCCCAATTTTCTTTCATTCCTGTTTGCACACTGAACTCTTTTTTTCCACCTGAGCTTATCACTTTTCCTATAGTATTTAACTAAAGGCAGCGACTAGTGCCTGATACTTACTACTAATACTCTGTTTTCCCACCTCTTTTTCTAAAGCTTTAAATCCATATGGTAATCATCACTCATGTTACTTCAGTAACATTAGGTACATAAGTACCAGTGATCATAAGTAACACTGATCTGCTGTTTAGCCCCTGGTATCATGGATCACCTTCCTCCCAGTTTCTTTGCACTGCTTGTTTCTGTTTGGTGATTATGCCGATTCATTACCAGTTAGGTCCACGACAAAGGTTTCATTCTTTCTTATGCTACCTATCCATCACGGATCAGTTTTGCTTTTTATCCTTTTTGTCTCATTCAGTATCCCAGACGGAGGAGCTCTTTTTTTTACTGTAACATTGTTGGTCCTGTGGCAGAGGGAGGACATGGTGATCTATGCATGGCTCTTCCAGCTTCTGCTTAGAAGTGACATGTGTCACTTGCATTGACTTGTTCTTGTTCAGTGCCAGGTACATGGAAGAATATAGATCTGTTTATGTGAGTTCCACCTCCAAGGGCACCTCAGGGAGTACTGTGGACTGTACTGTATTCCCCCAGAATTTGTATATTGAAGGCCAGCCCTAACTGCCAATGTGACTGCATTTGGAGATCAAGCCTTTAGAAAGTAATTATTGTTAAATGAGGTCCTAATGGTGGGGCCCTAATCTGATAGGATTGGTGGCCTTGTGAAAAGAGGAAGAGGAGAGACTTTTATTCCTCCACCATGAGAAAACAGCAGGAGAGTGACCATCTGCAAGCCAGGAAGATGGTCTATACCCGGCACAGAACTGGCTGACACCTGACCTTGGATGTCTCAGCCTCCAGAAATCTGAGAAAAATTTGCTTACAAAAGAATTTTTTTAAATGTTTGTTTATTTTTGAAAGAGACAGAGTGTGAGCCGGCGGGGGGGGGGGGGGGGGGATGGTGGGGGCGGGGCGGCTGAGAGAGAGAGAGAGAGAGAGAGAGAGAGGGAGTCACAGAATCCTCCAGGCTCGCTCGGAGCTGTCAGCACACGGACCAACGTGGGGCCCGAACGCACGAGCCATGAGATCATGACCTGAGCCGAAGTTGGAAGCTTAACCAACTGAGCCACCCGGGTGCCCCAAGAAATTTGCTTTTGAATCCATCTAGTCTAGGGCATTTATTATGTCAGCCAGAGCTGACTGATAAGGGAGAGACACTAAATTTTGGTGAACAGAAGTATAACCTACCACGGTCTCTGTCTATTCTTACTTAATCTTCTCAATGAACTTTTAAATTAGCTTGTCTGTATCTAAGGATGTGTTGTTTATTAGGATAATATTACATGAATTTCCTGATTATTAACTTACTGAGAATTGATATCTTTTTGATGTAGAGCTTCCTACTTGTGAATATGGTGTCTTTCATTTATTAGTTCTTGTAGCCTTCATATTTTTTTCTCCCATAGCTTTGTATGTTTTCTGTTAATGTATTGATATGTATTCTGCTTTTTGTTGTTGTTATAGTATGAATGTTTTTGTTTGTATGAAGACATTATTTTTATAATCTACAGTTTATAGAATTTTCTTATAGAAAATTCTTTCCTTTGTGACGCCTGGGTGGTGATTAAGTGTCCAGTTCTTGATTTTGGCTCAGGTCATGATCTCACAGTTGGTGGGATAGAGTCGGGCCTGCTGGTGTGCTCTCCTTGTCTCTCTGTCTTTCTGTCTCTCTGTCTCTCTGTCTCTCTGTCTGATCTCTCTGCCCCCTCCTGATTGTGTGTGCACTTTCACTATCTCTTTGTCTGTCTCAAACTTAAAAAAGAAAATTAGTTTCTTTCTATAGAATAGTTCTCATAGGATTCTTTTGAGTTTTCTACATAAATTATATTTAAATTATGACCGTTTTTACAACTATTTATCTCTTTTCAATTGCATTGACTGTCACCACTTGTAAATTGTTGAATAATTGTGGTGGGAGAGCACCTTTATACTCCAGTATTTCCTCATGAAGTGTGATGCTGCCTCTGGGGTAAGACATACACATTTAATCATTTTAAGGAAGAATCCTCTAAATCCCCTTTGGTTAATGGTTATTATTACAAATGGGAGAATATTTTGTAGATACCTGCTTAGTGTCTATTTGAATCATCATAGGACTTTTCAGAAACGTGAATATGATGACGTGTATTAATAGATTCCTTAGTATGGAGGTTATTTCTATTCCTGGAATAATCTCTAGAAATTTTCTCTGTGTCGTGGTGTCTCTCTCTTTCTCTGACAGTCAGCATTGGTGTGTCCTAAAACACGGCACCTGTTCCTTTCTCCTTTCAAAGTCTTAGGTTCTCTGTGAGCCGTTCCATTCACTCTGATGGCTTCAGCTACCACTAAAATTCTGCTGCTTCCCCAATGTTTATTTTCAGCTTGGATCTCTCCTGAGCTCCAGATCATGTATCCAGTTGCCAGTATGACATCCCTGCGTACGCACAGACTTCAGACATGCTGTGTCCAAAATCTCTGTCTCTTGTGCACACTCTGTGCCCTATTTTATTTCATCTTAATAACACCAGTATGTATCTAGCTGGTCATGCAGACAGCCGGGTTCTGTCTTCACTCTTCTCACAACAAATTAGAACCAACTTGTGTTCCTGCTTTCTTTTCGTTTTTGCTTTGTAGGATTAGTACCCTATTCTGTAATTTTATTGCTCTGTATCCTGTAACCCCAAGTTTGTCCTCTGTCACTCTTTTCTAAGCTCTTTCCCATCCTGCTTCTAGGGGAGGACTGTTAAAATGCAAATCTGGCCGTGTAACTTACCTCTTCTTACTGGCCCCTCATTATTGACACCCTGTGGTTTAGGAAGTAGGAGCCACTCACACTGGGGAGGACAGAAGCAACCCTTTGGGATAAGGAGGAAATACATGCGTCTGTACATGCTTTTAATGTATAAGTAATAAAAAGAACGGTGAGTGCATCAAATTTGTTGTGTTGGAATTAGGTCAGATATTTAAACGCAGAACTATAGGGGCGCCTGGGTGGCTTATCAGTTAAGTGTCTGACTTCAGCTCAGGTCATGATCTCGCAGTCTGTGAGTTCGAGCCCTGCGTCAGGCTCTGTGCTGACAGCTCAGAGCCTGGAGTCTGCTTCGGATTCTGTGTCTCCCTCTCTCTCTGCCCCTCCCCCACTTGCACTCTGTCTCCCTCTCTCTCTCAAAAAAAATTTTTTTTTAAATGCAAACTATAATCTGTTCCTTAAATACCTTTACTACCTTTATGTCTCGTCACAGCCTAGGAGCAACCATTTGGACATGGTGCTGTTTGTACTTCCATTAATGTAGCATGTGTACCTGTTGCCCTCGTGGCTTCTACTGTAGTCTCATAATTATGCGAATACGTTGTTCACATTAAACAGCTAATGTGTTTGGCTCTTCAGGGAAGTGTGATTGGATGGCACAAGGGCAGCTGTTTTTTTCTTTCTTACTCTTGTCTACATTAAACACGTCTAACCTCGTTTATCTAGTGCATTACTGCAGGTATGTGTTTATACTAAGGCCTCCATACCAGGTCATACACACCTTTGGGGAGCACAGTTATCTTTTCGTCTCTAGTAGCAAGGACGGTTCCAGCTTGACAAGGGAAACTTTATGATTGTACTTTTAGGGATTAAAGAGTTAACATGGGTAGGATAGTTCTACTGTGGATTTGCTTTAGCCACGGTATAGAGTACAAAGCATGGTATATTCTGTGTAAGACAAAACACACAAAAAAGAATGAACTCCCAGACTTGCTCTTCTGATCCCAGCTGATCCCTTGAATTGAGACATGTGTCATTCATTACAGGGGTTGGTGTCGTTTGAGGATGTGGCTGTGAACTTCACCTGGGAGGAGTGGCAGGACCTGGATGATGCCCAGCGGACCCTGTACAGGGTCGTGATGCTGGAGACCTACAGTAGCCTGGTGTCACTGGGTGAGTGAAAGTGTCTTAGTGTCCTAGCACTGCTTTCTTCATTGGTAAACGTGCAAACTGTTTATGAGGTTACATGCTACTTAGGTTTAAGATTCGAGGCCCAGAAGAACGTGGGTGTTCACCTCTCTAATCAGAGGTTCAGGTCGGCCCTTCGTTGCACGACTCTTGACGCTGTGCTCCTGTCATTCTTTAAAACGGTTTGGTAAAAGCCCCCCCTTTATTTCTGATCAACAGGGCACTGCATTACCAAACCTGAGGTGATCGTCAAGTTGGAGCAAGGAGCAGAGCCATGGACAGTAGAGGAACCCCTAGAGCAGAGCCTCCCAGGTCTGTCAGTGCATACTGGGCAGGGGTCTGGGAAGGGGAGAGCATAGCCGATGTTGGCCGTGCTGGGTTGTTTTTTACCCGTGCTTTTCCTAGGTTCAGACATGCTCTATTTAGTCTCCAAAGATGCTTCTTATGTATAAACCACCCCCATCTTTTTTTCTATTTTCTTAGTCTTACCCAAAATCCAGTCTTTACCTGCCTCCTCTTAGAATGTTTCTCTTTGTTAGCCACTGTCTGTAGGTTGTAAGATGCCCTCCTTTCCTCCATCCTCATGCACTAGTTTTTTTCAGACATTTATTTATATACTCATTATTCTTTCAACAAGTGTTAAGCAAGCGCTAGTCATTTTGTAATGATGGGGATAACGACAGTAATCAAACAAGCGCACTCCTTTCTAGGTGGTTACCAGTTAATTGAGTCAGCATGAAACACATATACGACATACGAAGTACATGTGAAGTAGTGGGATAACCCGCACAGATGTCACCGTGACAGAAAATGGGGTGTGCCATTTTAGTAAGGAAGCCCAGGGAAAGTGGTTTTGGGGTGATTAATTATTAAGACTGTACTTTGGGATAGCTTAAGTTTAAGGTGGCGATTTACCAAATTTGACAGTATAACATATAGGTGGATATAATATCTGGAGTAGAAATAGGACATCACTATTACAAGGTACAAGTTAGAGAAATTGTTAAAGGCAGAGGATTAGAGGAGGTTGCCCAGGGAGTTGTTAAGAAAAGAAGGGGAGCCCAGGACCAAGCGTTGTCAACCACGGCATCACAGGTGGCAGGAAGGTGTGGAGAACCACGCACAGTGTGGAAAGGGGCAGTCCATGGCATGGGAGGAGAATCTGGAGAACGTGTGTCCTCGAGGCCAGTGGAGCCCGGGGTTTCAGGGTGCAGTTGCTTACGCTAAATCATTCTGAAACAATGACCCATACACGGACTCCATTTTCGCTGAAACTAGGACACGTGCAAAACTCCAGAGTGCAAAACACAAGCCTTTAGAAACTGCACATTGTCAAGTAGGGCTGCATATACCAGGAAGTGGGGTGGGGATGCCAGGGTTTTTGATCTAAGAAGGAGCCAGAAAGAGGTTTTCCAATGATGGTGGGCACAGCCTGGGTTGCAGAGTTTAAACCCTTTAGGCCAGCAGGGAGGGGTAGCCCAGTGTGGAGGATTGGAGCTCTCTGTACCTGTTATGGTTGTGAGAAGCCAAGCATGCTGGGTTTAATTAGGAATTAGCCGAAAGTGGTCTCTGGCTGGCATGGAGAAGGAGAGATGATGCCTTTGAAAAACCCCACAGATGCCCAGGGAAAGGTGAAAAAGCAAAGAAATGTGGGAACAAATCCTTGTTCCTAAGCAACATCCCTGCTGAGATGACAGAAGAATGGCTCTGTACTGCATCCTGAAGTGGCGGATCCAGGAAGACCTTGTCGTCTTCAAAGCTGAGTGATGAGAAAAGGCCCAGCACAAGTGACCTACAGTTATTGTGAGAGAAAGCGGGAAATGGAACAGGAACACAAATGGCAGATGAAGAGAAGTCAGCTGAACACTAAGACTAGGGAATAGGTGAATATTGTGACCAATGGTTTCCTCATGGATTCAAAAAGGAAAAAAAAAAAAAAACGATAAAAAAGCAAAATCAACAAATAAATAAAACCATGATCTGACATTAGAGAATCTGTTGGTGTAACTTGTTACATGATTTCATTAGAAAGAAAAATCGTATACTTATCATAATCATACCCATTTTAACTGTGTAAAATTCTTATCCTACACGATGGAAAGAAACTTCTCCATTTTTACATGAACATTCCGTAAGAAATGCTTAGGTGTGGTTCATACATATGGTTACTTTGTCTCATTTTAGATGTCCAGACTGCAGGTGACCTGATGGAGACTGGCCAGGAGTATCAGAGCAGACTTTTGTGGCAAGTTGGATTGGCCAACTATGAAACGTCAACGAAGGAGAGAACCAGTTTGGGAAAAACACTTAATTTGAGTGCAGCCGATGTTTCAAAACTGATTGTAAATAACGGAAGCTACTCAGGAGTGAAGGCAGAGTTGTTTAATGTGTGCCAGAACACGTTTCTCCCTGGTGAGCCTGGTGGGATGCGTGTTGGAGAGAATGCCAAGGAATGTCATACAACTGGGAGCCCCCTCAGGTGTGCCGAGTGTCCTAGTTGTCATCCGAGGAATCAGACTTTGCAGCAGCCTCTTGAATTTAGTGGGCAAGGGAAAGACTTCAACAAGGGGGCAACACTCTGTACCTATAGGAGAGCTCACATGGGAGAGACTGCCTGTAGGTATAATGAACATCAGGAAGCCTGTGGTATGTCAGCTGTCACTGCCCAAGAGAGAACTCACATAGGGGAGAATCACTGTGGATGTAACAAATGGAGGAACACTTTTTGTGAGAAACCAACACAGTTGCATCTTGGTCTAGCCGATTTCGAGGAGCAACGCCATAAACATGATCAAAGCGGGGCTAATTTCAGCAAGAAATCACACCTCGCTCAGCTTTCGAGAACTCTGTTAGAAGAGAAAACTTTTGAATGTGATGTATGTGCTAAAACTTTCTACAAGAGGTCTAATCTCAGTAAACATCGGAAAATACACACAGGAGAGAAACCCTATAAATGTAGCGAGTGTGAGAAGACCTTCAGTAGTAAAACAGTTCTTACAGTACATCGGAGAACTCATACAGGGGAGAAGCCCTATGCATGTGTCGAATGTGAGAAATCTTTCTGCCATAAGTCACACCTGACTGTTCATCAGAGAATCCACACAGGGGAAAAACCGTATGAATGTTATGAATGTGGGAAATCCTTCCCTGTGAAAACAAAACTCACCGTACATCTGAGAACACACACAGGGGAGAAGCCCTATGAATGTAATGAATGTAGAAAAACCTTTTATGAGAAGTCAGCTCTCACTGCACATCAGAGAACTCACACAGGTGAGAAACTCCACGAATGTAAAGAATGCAGGAAAGCTTTCTGTGGGAAGTCAGCCCTCACTGTACATCAGAGAACTCACACAGGAGAGAAACCCTATGAGTGCAAAGAATGTTGGAAGAGTTTCTGCCGGAGGTCAGCCCTCGCTGTCCATCAGAGAACTCACACAGGAGAGAAACCCTATGGATGCAATGAATGTGGGAAGGCCTTCTGTCAGAAATCACACCTCAGCAAACATTTGAGAACTCACACAGGGGAGAAGTCATGTATGGCAGAGACTGGCAGTGTATTCTCCAAGACTCACTTTCTTTTTCTCTTGGCACATAGTTAGTCTGCATTTCTCAGCCTTCCTTTTCCAGGACCGTGTATCTGAGCTCTGGTTGGTGGTATGGAAACACAGTGGTGAACGTTAATTTAGGCCTCTCCCACAGAAACTCTTCGGTGCGCACTTGGTTGCTCATGCCTGTGAGTCCTAAATACAGATGTCATCTAGGGTAGCCTTGGGAACACATGGCAGAAGATGGCAATTGTGACTTTGGACAGAAGATGTACCCCCCAAACTCCATGTGTAACTGACACAAGTGAGAGACATCTATGCTGTTGAGCTGTCCCACGTCTGGTCTTGAAGCACTGCCGCACCACCACCCTGCCATTGCTCATTCGCTTTATGAGCAAGAGCATTCTGGGACAGGTTCCGGCTTTGGTACATCAGAAAATTCACACAGTGGAGAAGCCTGTGTTATGTTCTTTCATCCCCTAGTTTGTTTATGAAAACAAGTGAAATCATTGGAGAAACAAAGAATCAACATATTTGAGTATGTTTTTATCTGTCAGAGGTATCATGAACACTGAGAACTAAGGATAGTACAGCCTTGAAGTGTCTTTAATGTGTCAAGAGTTTCAATAAAACTTTTTTATGTATGAGAGAATTTGTAATGAAGGGAAGATAATCAATTTAGGTAATATGGATGAAAAATTTCAAAGAAATATTAAATACAGTATTGAGGTATTAAAAAAGAGTTGACTAAATGTCAGTGGTTGCCTGCTGGTGGTGATTTTGCCTCCTAGGGGATGTTTAGTGATATCTGGAGATGTTTCTGGTGTCTGCAACTGGGGATTGGGAAGTGCTGCTGGCATCTCCACAGAGGCCAGAGATACTGTTGAACACCCCACAATTTACAGAACAGCGCGCACAACAAAGGAAGATCAGGCCACAATTCTAATAGTGCCAAAGTTGAAAAACCCTACTCTAGACATACTTCCTGTGCCCATTCTGGTTTTTTACGCATAAAAGTTCAACTATTCTCAACCTGTGGAGTATGTTGGGTTTAAGTGTATGAGTATTCTATGTTAACAGAAATTTTGTTAATGGAACCAACCACCATAATGGTAGGGAATGTATACCCTTAATATTGTGACTTATGTTAGGATTTTCCACATTAAATTTCACTCTTGCCTCTTATATGTTGCTAAATATATCATCATGTCTAAAATCTTGTACTACATACTTTTTTTCCTACCCTCCTAGTATATAAATTTGCATGAATATTATTACTAAATTGTCTCAACTAAATCAGATCACTTTTTTCCTAAAGTTTTCAGCTAACACAACCAGCCAGTGGCAGTAATAGAAATGTCTTTAACTAGAAGTGTCCAAACTAGGTGTGTAATTGTTAACACCTTAAGCCTAAGTTAAGGTAAACAGCTGTGAACAAAATGTGTCCCTTCATCCTTCTTGATGCAAAGCAGGCTCTGGAAGGAAAATCTCCCTCTTCCTGTTACTTGTATGTTTGATGGAGCGGCAGCACAGGTTGGAGTGCTTGTTGCTGTGTGCTGTGTAACAGATCACGCGTTTGCATTGTGGATGGAGTGCTGTGTGGGAGCCTTGCAGCTCACAGGCTGCACTTGTGAGCTGTGTGTTCACAGACCTTCACATGTCCCGCTTCTGTGTCTTCATATTCAAGAGGAAATAATACTAGAAACTGCTGCAAAGGGTTGTTGTGAGGAGTAAAATAGGTCAGATAACTAAGATGCTTCACAACATTACCTGGCACCTGGCAGCAGTATATAACTGTTAGCTATGATGGTACCATAATTACAAAATTAATATGTTGGTGGGAGGCTTGAACAGACTGGCTACACAAGGTTCATGTTCAAAATTTTTGCCAAGGTCTATTTTATTTTCTTGCCTACTTCTACACAATTAGGGATTTCTTCTTCTTCTTTTTAATGTTTATATTTGAGAGAGAGCATGAGCAGGGGAGGAGAGAGAGAGACAGAGACACAGAATCCAAAGCAGGCCCCAGGCTTTGAGCTGTCAGCACAGAGCCTGATGTGGGGCTCCAACATGAACTGTAAGATCATGACCTGAGCCGAAGTTGGACACCAAACTGAACGAGCCACCCAGGCACCCAATTAGGGATTCATCTTGATTGGAACGTTTATGATTACCTCGACTAACCTCTAATTCATTTGAGCTTGACACGTGACTCATCCCTACCAGTGTTGTTTAAGATTCTGTCATGGGAATGCTCACTCAAAAAAAGAGACATAGGCAAATGTAGTTCTGTTGCTACATTCACACCCTTCTAAGTCTCCTCAAGACCTTAAATAAAGATGTTTACCTCAAAATGTAGGACCTCATCATCTGTATCTGGTCTACGTGCACATAATCTTGTTGGACACAGTCCCTTGTCTGTGACTTAGTCTGAAACCCTAGGACCTGATGTGACTAGTTATGTGCCCTGCACACACTCAACACACAATGGTAGCACAGAGATGAGGGATTCACTGATGGTCCATTCGAGGGAGAGGAACTGGGAGGCACTTAGCCTCCCATACACAGAAACTGAAATCTGGCAGGGCACACCATCAGTTCCTTAATTAGGATGCAGTGGTTCTGGGAATGACGTTAGGGCTCTGGATTCTGCACTCCGTCACCTCTCTTCTGCATGACCTAGCCTGATTTATTCATTTTGCTATCTAGTTTCTTCAGTTCTGGTTCCTGCCCAGAGGGCTCTTCTCATTTGAACTGTTTCTAAAACTTATGTTTCAAATTGATTTCATACCTTTAAGAAAGTTTTTGGATTTCTGATAAATTATAATGTAGTCCACTAGGGGAAAGCCACCCCTATATTTCTGGAACAGGATCCACTCCACCTCGAACTGAGAGATGTGGGGACAGTGCTACTATTTATCATCTGTCATAAGGGTTTACAAGGCACACTCTTTAGAGTCTCAAGAAAAGGGTCTTAGAGCAACACCCTTGGTCTGAGATTTGCTCTGATGCTCCATTTTGCCGGTAGCATCCTGATTGTGACCTGTAGCCTGCATTCATTTCATACTTCAGGGATCTTTGTTTCTGACTGGAGACGCTGGGAAGGAGGAACAGTTTTATTTTCACACCTAGGTAGTCCTGGCTCCTTGGTGTTTTGTCTAGATTGTTCTCTAAAACTGAACGATTCTTTTAGCTCCTCCGTCTCTACCTATACCTATGGTAAGTGACTCTACCAGCTATGGATTTTTTTTTGTCTCAGCTAGAAACCCACCCTTGGTTGCTCTACTATGTGATGCTGGGGCTACATTTCTCTTATTCCAGCTGACACAATCTCTGGGTTTCCAAAGAAAGGGCCTGGAGGGAGATTGCAAGGCAGAGCAGGAAAGAGGATCTTCTTCCTTGGCAGATATCCATGTGGTTGTGAGCAGGGGTGGGGAAGGTCCTGGTCTTGTTTCTCTGTCTAGAACTTTAGTACAGTGAATAGTATTTGAACATACCCTAAAGTGCTTTAAACATTTCACTAATAAGTATTAAAGAAGGTACCTTCTATTCCTAGATTTTACACTTTTTTTTAATTTAAATAGGTGTTGGATTTTGTCAAATCCAATAGGTGTTGGATTTTTGTGCTTCTGTTGAAGTAAGCATGTGTCTTTTTATTTAATTAAAAAAAATTTAATCTTTATTTTTGAGAATGAGAGAGACAAAAGGAGAGCAGGGGAGGAACAGAGAGAGAGGGAGACCCAGAATCCAAAGCAGGCTCCAGGCTCTGAGCCGTCAGCACAGAGCCTGATGTAGGGCTCGAGCCCACGAACCGGGAGATCATGACCTGAACCAAAGCTGGACACTTAACCGACTGAGCCATCCAGGCGCCCCTCATGTGTCTTTTTTTATTGTGAATCACCTGAAGCTACAAAATTAGCTGAACTGCTGCTATTCAAGGTGATTATTTCCACTGCTACTCAGGGGAATGTACTAATTTCCAGGCAATGCAGGAGTTGTTCTGATAAGGTGTAACCAATTCATTTATGACACAGGTCTGATTAACTCCATGTCAGAAAACTGGGAGATTTATGCCTGGTGTCTCTAACTGATGGAGTAATTTCCCACCATGTCACATTCCCCGTTCTTCCACAGAAACAGTACTCTCCAGGGAGCCTGTTTGGACCTCTCTGCAATCCCACCACGTTACTGTCCTACCTGGATGTGGGAGTCTTTCAAGACAAGGAATCTCTTCCTACTTCATTCACTGTATTTTGGCTCAGGAGCACTGCTGCCCTTTATTGGGTGAGTGCATTTTCACGGAGTCTTAGGTGACTGACTCCCAGCACACAGGATTTCTAAGACACTTATGTTCTTGTGACAGGTGTCGGTTACATATTTTGTGCCCAGGAAGGCACAAACTGCACTTGACCTCCAATTATGTTTTGGTTTTTTTCTCAGCTAATCAGTGGAGACTGTGGGCAAGGGACTGACTGGATGAGAACCCCCAGCACCTCCATCCCCACTGTTGAGATTTCTGGGATTCGGTTTACTTCAGGCCTGAATAAGGAATTAAAGAAACAATCACACTGTGGCTTTGCAGACCTGCATCCTTCTGCCTGGGAACCGAGAACAGTGTGTTAAGTCCTAGAAAGGAGCAGACCAGAGACTATGAGGGTAGGGAGGCCTGCTGTAGCCCTCTGGCTGAGGCCAAGGCTTTACACAGTCTCAGGGGCCAGACAAGCCCTACCCCCTCTGCATAAACTCAGCTGAGGCAGTTGTACTGAAATAGTGCCTTTATTTCCTGAAGTTCATGGAATATGCTCCAAGGCAAAGAGAGTCCTTGCCTAGGAGGGCATAGTATGGCCTTGCTTGGTGGGCAGCCCTGGGTCTTTCTCCTTGCTGACTCCTAGGAGCTTAGGATTGGCCTGTGGGAGGTCAGAGTCTGAGGAGGGAAATGTCCATGTATCCCTGTGCCCACACCCTCCCTGGGACCTGCCTCTTCCCACTCCACACTGCCAGCCCCTGCATTTCTGTCTTCTTTGTGCCCTGTGGGAGCACCCTTCCCCAAAGACCATCCTCTGAGGACTCTCGATCCCCTTCTTTGCCTTCCTGCACCCAGCTCCTTGCATGAGCTATTTCTGCTCCCTGCCACCCAACCCAGGGCTCACAAGTTCTCCTGGGCCAGCCCCTTCATCTTGTTTGCTTTGGGCTTGAGCAGGGATCTGCACCCCAAGCGTTTCCAGCTCTTCCTTAAGCCTGGACAGACAGAGGCAGGGTAGGAGTGTGGGGAGGGGGAAGGGGAGGAGAAAGGACAAGAGGCTGTGAAGAGACCAGGAGACAGGCTGAAAAGGGAGCAGAGATGCCTCAGCCACCTTCCCCTAGAGGACTGGGGGGAGGGCCTCCACACGCACCTCTGCCTCTTTTGCTGTAGCTGCTGGCACTTCTGCTGCAGCTGTTCATGGTGCTGGGCAGCAGCCTCTAGGAGCTCCCGGGCCTTCCTGTTCTCCTCTTCAAACATATGTCTGAGGGGGGTGGGCATCAGCACTGGCATCTCCCTCCCTCCACCCCAGTCCCTGTCCCTGTCCTGCTCGTCTTACACTGCAGCTGCTGCCTCCTGGCTGCGGAGAAAGAGCCCCTCAGCAGTGGTCGAGCAACCGTCAGCCCCAAACTGGGAACACAGACGATGCTTCACGTCCTCCAGCTTTGCTTCCACGAGCTTCTCTGCGGCAGGAAGGGACAGATAAGCAGGGCAGTGCAAGGCAAATCAGGGCCTCCCCAATCTCCAGGCCTCACCTTCCCTGAGCAATTGCTCCTTGCTGCTGTCCAGGGCGCCAATCTCCTGGGCCATCTGCTCTGGTCTCTGAGTAGGTAGAAAGGAGGCCTGTGCATGTGTTTCGGCCTACCCCCATGCACCTCAGACAAGCCTACCTCCCTTCCTACTACTCGGGCCCTCTGGGCACACAGGGCACGTTCCAGCCTCAGGGCCTTTGTACTGGCCATCCTCTCCACCTGGAACTGTCTCACCCCAGACACCTGTGATGCTGTGCTTGAGAGGCTCACGAGGTGGTTAACGTTCGGTAATCTTGGAAGCTTTGACGTGAGGCAAGCATTTATTACAGGGGATCCTAAAAGCATCACTAACCAGAAGTGTTCCCTGGAGAATCATTTACTAGCCCTGCATTGCCGTTTCTCTTCCCCTTACCTGGCCTCTTCAATGAACCTCTCTCTCTATCCCAACGTCTGTTCTCTCTGCCCCTTTCACTTGGTATCTAGGATCCCCAAAGGGCAAACACCAGTCTGCTTGGTTCCCTGCTGTCTGCCCTGTGGCAGTCATGGCTGCAAACACATCCATGGATCTTCTCTATGGATAACCTTTCCTGACTTCATCAGGGCTCCTCCTGGTCACTGCAGGGCCCTGGGGGAGCAGCAGAGAGGGCGGGCAGGACCAGTGAAGAGGATGACACCGGGTGGCAGTGAGGGTGGGGATAAAGCACTGAGTTGAGGGCCATTTTGACGTTAGGCCACCAAGGCTGGCTCAAAAGCCGGTGAGAGGAAGGAGGCCTGCGGCGTGACCTTCAGTTTGGGGCCAGGGACTCTTAGGGAAGATGTGCAAGGTGGGAGGAATGGCTGTGAGTGACTCACGTGGAACTCCCAGAGGTCCTTGTGCTGGCCCATCAGATCCTCCAGCTGTTCCTCAAAATCCAACCTGGGGGCCAGCCACACAAGATGAGGGACCATTGGCCGAGACACCCCTCCCCAGCCAGGCCCAGGCCAGGGGTCTTCATGTACAGACCATGGGAGGCTTGCCCATGTTCTTTGCTTGGCAGGGAGCACCTTCCCCACCTTGACCTTCCAAACCTCAGGTCAGCCAGCTCCTCTTCTAACCCCCATCCCTGATATTACCTGCACCTACAACCCATCCTCGCACACTGCCCCCTCACCCCCCACCTGGCCTGGAGCACTGGGCTTCACCTCAGTTGCCTCTGTTTGTTCTTCTCGTCCTCGATCTGGGAGTTCAGGGCAGAAATTCGCTCCTTGCACTCCTGCAGCGTGGTCTGCTTCCTGCGAAGAGGCAAAGCAGCCCTCAGTCATGTTCTCTGAATGTCTCCCAGGATGGGGCTGGGTGGGGCTTCTGCCTCCTCTTGGGGTGTGTTGTAGCCTTCTAAATTGAGGTCCTTCTCTAGTAACTTCATGGGTTGGGGCATGAGCATGTGCCCCCTGGGAATAGTGTAGTCACCGGGGCATGGTCAACTGCGAACACACACACACACACACACACACACACACACACACTAATCTCATCCCAATTTCCCCACACAGTTCCAGTCTTGGTATGCCAGGGCTCAGTGACTCTGCTCACAAAATAAGCTAAACCAATGTTCAGGAAGTGGAGAGGTGGATTCACAAATACTGAGGTGGATGGAAGGGTCCCGATGAATAGAGAGAGACGGAATGGCTTGATGCCTCAATGAAGGGACAGATGAGTGGACAGCCAGCCAAGGGGCCTATTTTGGGAAGAGTGACAGGCACAGAAGAAAAAACAGCCAAAGGAATTTGGTATTCTAGCAAACGAATGATTATCCCAGTGAGTGAGAGTGTTCTTAACACTACTGCCTACTGTTGGGTCCAAGGTGGGAAGACACGCATCTGACCCCTCCGTTTTAAAAACGGAGGAAATGAGAGCCCTGGGTCCATGACTGAGTTTCCCTCTTTCTCTACTCCCCCACAATGAAGGGGAAAGAAGAGCAAGGCCCAGCTGGAAGGTCTTACCTCTGTGCCTCACTTTCCTTCTCTTGGCAGTGGAGTCTGAGGATCCTTAGGGTCTCTGCAGGGATAGGAACCAAGGGCCCCAGGAGAACCCATTAAAGCATCAGGCCTGGGCATAGTTAATACGGTCAGATCACGTGGAGTCTCGTGGACACCTGATTGGGCTTTGTAATTTGCTTCAAGTCTGGTGGAAGCCACAGGAGGGATGCAAGAGGATTCAGGTTTCAAAAGGGTTCGGCTGCTGTGGAGAGACTGTCACACTGCCTCTGCAGGGTGACAAAGGCAAAAGCCTGGACACAGAATGGCTACAATTACCTTGCTTTTTGTTCAAGGTCTCTTTCAGACGTACTTCCTCTCCACTCACTGGAAAACACAGTAACATGTTCAGGCATCAGGTACCACCCACTGCACCCTCAGAGAGCATACCTGCCCACAGTCACACAGGCGGTTTGGGTCAACTGTACCCCAGTCCCAACTGTGGACCCCTTGAGTTGAGCCCCCTCCCATCTTGTGTGCACACTCCCTGATGTGGCAGCAAAGGGCCCTGATGTTGATAAAGGGTTGACTGTGAGGGTCCTGCAGAATGCCAGTGCACTTTACATGGACGGGAGAGAAAGACACATCATCTGAACTGGGATATGGGCTATGAAGAAACACATCAAGCAGTAAGGGGAATGTGATCAGGTGGGGACAAGGTGCTGTCTTTAGATGGGATGACCGGGGTAGGTTTCTCTCAGAAGGGGACATTCAAGCTAAGAGCTGATGGTGATGATGTATGGCAATAGAAACCAGTGGTATCTGGGGCAGAAGAGTCTAGCAAAGGCCCTGAGGTGGGAGTATGCTTGGACAGTAGAGAGTGGGAGACTGGTAGGACCTGATGCCACAGAGGGGGCAGGAGCCCTTGGCCGCAGCGAGAATGCTAAGGGTCCAGAATATTGAGTCCAGGAAGGCATGACACTGGGGACCTCTGGGTGACCGAACCCTGCATGCTTACGTGAGTCCATTTCCTTCTGCAGGGCCTCCCAAACAGTCCGGGCCTCTCCCAGCTCCTCACTGGCTTTCTTTTTTGCTGTGCCAAAACAAAACAAACAAAACAAAACAAAACAAAACAAAACAAGAAACCAGACAACGTGTAAGTGCAACATCCAACTACACCATTCCTTGCAAATAGTGACGTTTCACATTTGTCTTCAAGCAAACTGGGCAGGGGGTGGGGAGGACACATTTTACAGGGCAAGAAATGAGGTTTCCAGAGCCCAAGCCCTTCTTGTTGGTCTCAGTTGGCAGCAGGGCCAGGTTCACGGACATGTGACTACAGCAGTTGCCTTTAGAAAAACCCACCCTTGGTTTGACCTGCTGCTGTGGTCCTGAAATACATACTTAGTAATCCTGTAACCAGGGGCCCTGCAAATCATGTAGCTTGTCCCTGAGCTCACCTTGCTGAACCTCATTAATCCGATTAATCAGGACCTCAACCCTGGGCTCTAGGCTTCCCGCTGTAGGGAGGAAAGGAGGTTGAATGGAGGTGACAGGGCAGGCAGAGGGAGTTGGGGGCCCTACAGGGACTCTCATTCTGGGTAGAGGATACAAGGGAAAAAACAGAGATACTGAGTCAGGCTGTAGTCATCACAGTCAAGAAAAATAGAGGGGCAAGGAATTAATTAAAGCGCGAAGGAGTGGGGCATGCTCTTCAGATACGGGAAGACCTCTTGAAGGCCTTAAATCAAGGGGAGGGCAGTTCCCGGGTGGGGTGGTAGGTAGTCAGTGCAAAAGGCCTTCCCTGAAGTGGGAACATGGCTAGAAGAAGCCATGTGAGCAAGCAGAGAGCAGCAGAGGTAAGGTGGAGGGAAAGGAGGTGAAGGTGAAAACCTGGATTTAACTGAGTGTGGTGGGGACCACATGGGTGGCTAGCAAGGGGGCTTGGGGGAAATGTTATACTTTAATTTCAAATCCTTGGGCTATATTTGTACTTCAAAGAAGTTTTAAAAAGTAGGAAAGAGCCAATGGGTTAATTTCCAAAGGTTGTGAATTGTGAGTCCTGGAACTTAATCCACTGCCGCCTTTTCCCAAAGCTCAGGCTGTGCCTCAGTTACAGAGAAGACATGTGACCTTTCTGCAACTTCTTCATCATTTCCATCAAGTCTTCAATTTTCTGTGAGGACTTGGCCTGCCCTGTGGAGACACAACCAAACATTTCACAATCCCAAAGGAGAGGGCCCAAGGAAGGGTCCAATAACTTTGGTATGGGACTGAGGGGGGCTCAGATCTCCAGCCAGAGTGGTGCTCTTGCCCCTTGTCTTGAGGTAGACACTGAATTCGAGAGGAGTCAGGCTATTTCATGGTCAACTTTTCCTAAAGTGTGAAATCATACCACAGAATTTCCCTTAATAAAACCCAGGGCAAGGGGAGGGGTGAACTTTCACTGCCTGTACTATTCAAGACTGGGTCAAACCTCATGATGTAATAATGAAAGGAAAAGAAAGGAGGGGCAAAAAGCAAAACAAAACTGGAAACAAGGGGTCAAAAGTCACTGTAACTGGCAGATGGCTAATTAACTAGAAAGTTCTAGAGTCTTATTAAAAAACCCCACAATGAATAGTAAGAAAATTTAATAAGACACCATGTCATTTGCACATAAATACAAAGAGCTATTCTATATACATAATCAATTACTCTGAAGCCTGTGAGTAGAATATTTCGTATTCACTTGTTTATAACCAATACAGGCACTTATTTTTAATTCCTTAATGAACTAGTAGATGTTGGCAATTATTAATGGTACTAACGTCACAAGAGAGATAAATGGACATTATGAGCCACTTGATGTAAAAATACAACATAGGATTCTTGCCAAAAAAGAAGTCAGAGTAATGCCTTTTAATTCTCTTAATCTAAATACTGATTTAGGGAAAATACATGAACACAGGACACATGGGGATGCAATTAGCAACATCCAGACTGGGAGCTTTACAGGAAAAAATCAGGACTTTTAACAAATTTTTTTTTTGGGGGGGGGGAGGAAAAAAGGAAGATCCTTACAGATGAAAGGGGATTAAAAAGACATATACTCAATACTCAAAAACAGACTGTATTTAGATCCTGATTCGACAAGTGCACTTTAAAAAATAGTGGTGACATAATCAGAGAAATTTGAAAACTGGGTTTTTGGCGAAACAGGAACTATTGTAGCTGTTATTCAGACAGAACAGTACTACTGTGGTTAGTTTTCTGGAAAGAGTACAGTACTATATTTTAGAGATGTTAGAGATACATATGGAAATGTTTATGGATGATATGCTATGATGCCTGTGCTGCTTCAAAATGAAATAGTGGAGTGGGTGAGGATAAAAAGGAAACAAGGTTGGCCAAAAGCTTATAACCGTCAAAGTGGAAAAGATGGGCTCATGGGGGTAATTTTATACTTTGTTTTTGCCTTTTGTATATGCTTAAATTTTTCCATAATAAAAAGTTTTTAAAAAGCAACCAGTCAGGGGTGCCTGGCTGGCACATAGAGCATGTGACTCTTGCTCTCAGGGTTACAATTTTGAGCCCCATGTTGGGTGCAGAGAGTACTTAGAATAAAATCTTTAAAAAAAAGCAATGAGTCAATATAAAGAAGGTAAACAATCACTGCTTTCAAAGAGTGGAAGAAAGGAGGGGACAGTTACGCAAAAATTTTACAAATGGCCCATAGATATTTGACAAGATATACAATATCAGTCATGATTAATGAGATGAAAACAGCATATCATACCTATCTGGTTGGTAAAGATGAGTAAGTCTGACAATGGCCAGTGAGATGATGTGGGGAAATTGACACACAGATAGGCTGGAAACTGATGTGACCTTTCAGAGGACAGTTTTACTACATCAGCATTTTGAAGGCATAATTATGTATGAGACATGCTCATCTAAGTATGCAAAAGGCATGTTAAAAGACACGGAAGCAGTATTTGTCATGTCAAAAGTGGGAAACAACGTGGATGCCCATCAGCCGAAAAGTACGATCCATCCCCACAACAAAATACTGTGCAGCCATTGAAAAGGAGGTAGATTCATTATGCATTAAACATGGAAGGAGACCCTAGACAGATGAAAAGTCAGTAAAAAATTGTGCATAGACTCCCATATGGCTACAAAAAGAGGTGAAATATATGCCAGTCTACAAACATATGCATACCACGTCCAGATAATTTGTGGCCAGAATCACCAAAATATTCTCAGCAGTAGTTACCTCTGGAGGGTAGGACTAGGAAGGAGGATGTTTGTCTTTCACCATACACACTTCTGCATATGGCTGTATTTTTTAAAGCTAACTGGCCCAAGTGACCCCAAATTGATCTTTACAGTTTGTTTGGGCAACCAATTCCCCAGGTATTATTAACAGCCTAGGCAGTGAGCTGCACTGTTTTTACCCTCTATTGCCTATGTAGTGCCCGCCATAAGGCAAAGCACAGCCTGGCAAGAAATACCTGTTGAATTAACAAAAAATCCGATCCCCCATTGCTAACATTTCTGAACCTTGAGACTGAGTTGCAGACACAAGACCTCAGACACAAGGACCAGAAGTCCCGGTGTGAAGCGCAAAGGGCAAGGACACTCTCCTATGTAGTAAGCACCGTGCAACGCATGTTGAAATACTCTGGTCTGATGTGATGGTGCCAGGAGATGGGGCTTTGGGGAGGTGATTGGGTCATGATGGCGGAGTCCTGACGAATGGGAGCAGTGCCTTTATAAAAGCGACCCCAGACAACTCCCCGGCCCCCCGCCCCCCGTGAGGATGCAGCCAGAGGATGGTCACGCAGGCACCGGGAGCTGGTCCTCACCAGACGCCCTATCTGCCGATGCCTTGGTCCCAGACTTCCAGCCTCCGGAGGCACAAGAAGCAAAGTTCAGTGGTCACGGGGCGATCCAGGTTAGGGTACTGCATTATAGCAGCGCAAACGCAGCCACTGGTGAAGTGACTAAACCACCCACGTGGACTAGCTTATGGGAGGCACCTGAAACAGCCACACCGGAAGGCTCCTTTGGCGCAGCCTTGGCCATCGGAGGCGTTTAATACAAGGGGTGCATATGCATCCGTCCCATTTTCCTCTTCGTGCCTGGCTGCCACTCTCTGCTCCAGGCGAGCCTTGCGTGCGAAGGTTCGCTACTCACACCTCTCCTCTGTGGGACAGACACCCCGGAGCCGCGCCGGGTCCCAAGGCTGCACCAGTGTAGGTGGGTCTGAAGGGAGCGAGGGCAGGCTCAGCCCCTCGAGGGAGGCGAGCGTTCCAGGAGCGCACCGCGGGGCCGGGTGGCGCCACCCCTGCCCGCGGAGCTGGGCGTCAGGTCGGCGCCAGGTCGGCGTCAGGGAGGAAAAACAACGCGGACGCCGCGTGCCGCCGGCCTGGACCCAGCCTCGGAAAAGAATGCCCGGGTAAGAACCGTTCTGGGGCAGCAGGGACGCCCAGACGTGGCTGCGAGCACAGAGGGAGGCGGCTCACTCAGGAGCTGCGCGCAGAGAGCCGCTCGGCCCAACAGAAAGGGTGTCCCCAGGGCTACTTCACACAGCCGAGGCCGACCTGCCGGCGGTGACCCTGCGTTTCCTCGGCGGCGGGAGGAGCGGGGGTTGGGGGGCCGCCGCGTGTCCCCGCCCCACCTCCCAGGGGCGTCGGGGCCCAGCACTACCTCCTGCCTTCTCAGCCGGGTCCGTGGCTCCCACCCGCTCCGCGCTCGGAGGCCCCAGCCGCCCCGCCATTCCCTCCGCTCGCAGACTCCCTCCGTGTTGGCGCCTCGGTTGGGATTGGACCAAACCTGCGCGGGGGGGCGGGGCGCCCCGCGGCACGCCTGCGCAGTGTGCTCCAGGCGCGGTGAGCCTCGAGCTGAGGCGGGGCTCAAAGGCTGAACACAGGTGCTAGTGCGCATGTTTAAAGTCTCTGGGGCCGCAAACTCAGAGTAGGGGAGGTGGGGGTGGGAGTACGTGGTCTTCCAGGCTTGCGATTGGCAGTTGAGGAGTCGGTGACTGCGCATGTGCAGACACCTCCAGCGGGGCCTCCCCGACCTTACGGAGCTTGCGGAGGTTAGGTGGAGAGCACCTTTGCCGTGTGTTGGGCCCGGGTTTGGATTCTTGTCTCTACTGGTATTCCTTGCTGCACACCTGGGGGTGTAACCACAGGACTGTAGCCTCTAACTAGGCAGCATGGAATTTCTTGGAGTCTAGAGTAGGAAATTTACTCCTAGATCCTCGGGAGAGCGAGCTTGTCTCAACACTGCATTTGTCAATAAGTTTCTTGTTTTTCATCTTATTCATTCTCTGTGCCTGGAAAAAGCTTTCCTTTGTTTAGTTCTGCGGAGCTGTCCTCTATTTGCTACACGGGGTGCTGCGTGATTTGTGAATCAGTTAGTAAAGCCAATTAGATACTTAAATTCACTTTTGTTAACACCTCCCCATAATAAGGGACAAGTGAAGTGGAGGAGAAACAGAAGTTTAGTAACACGGATTCCTCCTGTATACATGGAAGAAACCCAGGGAAGCTGAGTAGGTCCCTGAGATGGCTTACCACCACCTTACCTGCTATTATGGGCTAAAGATAAAGACTTTGATTTGAGGAGCAAACAAGGGAAATGGGGGTAACGGTGGGTGGTAACGGTGTCTTTCCCATTGATAAAAGTTTCTACAAATTTAGAGTCCTCCTTCTCTTCCTAGCACAAAAGGCGATTTTCCTTTTAAATGTAAATGTTCCTTACCTAAAGACAACTTCTACTCAGTCCTCAGAGGTCCTTTTGTGTCTGCTGTTCGTTAAAATTAATCACACCTGTCAACCTTAAAAATAAAGCTACCGTTTATTTTACCGGCAAAAGACAGGTTTATTTGGGAACAGTAGAGAATTGCCACTGTGACAAGCAAACTACCGCAAAAGCCCCCGTGAGTCCTGAGAAAGAAGGAAGGAGAGGAGGTTCTTTTATAGAGGAGGCAGGGCGTGGGGAAGGGGGGCTGTTGTAAACTAAAAGTCTGTTGGCATAAACTGGGGGGCGGGGGGGGGCTGGAAGAGTAGTGGCTTCTCATTGGCTGGGCAGTGAGTGTCTCTCATTGGCTGGGCTGTTGCTGGGGGGAGGAAGAGGCCTTCTTTCCTCCTGCTGGGATAGTGAAGTGTATCTACCTGCAAGGTGTCTCTTTTCCTGTTGCTAGAGTCTTAAGAGTGCCCTCTTCCAAACCTTAGGACTTAATTTCAGTGAGGTTTCTTATTATTAATTTTCCCAGGCTCAAACAATGCTCATCCCAAAGAGCCGTGCTCACTCCTCCTCCTGTGGAGTTGGCTTTGCATCCTCGTGGACAGGACCCTCCTGGAAGGTGGTGCTGAGTCCTCAGCTTCAGGATAAGGTGGAGCGGTGGGAGGGAAAAGTGAGTAAGATGGAGCAGAGGCTTCCTATGTGTAGTGAATGGTGAAGAGTGTGGTCTTCGGAGGACCTGGTGGAGGAAAGGCTTGATGTGGAAACCTGAGTTTCTGAGTATTTTAGTGTGTGTGGTACAAGATTTTGTGTATGGTGTAACATACTGCCTTCTGTTGCTTGTGACTCATTTTCTCAGCAGTATTTGTTGAGGAGACTGTCCTCTCTGGGTAATTGACCATATTCTGCTGCAATGATCCTTGTACCTGGTTTCATCTCAACACTGTCAAGACTGTTTTCTTTACTATACAGCTTTGTATAGCTTTGTTCTTTCTCAAGATGGGTTTGGCTATTCAGGGCCCTCCGTGGTTTCATACACATATCAGGATTGTTTTTTTCTTGTTTGTTTGTTTGTTTGTTTGTTTTGAAAAATGCCTTTAGAGTTTTGGTCATGATTACACTGAATCTAGATTGCTTTAGGTTGAATGAACAATTTAAAAAAAAATTTACAATCTACAAAGGTGAAATAACTTTCCATTTACTGGTCTCTTCTTCAATTTCTTTATCAACATCACATCGTTTTGATGCTATAGGATTTTCACATCTTTGTTAAGTTTTTCCCTAGATATTTTATTATTTTGGAGGAAACTGTTAGTGATGTTGTTTTCTTAGTTTTTCTTGGTGAAGGTTTGTCATGAGTATGTAAGGATTAAGAATGTCCTGTCCCCTCAAGGTCCTTCTACTGGATTAGCAGTCAAATTGATATGACACAGTTTAACGAGAGAAGATAAAATTTAATTTTGTGTATATGGGGAATCCAGAGAGACCTGGGAATTCTGAAGACACTTGGGCAAAATGAAGCATATATGTCATCCTGAGCTAAAGACAAGGAGGTATGGGTCAGGTACCTCAAAGGGAACGAATGCAGTTCGCAGGAATGCATTCACAGGAATGCAGTTCACAGTAAGTGTTTGGTAAACAAATGTTTTCCTGTCCTCTCAGACGGAATGAGACATAGAGGGCTTTAAGCAAACAGACCTTGCTAGGTTCTTCCCTGTCTACCATACCTGGTTCATATCATGGTGAATAACTCTGTTTCTGGAGCAGGTCCTCTATCTATATTCTTTTAGGCAGCTGTGTGGGAGGTAAAGAGCTTTTTCTGATTCTGCTTGGTTTTGATTAATTTATTTTTGAGAGAGAGTGGGGAGAGGAGGAGGAGGAGGAGGAGTCAGAGAGAGAGAGAGAGAGAGAGAGAGAGAGAGAGAGAGAGAGAGAGAGAGAGAGAATCTTAAGCAGACTCCACAGTAAGTAAGCATGGAGACTGATGCGGGGCTCGATGTTACAACTGTGAGTTTTTGACCTGAGCTGACATCAAGAGTCAGATGCTTCTGAGCCACCCAGGTGCCCCTTGATTGCTTTTTAAGTGAAAATAGTCTTCATGCCAAAGTGACTCACCTTGGGATCTGCCTTTGGACCCTACAAGTATATATGATCACAAGTGATTTCAGTATCTTGATTTTGTGTCCTGCAATTTCCCTGAAGTCATGTAAAAAGTGTGTTGTTGTTGTTGCTGCTGCTGGGGTGATATGTAACATTGGGAATTTAGAAAATGGTACTGTTTCTACCCAGGTCATCCTCAATAACCAAAACATAGGGGGCACTAATGTAAGCCTCACTCTATGGCCTTTAGTAACACATATCCTCTTACAAGGGTCATTAATTTCACTTTGGGTGAATGGCATGTTGGCAGGCCTTGTCCTCTATCATGAAGTTTCATGTTTTTTCCTTATTTTCTGGTGTGGTACCGATGTCATTGTTTTGAGACATAATTTAGTTTGCATCATTTTGAAATGTACTAGAAAACTGCTGTAGCAGTGGAAGTACTCATAACTTGACACTCAACTTCACCAGGTGTCATTGTTTTACTACCTCTGACAGTTCACACAAAAAGCTTGTATGTTTTACCCCCAAAGAGGAAAACTCTCCCTGAGAACTATGTCGTAATTTCCAAATGAGGAAATCATTATGGTTTCCTCATTATCATTGAATCCACAGGCCACTTCAGCTGTCACCACCTGTTCCAAAAGTGTGAAAGAGTCTTCTTCCAATATGACCAGGTTTCTTTTTTTCTGTCCTTTTCTTAAGACTTTCCCTCATTTTGATAAGCTTAGTCGATTGAAAGATCACAGGGGACTGAAATCTGGGTGGCCTTTTCTGTATGGCCTCTTTAACTTGGTATGTTTTCAATTTTCATTCATGTTGTAATATATTTCAGTTGACATTCATTGTGCTTCAAATACATAACATACTATCAGCCATTTAGTGGGAAGAGTAGGGCGACCCTAAGCTTGTCTCATCACTTGAATATAGCTAGATAAATATAAAATCATTTGGAACACCCAAGAAATCCATCAGAAGTCTTAGAGAACAAAGCTACACATCTACAAACCAGAAAAGCAACCCATGGAAGCTTCTTGTAACAAGCAGGCCAAAACACACCTAAGATCTAAGTTCCTGTAGGTACTTTATTTTATTTTTTTAATTATTTTCTTTGATTTTTATATTTTAATTTTGTTTAATGTTGCTTGTTTTTCTTTCTCTCCAAAATGACAAAATGGAGGAATTCACCTAAAAGAAAGAACAGGAATCAATGATGGCCAGAGATTTAATCAATGTGGATATAAATAAGATGTCTGAACTAAATTTATGTATGTATGTATGTATGTTTATTCTGAGAGAGAGAGAGAGAGAGAGAGAGAGAGAGAGAGAGAGAGAGAATCCCAAGAAGGCTCTGCACTGACAGTGCATAGCCCAATGTGGGGCTCAAACTCATGAACCGTGAGATCATGAGCTGAGCTGGAGTCAAAAGTTTGACACTTAACCAACTGAGGTACCCAGGCACCCTGAACTAGAATTTGAAACCACAATTATAAGGATATTAGCTGGGCTTGAAAAAAGCATAGAAGACACTAGAGAATCCCTTACTGCAGAGAGAAAATAACTAAAATCTAGTGAGGCCAAAATTAAAAATGCTGTAACTGAAATGCAATCCCAAACGGAGGCCATAAAAACAAGGATGGATGAAATCAGTAAATCGGTGTAGTAAATCAGTGATACAGAAGATAAAATTATGGAAAATGATGAAGCTGAAAAGAAGAGGGAAAGAAAGGTCATGGACCATGAAGGCTGACTTAGGGAACTCAGTGGAATATTAAAACAGAATAATATTCATGTCATAGGAGTCCCAGAATGAAGAGAGAAAGAGGGCTAAAAGGTTTATGTGCACAAATTATATCTGAAAACTTCCCTAATATGCGGAAAGACATAGACATCCAAGTCCAAGAAGCAGAGAACTCCCATTAAATTCAACAAAAGCCAATCATTGCCATGGTATATCATAGTCAAATTCCCAAAATGGGCAGACAAGGAAAGAATCCTGAAAGCAGCAAAGGAATAAAGTCCTTAACCTATAAGGGATGACATCAGGTTTGCAGCAGATCTGTCCACAGAGACATGGCAGACCAGAGAAGAGTGGCAGGATATAGCCAACATACTGAATGGGAAAAATATGCACCAAGAATCCTTTATCCAGCATGAAAATAAGGAGAGATAAAGAGTTTCCCAGACAAAGAAAAACTAAAGGAGTTCGTGACCACTGAACTAGCCCTGCAAGAAATTTTCATGGGGACTCTTTGAGTGGAGGTAAAAAAATGACCAAAGCAACAAAGACTAGAAAAGACCAGAGTTATCACTAGAAACACCAACTGTACAGGCACCAACATTGCATTAAATTCATATCTATTAATAATCAATCTGAATGTAAGTGGACTAAATGCTCCAAGCAAAAGGCATAGGGTATCAGAATGGATGAGAAAAGCAAGATCCATCTATGCTGCCGACAAGTGACTCATTGAGACCTAAAGACACCTGCAGATTGAAAGTGAGGGGATGGATGGGGCACCTGGGTGGCTCAGTTGGTCAAGCGTCCTACTCTTGGTTTCAGCTTGGCTCATGAGCTCACAGTGCAGAGCCTGCTTGAGATTGTGTCTCTCTCTGAAAATAAATAAACTTTAAAAAATAAAAAAAAGAAGATGTACCAATTGTAAATATTTATTCCCCAATATGAAAGCATCCAAATATATAAATTAATTACTAACAAGCATAAAGAAACTCATTGACGATAATACAATAATAGTAGGGGACTTTAGCATGCCACATACAGCAGTGGACAGATCATCTAAACAGAAACTCAACAAGGAAACAAGAGTTCTAAATGACACTGAATCAAATGGACTTAACAGATATATTGAGAACATGTCATCCTAAAGCAGCAGAATACAATTCTTTTTGAGTGCCCAGGAAACATTCTCCAGAATAGATCACATTCCGGGTCACAAATCTGCTCTCAACAAGTACAAAAAGATTGAGACCGTACCGTGTATATTTTCAGATCACAACACTATGGCACTTGAGGTCAACCACAAGAAAACATTTGGAAAACCCTCAAATACATGGAGCTTAAAGAACATCCTAGTAAAGAATGAATGGGTTAGGCAGAAAATTAAAGAAGAAATAAAAAGGTACATGGAAGCAAATGAAAATGAAAACATGACAGTCCAAAACCTTTGGGATCCAGTGAGGGCTGTCCTAGGAGGGAAATATATTGCAATACAGCTCTACCTCAGGAAGCAAAACAGGCCCCAAGTACACAACTTAACCTTACACCTAAAGGAGCTAGAAAAGGAGCAAGAAATAAAGCACAACAACAACAACAACAACAACAACAACAACAAAACAAATAAAGCCTAAAGTCCGCAGAAGAAGGGAGCTGGAACAAAGATTAGAGCTGGAATAAATGATATGGAAATAAACACACACACACACACACACACACACACACACACACACACACACACACACAAAATGGACCTGTGAAACTAAAAGCTGTAAAATGGATCTGTGAAACTAAGAGCTGATTCTTTGAAATAATTAACAAAATTGTTAAGCTCCTATGCAGACTTATCATAAAGAAGAGAGAGGGGACCCACATAGATTTGAAACAAAACGAATGAAAGAAAAGAGACCACAACCAAGGACCCAAATAGATAAAACCATGTATAAAAGAGGAGAGATCACAACCAAGGCCACAGAAATGCAAACAATTATAAGAGAATACTGTGAAAATTATATGGTAACAAACTGTGCCATCTGGAAGAAATGGACCAATTCCTAGAAACACATACACTACCCAAAATGAAACAGGAAGAAATAGAAAATTTGAAAAGACCCATAATCAACAAAGAAATTGATCAGTAATCAAAAATCTCTCAACAAACGGATGAGTCCAGAGCCAGATGGATTCCCAGGGGGAATTCTACCAGACATTTAAAGAAGAGTTAGTATCTATTCTTCTCAAACTGTTCCAAAAGATAGAAATGGGAGGAAAACTTCCAAACTCATTCTATGAAGCTAGCATTACCTTGAGGAGAATTGCAGGCCAGTTTCCCTGATGAACATGGATGCAAAAATTCTCAACAAGATACTATCAGATTGAATTCAACAGTACATTAAAACAATTATTCACCATAATCAAGTAGGATTTATTCCTGGGATGCAGGGCTGATTCAATAGTAGCAACTTAATCAACATTATCCACCACAATAAGAGAAAAGATGAGCACCATATGATCCTGTCAGTAGATGCAGAAAAAGCATCTGACAAAATACAGCATTGTTTCTTGATAAAAAAAACCCTCAACAAAGTAGGGATAGATGGAACATACCTGAACATCATAAAGGCCATATATGAAAGACCCACAGCTGATATCATTTCCAATGGGGAAAAATGAGAGCCTTTCCATTATGGTCAGGAACAAGAAAAGGATGTGCCCTCTCACCATTACTATTTAGCACGGTACTGGGAGTTGGCCTCACTAATGAGACAACAACAACAACAAAAATAAAAGGCGTCCATGTTTGCAAGGAAGAGGTCAAACTTCCACTATTTGCAGAGGGCGTGATACTCTATGTATAAAGCCTGAAAGACCACAAAAAAATTGCTAGAACTAATATATGAATTCCACAAAGTATTAGGATATAAAATGGACATGCAGAAATCTGTCGCATTTCTCTGCACCAATAGCAAAGCAGGAGAAAGAGAAGTCAAGGAATTGATTTCATTTACAATTGCACCAAAAACTGTAAGATAATAAGGAATAAACCTAACCAAGGAAGTAAAAGATGTGTACCTGAAAACGATAGAACATTTATGAAAGAAATTGAAGAGGACACAAAGAAATGGAAAAGCATCCCATGCTCATGGATTGGATGAAAAAGTGTTGTTAAAATGTCTATACTACCCAAAGCAAACTACACATTTAATACAATCCCTATCAAAATACCACCAGCATTTTTTGCAGAGCTGGAACAAAGCTTCCTAAAATTTGTCTGGAGCTACAGAATACCCTGAATAGCCAAAGTAATCCTGAGAAAGAAAAACAGAACTGGAGGCATCGCAATTCCAGATTTCAAGCTAATTTGCAAAGCGGTAGACATCAAGACAGTAGGGTGCTGGAACAAAAACCAGACACATGGATCAATGGAATAGAATAGAAAACCCAGAAATGGACGCACAACTCTATTGTCAACTAATCTTGGTCAGAGCAGGAAAAGATATCCAATGGACAGATGACAATCTCTTCAACAAGTGGTGTTAGGAAAACTGGACAGCAATGTGCAGAAGAATGAACCTGGATCGCTTTATTACACCATGCACAAAAATAAATTCAAAGTCGATGAAAGAACTAAATGTGAGACCGAAAACCATCAAAATCCCAGAGGAGATCACAGGACACAACTTCTTTGACCTCAGCCTCAGTAACATCTTACTAGACACGTTGCTAAAGGCAAGGGAAACAAAAGCAAACATGAACTATTGGGACTTCATCAAGATAAGAAGCTCCCGCACAGTGAAGGAAACAATCAACAAAACTAAAAAGCAGCCTAGGGAATGGGAAAATATATTTGCAAAAGACATATCTGATATTAGCATCCAAAATCTATAGAGAACTTACCAAATGCAACACCAAAAAACAAATAATCCAGTGAAGAAATGGGCAAAAGACAGGAATAGTCACTTTTCCAAAGAAGACACCCAATGGCTAACAGACACATGAAAAGATGCTCAACATCACTCATCATCAAAGAAGTACAAATCAAAACCACCATGAGATACCACCTGACACCTGTCAGAATGGCTAAAATTAACAACACAGGAAACAACAGGTGTTGGCAAGGATGTAGAGAAAGGGGATCCCTCTTTCCCCCAAAGAGGAACAGTTTTTGGGAATGCAAACTGGTGCAGCCACTCTGGGGAACAGTATGGATATTCCTCCAAAAGTTAAAAATAGAACTTCCTTCTGTCCCAGCAATTGCTCTACTAGGTATTTACCCAAAGGACACAAAAATTCAGATTTGAGGGGGTACATGCACCCTCATGTTTATAGCAGCATTATAACCAATAACCAAACAACATAAAAAACCCAAATATCATTGATTGATGAATGGATAAAGAAGATGTGTATATGTACAATGGAATATTACTCAGAGATCAAAAGGAATGAAACCTTTCCATTTGCATGATGTGGATGGAGATACACTGTATTGTGCTAAGCGAGACAGGTCAGTCAGAGAAAGACAAATACCATATAATTTCACTCATATGGAGTTTAAGAAATAAAAGATGAATATATGGGAGGGGGTAACAAGAGGAAAGAGGGAAAGATACCACAGGAGACTCTTGGCTATGGAAAAGAAACTGAGGATTGACAGAAGGAGGTGGGTGTGAGAAGGACTGGAAGAGTGATGGGTATTAAGCACCACATTCGTGAGGACCACGGGATGTTGTGAGGAAGTGATGAATCATGGAATTCCACTACTGAAACTAATATTGCACTGCATGTTGGCCAAATAAAATTAAAATAAGTACAAAATAATAAATACAAGGGAAAAATAATATTAATCACATAAAAGAATTTAAGCACACAGTTGTGTAGGATTAAAGAAATAACACTGTAGAAATTTAAACACAATGCACCTGCAGAAGTTTTTAATTTTGAGAGTAAATCTGCATCTATTACATATTGAAAATTAATACTCCTTTCTCCTTATCTGGACAAGGTTAGGTTTTGGCAGGGGTTAGGCTTAGGGTTAGGGTTAGGGTTAGTGGTTAGAATTAGGAAAAGGGTTAGGGTTAGGGGCTAGGGTTAGGGGTTAGGGGTGAGAGTTAGGTTTAGTATTAGGGCTAAGATAAGGGTTAGGGGTAGCGGTTGGGTTATGTTTGGGTTTAGGATTAGGGATAGGGTTAAGGTCAGGATTAGGCATAGAGTACCAGAAACAAAGGAGGGTGCCGGCAAGAATTAGAGTTTGGTTTCCACGAGTTAGGGTTAGAGTCAGGGTTGGTTACAGTGCAACTGCACTTTGGAAATGATAAGTTGAAGTTCCACATTCCAAGCTCCATGCTGAATATTTATGCATCAATTCCTGAACCTTGTTTGTGCTTTTGACAGAATTTGGAATTGGGTTATTATGGGAAGAACCTAAGCTAGGATTAGTGTTAGGTTTAAGGAAGTCGCCAGGGCTGAAGCGACTAAAGTCTAGTGATTTTCATCGAGCACTGTAGTGAGGACCCCTGCGATGGTGTGTGTAAAGTGTAGGTTTAGGTTTGGCGCCGGCTTAGGTTTCGGGGAGGGTTCCAGTTAGGGGTAGGGTTAGCATTAGGTCCCAGGAGGCTCCAGGCGCCGAACCCACAGCAGGGCAGTGGTCTCCCCGAAGGGCTGAGTTGAGGGCACAAGGGACGGTGCCGGTCAGGATCCCTCTTTGGCTGCCAAGGCTACACACGTCGATGGGCCCCTTGTCGAGGAGGCCTCTGGAATCCACTTGGGCAGCTGCAGCCGGGCCTAGGAAACGACATGGTGAGCTTCCAGGTTCCATGCCGGGTCAGCCTGCACCGCTTCTGGACCCCAGGCATGTGGTGTTGTCAGATATTGGAATTGGGTCCCCTTGGGGAGACAGCATTAGCTAGGTTTAGGGTTCAGTCCAGGGACGTCGCCAGGGCCAAAGCGACTCAGGTCTCGTGATATCCCTCGAGGGCTGAAGTGAGGGCCCACGACACAAGGCGGCTCAAGTGCAGGGTTAGGGTTCAAGGCAGGCTTAGATTAAGGTGGAGGGTCCCGGATCGGTGTACGGTTAGGGTTAGGGTTAGGTCCCAGGAGGCGCCATGCGCAAAACCCACAGCTGGGGAGTGGTCTTCCCGAAGGGCTGAGTGGAGGGCAAAAGGGAGGGTGCCGGTCAGGATCCGTTTTGGCTGCCAAGGCTACACACGTCGATGGGCCCCTGGTCGAGGTGGCCTCTGGAATCCACTTGGGCAGCTGCAGCCGGGGCTAGGAAACGACATGGTGAGCTTCCAGGTTCCATGCTGGGTCAGCCTGCACCGCTTCTGGACCCCAGGCGTGTGGTGTTGTCAGACATTGGAATTGGGTCCCCTTGGGGAGACAGCCTCAGCTAGGTTTAGGGTTCGGTCCAGGGACGTCGCCAGGGCCGAAGCGACTCAGGTCTCCTGATCTACCTCGAGGGCCGAAGTGAGGGCCCATGCCACAAGGCGGCTCAAGTGCAGGGTTAGGGTTCGAGGCAGGCTTCGGTTTCGGTGGAGGGTCCCGGTTTGGGGTAGGGTTAGGGTTAGGGGTACGTCCCAGGAAGCTCCAGGCGCTGAACCCACAGGAGGGCAGTGGTCTCCCCGAACGGCTGATGGAGGGCACAAGGGAGGGTGCCGGTCAGCATCCGTCTTTGGCTGCCAAGGCCATACACCTCGATCAGCCCTGGTCGAGGAGGCCTCCGGATTCTTCTCGGGCATTTGCAGCTGGGCCTGGGAAAGGACATGGTGAGATTACAGGTTCCATGCCGAGTCAGCCTGTACCACTTCTGGACCCAGGTACGTGGTGTTGTCAGACATTGGAATTGGGTTAGGGTTAGGGTTAGGGTTAGGGTTAGGGTTAGGGGTTAGGGGTTAAGGTTAGGGGTTAGGGGTAGGGGTTAGGGTTAGGGTTAGGGTTAGGGGTTAGGGTTAGGGGTTAGGGGTTAGGGTTAGGGTTAGGGTTAGGGTTAGGGTTAGGGTTAGGGTTAGGGTTAGGTCCCAGGAGGTTCCAGGCGCCGAACTCACAGGAGGGCAGTGGTCTCCCCGAAGGGCTGAGTTGAGGGCACAAGGGACGGTGCCGGTCAGGATCCCTCTTTGGCTGCCACGGCCACACATGTTGTTCCTCCCGCGGTCGAGGAGGACTCCGGAATCCTCTCGGGAGCTGCAGCCGGGCCTGGGAAATGACATGGTGAGCTTCCAGGTTCCTTGCCGAGTCAGCCTGCACCGCTTCTGGACCCCAGGCGCGTGATGCTGTCAGACGTTGGAATTGGGTCCCCATGAGGGGAGAGCCTTAGCTAGGGTTAGGGTTCGGGCCAGGGACGTCGCTAGGGCCGAAGCGACTCCGGTCTCGTGATCTCCCTCGAGGGCTGAAGTGAGGGCCCATGCCAGAAGGCGGCTCAAATGCCGGATTAGGGATGGAGGCAGGCTTAGGTTTCGGGGTAGGGTCCCGGTTCGGGGTAGGGTTAGGGTTTGGGTTAGGTCCCAGGAGGTTCCAGGCGCCGAACCCACAGCAGGGCAGTGGTCTCCCCGAAGGGCTGAGTTGAGGGCACAAGGGACGGTGCCGTTCAGGATCCCTCTTTGGCTGCCACGGCCACACATGTTGTTCCTCCCGCGGTCGAGGAGGCCTCCGCAATCCTCTCGGGAGCTGCAGCCGGGCCTGGGAAACGACATGGTGCCTTCCAGGTTCTTTGCCGAGTCAGCCTGCACCGCTTCTGGGCCCCATGCGCGTCATGCTGTCAGACGTCGTTATTGGGTCCCCATGAGGGGAGATCCTTAGCTAGGGTTAAATTTCGGTCCAGGGACGTCGCCAGGGCCGAAGCGACTCAGGTCTCGTGATCTCCCTCGAGGGCTGAAGTGAGGGCCCATGCCAGAAGGCGGCTCAAATGCAGGATTAGGGATCGAGGCAGGCTTAGGTTTTGGGGGAGGGTCCCGGTTCGGGGTAGGGTTAGGGTTAGGGTTAGGTCCCAGGAGTTTCCAGGTGCCGAACCCACAGCAGGGCCGTGGTCTCCCCGAAGGGCTGAGTTGAGGGCACAAGGGACGGTGCCGGTCAGGATCCCTCTTTGGCTGCCACGGCCACACATGTTGTTCCTCCCGTGGTCTAGGAGGCCTCCTGAATCGTCTCGGGAGCTCCAGCCGGGCCTGGGAAATGACATGGTGAGCTTACAGGTTCCTTGCCGAGTCAGCCTGCACCGCTTCTGGACCCCAGGAGTGTGATTCTGTCAGGCTTTGGAATTGGGTCCCCATGAGGGGAGAGCCCTAGCTAGGGTTAGGGTTTGGTCCAGGGACGTCGCCAGGGCCGAAGCGACCTCGGTCTCATGACCTCCCTGGAGGGCTGAAGTGAGGGCCCATGCCAGAAGGCAGCTGAAATGCAGGATTAGGGATCGAGGCAGGCTTAGGGTTCGGTGGAGGGTACCGTATCGGCGTAGGTTTAGGGTCAGTGTTGGGTACCGGGAGGCTCCAGGCCCCGAACCCACAGCAGGGCATTGGTCTCCCCGAAGGCCTGAGTTGAGGGCACAAGGGACGGCGCCGGTGAGGATCTCTATTGGCTACGAAGGCCACACACGTCGGTTAGCCCGTGGCCGAAGATGTCTCTGGAATCCTCTCCGTAGCTGCAGCCGGGAATGGGAAACGACGTGGTGAGCTTCCAGGTTCCTTGCCGAGTCAGCCTGCACCGCTTCTGGACCCCAGGCGTGTGATGCTGTCAGGCCTTGGAATTGGGTCCCCAGGAGGGGAGAGCCTTAGTTAGGTTTAGGGTTCGGTCCGGGGACGTCGCCAGGGCCGAAGTGACTCCGGTCCCCTGATCTCCCTCGAGGGCTCAAGTGAGGGCCCATGCCAGAGGCAGCTCAAATGAAGGATTAGGGATCGAGCCATGCTTAGGTTTCCGTGGAGGGTCCCGGATAACGGTAGTGTTAAGGTTAGGGTTGGGTACCTGTCGCCTCCAGGCGCCGAACCCACAGTAGGGCAGTGGTCTCCCCCAAGGGCTGAGTTGAGGGCACAAGGGACGGTGCCTGTCAGGATCCCTCTTTTCCCTCCACGGCCACACATGTTGTTTCTCCCGTGGTCGAGGAGGCCTCCGGAATCCTCTCGGGAGTTGGAGTCGGGTATGGGAAACGACATGGTGAGCTTCCACGTTCCTTGCCGAGTCAGCCTGCACTGCTTCAGGGTCCCAGGCGCGTGGTGTTGTCAGACGTTTTAATTGGGTACCCATGGGGAGAGAGCCTTAGCTAGGGTTAGAGTTCCGTCCAGGAACGTCGCCTGAGCCGAGCGACTCCAGTCTCGTGATCTCTCTCGAGGGCTGAAGTGAGGGCCCATGTCAGAACGCGGCTCAAATGGAGGATCAGGGATCGAGGCAGGCTTAGGTTTCGGTGTAGGGTCCCGGATCGGGGTAGGGTTAGGGTTAGGGATAGGTTCCAGGCGGTTCCAGGCACCGTACCCACAGCAGGGTAGTGGTCTCCCCGAAGGGCTGAGTTGAGGGCTGAAGCCCCGGGAGAGGAGCCCCGGACGAGGAGGCACCGGGCGAGCAGCCCCTTTCGAGGTGGCCCCGGGCGAGCAGCCCCGGGCGAGGAGTCCACAGGCAAGCAGCCCCGGGAGAGGAGTCCTGTGGCGAGCTGCTCCGGGCGAGGAGGCCCTTGGCGAGCAGCCCTGGGCGAGGAGGACCTGGGCGAGCAGCCCCGGGCTAGGAGGCATGGCACGAACAGCCTCAGGCCTGGAGGCCCCGGGCGAGCAGCCCCGTGCTTGGTGGCTCGGGGCCCGGTGCCCCGGGCAAGGAGGCCCGTGGAGAGCATCCCTGGGCGAGGAGGCGCCGGGAGAGCAGCCCGGGGCCTGGAGGCCCGGGGCAAGCAGCCCCGAGCCTGGAGGCCCGGGCTAGCAGCCCCACATCTGGAGGCCTCTGGCGAGCAGCCCCGGGCCTGGAGGCCCGGGCTAGCAGCCCCGCATCTGGAGGCCTCTGGCGAGCAGCCCCGGCGAGCAGCCCCGGGCCTGGAGGCCTCGGGTGAGGAGCCCCGGGCGAAGAGGCCCTGGCGAGCAGCTCCGGGCCAGGAGGCCCCGGGCGAGCAGCCCCGGGCTAGCAGCCCCTCATCTGGAGGCCTCTGGCGAGCAGCCCCGGGGGAGCAGCCTTGGGCCTGGAGGCCCCAGGCGAGCAGCCCCGGGCGAAGAGGCCATGGCGAGCAGCCCCGGGCGAGCAGCCCCTGGTCAGGAGGCCCCGGGCGAGCAGCCCCTGGCCAGGAGGCCCCAGGGCGAGCAGCCCTGGGGCTGGAGGCCCCGGGCGAGCAGCCTCAGGCGAGGAGGCCCCGGGTGAGCAGTCACGGCCCTTGATCCCCCGGGCGAGGAGGACACAGGCAAGCAGCCCCGGTCGAGGAGGCCCCGGGCGAGCAGCCCCGGGCCTGGAGGCTCAGGGCGAGCAGCCCCGGGACTGGAGGCCCCGGCGTGCAGCCCCACGCCTGGAGGCCCTGGGTGAGCAACCCCGGGCGAGGAGGCCCCGGGCGAGCAGGCCCCGGGCGAGGAGGCCCCGGTCGAGCTGTCCCGGGCATGGAGGCCCCGGGTGATCGGCCTCGGGTGAGGAGGCCCCAGGCGAGCAACCCCTGGCCAGGAGGCCCCAGGCGAGCAGACCCGGGCGTGGAGGCCCGGGGCTAGCAGCCCCGGGCATGGAGGCCCCTGGCGAGCAGCCCCGGGCGAATAGCCCCAGGGAGGAGGCCCCGGGCGAGCAGACCCGGACGAGGAGGCCCGGGGCTAGCAGGCCCGGGCGAGGGGGGCACTTCCCATTCTGTGTCTCCAAACCATCGGACCTTTCCAGGGAGTTTCTCAGCTGAGACCCTAGTGTCTGGAGGCTGTTTTGGGTACTGTGACCCCTTTCTCTAGGTACAGGGAGGGGCTTCAACCATGGTGAGCCATGGTAATGACTCAGAACCTAGAGGCCGGGGGTTGTAGCAGGTGTTTGTGATTCTGGGTCTCGCATATATTTTCGCATATATTCAGGCATATAATTCCTTGGGATTTTGTGCTCGCTGCATAGCCCCTGGAGGGGCTGCTTGGAATTCTGTGTCTCCCACTTCTGCAACCTTCCCCGTACGTTTCTCAGCTGAGAACCCAGGGTCTGGAGGCTGTGTGGGATATGCTGACCTGTTTCTCTCAGGTAGAGGGAGAGGCTTCATGCATGATGAGTCATGGTAAGAGATAGCCCTGTGCGAGGAGGCCTGGGGCGAGCAGCCCCGGGCCTGGAGGCCCTGGGTTATGAGCCCCGGGCCTAGAGGCCCCGGGTTAGCAGTCCTGGGGAGGAGGCCCCGGGAGATCAGCCCCGGGCCTGGAGGCCCCGGGCGAGTAGCACCGGGCGAGGAGGCTCCGGGCGAGTTGTCCTGGTCCTGGAGGCCTGGGGCGACCAACCCCGGGCCTGGAGGCCCCGGGCTAGCAGCCCCAAATCTGGAGGCCTCTGACGAGCTGTCCTGGGCGACGAGGCCCTGGGCAAGCAGCCCCGGGGCAGGAGGCCCCGGGCGAGCAGCCCCGAGCCAGGAGGCCCCGGGCGAACAGCCCCGGGCCTGGAGGCCCCGGTCGAGCAGCCCCGGGCCTGGAGGCCTCTGGCGAGCAGCCCCGGGTGAGGAGGCCCCGGGTGAGCAGCCCCGGGCGAGGAGGCCCCGGACGAGCAGCCCCGGGCCTAGAGGCCCCGGGCGAGCAGCCCCGGGGCTAGAAGCCCCGGTCGAGCAGCCCCAGGCGAGGAGGCCCCAAGTGAGCAGTCACGGCCCTGTAAGCCCCGGGCCAGGAGGACCCCGGCGACCAGCCCCGGTTGAGGAGGCCCCGGGCGAGCAGCCCCAGGCCTGGAGGCCCCGAGCGAGCAGCCCCCGGCCTGGAGGCCCCTGGCGAGCAGCCCCGGGCCTGGTAGCCCCGGGCGAGCAGCCCCGGGCAAGGAGGCTCCGGGCGAGCAGGCCCCGGGCGAGCAGGCCCCAGGCGAGGAGGCCCCGTTCGAGCTGTCCTGGGCCTGGAGGCCCCGGGCGATCAGCCTCGGGCGAGGAGGCCCCGGGCGAGCAGCCCCAGTCGAGGAGGCTTCGGGCGAGCAGCCCCGGTCCTGGAGGCCCTGGGCAAAAAACCCCAGTCCTAGAGGCCCCAGGCGAGCAGCCCTGGGCGAGGAGGCCCGGGGCTAGCAGCCCCGGGCGAGGAGGCCCCGGGCGAGCGGGGCACTTCCCATTCTGTGTCTCCAAACCATCGGATCTTTCCAGGGTGTTTCTCTGCTGAGACCCTAGTGTCTGGAGGCTGTTTCGGGTTCTTTGACCCCTTTCTCTAGGTACAGGGAGGGGCTTCAACCATGGTGAGCCATGGTAATGACTCAGAACCTAGAGGCCGGGGATCGTAGCAGGTGTTTGGGATTCTGTGCCTCCCATCCCTCGGTCCTATCCCGGAAGTTTCTGAGCTGAGAGGAAGGGTTTGTTGGCTTTTTAGGATTCAGCCATATAATTCTGTGGGATTTTGTGCTCGCTGCATAGCCCCTGGAGGGGCTGCTTGGAATTCTGTGTCTCCCACTTCTGCAACCTTCCCTGTACGTTTCACAGCTGAGACCCCATGGTCTGGAGGCTGTGTGGGATACTCTGACCCGATTCTCACAGGTAGAGGGAGAGGCTTCAGGCATGATGAGCCATGGTAAGAGACAGCCCCATGCGAGGAGGCCAGGGGCGAGCCGACCCGGGCCTGGAGGCCCCGGGCGAGCAGCCCTGGGCCTGGAGGCCCCGGGCGAGCAGCCCTGGGCCTGGAGGCCCCGGGCGAGCAGCCCCAGGCGAGGAGGCTCCGGGCGAGCAGCCCTGGGAATGGAGCCCCGGGGCGAGCAGCCCCGGGCCTGGAGGCCCCGGGCTAGCAGCCCTGCATCTGCAGGCCTCTGGCAAGCAGCCCCGGGCGAGGAGGCCCCGGGCGAGCAGGCCCCGGGTGAGCTGTCTGGGCCTGGAGGCCCTGGGCGAGAAGCACCGGGCGAGGAGGCCCCCAGTGAGCTTCACGGCCCTGGAAGCCCCGGGCCAGGAGGACCCGGGGGAGCAGCCCCGGTAGAGGAGGCCCGAGGCAAGCAGCCCAGGGCCTGGAGCCCCGGGCGGGCAGCCCCGCATCTGGAGGCCTCTGGCGAGCAGCCCCGGGCGAGGAGTCCCCAGGCGAGCAGCCCCGGGCCTGGAGGCCCCGGGCGAGCAGCCACGGGTGAGGAGTCCCCGGGCTTGCAGCCCTGGGCCTGGAGGCCCCGGGCGAGAAGCCTCGGGCGAGGAGGCCCCGGGCGAGGAGGCCCTGGGCGAGCAGCCCCAGGCGAGGAGGCCTCGGGCTAGCAGCCCCGGTCCTGGAGGCCCCGGGCAAACAACCCCGGTCCTGGAGGCCCCAGGCGAGCAGCCCCGGGCGAGGAGGCCCCGGGCGAGCGGGGCACTTCCCATTCTGTGTCTCCAAACCATCGGACCTCTCCAGGGTGTTTCTCTGCTGAGACCCTAGTGTCTGGAGGCTGTTTCGGGTTCTTTGACCCCTTTCTCTAGGTACAGGGAGGGGCTTCAACCATGGTGAGCCATGGTAATGACTCAGAACCTAGAGGCCGGGGGTCGTAGCAGGTGTTTGGGATTCTGTGTCCTCATCCCTCGGTCCTATCCCGGGAGTTTCTGAGCTGAGAGTAAGGGTTTGTTGGCTTCTTAGGATTCAGGCATATGTCTCTTTGGGATTTTGTGCTCGCTGCATAGCCGCTGGAGGGGCTGCTTGGGATTCTGTGTCTCCCACTTCTCTAACCTTCCGCGTATGTTTCTCAGCTCATACCCCATGGTCTGGAGCCTGTGTGGGATACTCTGACCCGTTTCTCTCAGGTACAGGGAAAGGCTTCAGGCATGATGAGCCAATGTAAGGGACAGCCCCGGGCGAGGAGGCCCGGGGCGAGCAGCCCCGGGCGAGGGGGCCCCGGGACGAGCAGCCCCGGGCGAGGGGGCCCCGGGACGAGCAGCCCCGGGCGAGGGGGCCCCGGGGTGAGCAGCCCCGGGGGAGGTGGCCCGGGGCAAGCAGGCCCGGGCGAGGGGGCCCCGGGACGAGCAGCCCCGGGCAAGGAGGCCCCGGGGCGAGCAGCCCCGGGGGAGGTGGCCCGGGGCGAGAAGGCCCGGGCGAGGAGGCCCGGGGCGAGCAGCCCTGGGGTGAGGAGTGCCGGGGCGAGCCTGGGGGCCCGGGGCGAGCAGGGGCACTACCCATTCCAATCCCTTGGTACTTGCCCAGGAGTTTCTGAGCAGGGACCCCAGGGTCTGCCGGTGTTTGTGATTGTGTGACCCCATTCTCTCAGGTACAGGGAGCGGCCTCAGCCATGGAAAGGCATGGTAATTGACTCCTTGCCTCGAAGCCGGGTCTCACAGTAGCTGATTGGGATTGTGTGTCTGGCATCCATCTGACCTATCTCGGGAATTTCTGAGCTGAGAACACAGGGTTTTTTGTGTCTAGCTTATGTCTCCCTTGGGATTTTGTGCTCGCTGCACATCCCTGGATGGGCTGCTTGGGTTTCTGTGTCTCCCTGATTTCTGGGACCATTTCTGGGAGATTCTAAGCTGAGACCCCAGGTTCTGGAGGCTGTTTGGTATTCTGTGACCCCTTTCTCTCAGGTACAGGGAGCGGCTTCAGCCATGGTGAGCCATGGTAATTGACTCAGGGCCTGGAGGCCGCAGCTCATAGCAGGTGTTTGGGATTCTGTGTCTGGCATTCCTCGGTCCTAACCCGGGACTTTCGGACCTGAGACCACAAGGTTTGTTGGCTTTTAGGATTCAGGCATATGTCTCGCTTGGGATTTTGTGCTCACTGCACAGCCGCTGGAGGGTCTGCTTGGGATTCTGTGTCTCCCATTACTCGAACCTTTCCCGGAAGTTTCCTAGCTGAGACCTCATGGTCTGGAGGCTGCATTCAGGTACAGGGAGAGGCTTCAGGCATGATGAGCCATGGTAAGTGACAGCCCCGGACGAGGAGGCCCGAGGCGAGCAGCCCCTGGCGAGGAGGCCCGGAGAGGATCAGCCATGATGAGCCACGGTAAGTGACAGCCCCGGGGAGGAGGATGCTCAATTGCAGGGTTAGGGATCGAGGCAGGCTTAACTTTCGGTGGAGGGTCCTGGTTCGGGGTACGGTTAGTGTTAGGGTTAGGTCCCATGAGGCCCCCGGCACTGAACACACACCAGGGCAGTGGTCTCCCTGAAGGTCTGAGTTGAGGGCACAAGGGACGGTGCCGGCCAGGATCCGTCTTTGGCTGCCACGGCCACAAACTTCGATCGGCCCCTGGTCGAGGAGACCTCCGGAATCCTCTCGGGCAGGTGCAGCCGGGCGTGGGAAACGACATGGTGAGCTTCCAGTTTCCATGCCGAGTCAGCCTCCACCACTTCTGGACCCCAGGCGCGTGATGCTGTCAGGCCTTGGAATTGGGTCCCCATGGGGAGAGAGCCTTAGCTAGGGTTAGGTTTGGTCCAGGGACGTCGCCAGGGCTGTAGCGACTCCCGTCTTGTGATCTCTCTCGAGGGGTGAAGTGAGGGCCCATGCCAGAAGGCGGCTCAATTGCAGGGTTAGGGTTCGGGGCAGGCTTAGGTTTCGGTGGAGGGTCCCGGTTCAGGGTAGGGTTAGGGTTAGGGTTAGCTCCGAGGAGGTTCCAGGCGCCGAACCCACAACAGGGCAGTGGTCTCCCCAAGGGCTGAGATGAGGGCACAAGGGACGGTGCCTGTCAGGGTGCGGCTTTGTCTGCAAAGGCCATACACGTCGATCAGCCCCTGGTCGAGGAGGCTTAGGGAATCCTGTCGCGCAGCTGCAGCCTGGCCTGGGAAACGACATGGTGATCCTCCAGGTTCCCTGCCAAGTCGTCCTGCACCGCTTCTGGACCCCAGGCACGTGGAGTTGTCAGACGTTGGAATTGGGTCCCCATGGGGAGAGAGTTTAGCTATGGTTAGGGTTCGAACCAGGGACGTCTCCAGGGCCAAAGTGACTCGGGTCTCATGATCTGCCTCGAGGGCTGAAGTGAGGGCCCATGCCAGAAGTCAGCTCAATTGCAGGGTTAGGGATCGAGGCAGGCTTAGGTTTCGGGGGAGGGTCCCGGTTCGGGGTAGGGTTAGGGTTAGGGTTAGGGTTATGTCCCAAGAGGCTCCAGGCGCCGAATCCACAGCAGGGCAGTGGTCTCCCCGAAGGGCTGAGTTGAGGGCACAAGTGACGGTGCCAGTCAGGGTCCCTATTTGGCTGCCAAAGCCACACGCGTCGGTCCGCCCCTGGTCGAGGAGGCCTCCAGAATCCTCTAGGGCAGCTGCCTCGTGCCTGGGAAACGACATGGTGAGCTTCCAGGTTTCATGCCGAATCAGCCTGCACTGCTCCTGGAACCCAGTTGTGTGGTGTTTCAGACGTTGGAATTGGGTCCTCATGTGGAGAGAACCTTAGGTACGGTTAGGGTTTGAACCAGGGACGTCGCCAGGGCCAAAGTGACTCCAGTCTCGTGATCTCCCTCGAGGGCTGAAGTGAGGGCCCATGCCAGAAGGCGGCTCAAATGCAGGATTAGGGATCAAGGCAGGCTTAGGTTTCAGTGGAGGGTCCCGGTTCGGGGTAGGGTTAGGGTTAGGGTTAGGTCCCAGGAGGTTCCAGGCGCCGAACCCACAGCAAAGCAGTGGTCTCCCCGAAAGGCTGAGTTGAGGGCACATGGGACGGTGCCGGTCAGGATCCGTCTTTGGCTGCCAAGGCCACAAACTTCAATCGGCCCCTGGTCGAGGAGTACTCCGCAATCCTCTCGGGCAGCTGAAGCCAGGACTGTGAAACATGATGGTGCGCTTCCATGTTCCATGCCATGTCAGCCTGCAACGCTTCTGGACCCCACGTGCGTGGTGTTGTCAGACGTTGGAATTGGGTCCCCATGGGGAGAGAGCCTTAACTAGGGTTAGGATTCAGTCCAGGGACGTCGCCAAGGAGGTGGCGTAGGGGGATGGTTAAAATGGGTGATGGCGTATGGAGGGCACGAGTAGTGAGGATCCCTGGGTGTTGTACGTAAGTGAATGATGACTACATTCTTTACCTGAAGCTAACATTACACTGTATGTTAACCAACTGGAATTTAATTAAAAACTTGAAAAAATGAATACTAAAGAAATACATAAATACATTTAAACTAAACTAAATAAATACATGTTAAAAAGGAAAAAGGAAACTCATGTGATGATGTCAATAGACACAGAAAAAGCGTTCTGAGAAAATTTGGTGTCCATTTGTGGTAAAAATCTCTAAAATTCTGTGCAGAAAGGTCAAATCTCAACATAACAAAGGCCACGTATGTGAAGCCCACAGCTAATGTCATACTCAGCAGTGAAATTGTGAAAGATTTTCCACTAAGATCAGGCACAAGACAAGGATGCCCTAGATATGTGAAGGGGATTGGGTGATGCAGGCTTCTGGTTATGCAATGAATGAATCACAGATAGAAGATATAGCATAGGGGACGTAGAGAATGGTACTGGAGTAGGGATGCATGGTGACAGATGATAGCTACACTTGTGTTAGCGTACCAGAATGTATACATTTGTGCAATGACTATGTTGTTCATCTGAAACTAATATAACGTAGTGTGTCAATATTCCCAAATAACATGTTTTTTTTATTATTTTTTTCAACGTTTTTAATTTATTTTTGGGACAGAGAGAGACAGAGCATGAACGGGGGAGGGGCAGAGAGAGAGGAAGACACAGAATCGGACCAGGCTACAGGCTCTGAGCCATCAGCCCAGAGCCCGACGCGGGGCTCGAACTCACGGACCGCGAGATCGTGACCTGGCTGAAGTCGGACGCTTAACCAACTGCGCCACCCAGGCGCCCCTAACATGTTTTTTTTTTTTTAACTAGATAAAGGGCTAAAATAAAAAGTTTAATGTACAAGAACCTGTTAATATCTAACCAAGAAATACAGTGAAGTTTTAAACTAGAAAGTCACCATATCAAATTCTGTATCATTCCGATACACTAACCCAATTATCTAAGAAGAAGTAAAGAAAACAGTCCCATTTACAATAGCATCAAAAACAATAAAAATTATAGCAATACCGTTAGCCAAGGAAATGAAAATCTCTCTACAGAAAACTATAAAACCTGTGTGCAGAAATGGAAGAAATTCAATTTGGGTGAAAGAAAGGGGAGAACACACAAGTCAGTGAAAAGCCATCCCATGTCCAACTTTCGGAGGAATTAATACAGATACAATGTCCATATTACCCAAAGCCATCTAGAGATTCAGTGCAATCTCTATCAAGACTCCGATGCAATATTTATGCAATTAGAAAATCATATCCTAAAATTTATTTGGAACCACAAAAAGACCCCATGTAGCCAACGCAAGAAAGAACAAAACAGGAGGCATCCCCCTTCTTGATTTCAAGCGTCATTCTAACACAAAGAAATCAATTATGTCACTGGCATAAGCACACACACAAGACAATGGAACAGAAATTGAGAGCCCAAACTAAACCCATGCATCACAGTCACCTAGTATTCGACAAGGGAGTCAATCATACACAGTGGAGAAGAGTAGTCTTTTGAATAACTGGTACTGGGAACATTGGATATTCCCATGTATAAGAACAAAGTTTAGCACCGTATAATACACCACTCCCTAGAGAGTGAAAGGAAGAAATAGAGAGAGATGTGGTTAGAGAGAAACAGAGACAAAGAGGAAGTACAAGAAGGAAAGTAGAGACCTGGTCCGGGTATGTGGACACGGTTAGATGGGCCAGGGGAGAGGGGATGTAGGAAGTGGCTCTGAGTGCTGGGGCAGAAAGGGCTTCTATCATGGGCATCAGAGTTCCATGGCCCCAAGACTCCAACATCTCTGGGTCCAAGTTCTGCAGAGGCGATTGGAATTGAAAAGATGGGTAGCCCTCATTTCTTCTGGAATTGTGAGGTTCAGCCTCACGTTCTGTCATGGAGAGGGATGTCTTGAGGGAGAGTGTGCTGCTCTTTGGCAGGTAAACTCCATAGCCTGCTCTGTGGGGAGGTGTCCCAGGGCCATCTCCCTCACTGCCCCAGGCTCTGTTGGATTTCCCCCCTCCCCCATCAGCTGGCCTTCCTCAAGTTCTGAACCCAGGCATCAGGCATTGTGTTGCCCCCAGGTCATGCAGTCTGGACCTGGCAGAGGTGGACTAGTAATATTGGTAAAATCTATCTATCTATCTATCTATCTATCTATCTATCTATCTATCTATATTTGACAATAAGGTACACATCCTCCCTCTGGGACTAGCGGTGTGCATCCAAATCATAGGTTGCTATCCTCCTCTCCACAACCAATCTGAGGAATCCAGAAGGTAGGTGGACCCTTTCAAACACCCTAGTCTTCTCTTACATGAAATTCAAAAACATTTTCTTGACCCAGCTTTCTTTTAGTTCTGAAGAGATGGCAATTAGTCATTGAAGGCATAATAGTCCTATAGGAAATTGACCTATATGACGGATGGACATTATTTCATCCATCCGTATCCCTAAAGCACATTTCAGTGTAAATATTAGCCAAGGATACACACTGTAAATTCACAACTGATGTGTAGCTCCCTGTAAGTTGCATTCTGACGTTGTCACATATGTGTCATCAAAGATATTATTCGTGACTTTTCAGATAAGCTTTCAACACCAGGAAGGTGATGTTAGAGAATCTGGTATGAATGGAAATTCACAGATTCTCAATGAGCAATGATTTTTCGTTTTTAATGTTTCTTTTTTTGAGAGAACCCGAGCTGGGGAGGGGGATAGAGTGGGAGACACCGAATATGAGGCAGGCTCGAGGCTCTGAGCTCTCAGGACAGAGCCTGATGTGGGGCTCAAACTCATGGACTGCCAAATCCTGACTTGACTCAAAGTCAGACGCTTAACCGACTAAGCCACCCAAGCTCCCCAGGAAAGATAGTTTAGTGGCAAAGAAGAAGAAATTAAAGATAGTGTAAAGGATGTCTATTTTTAATTGAAATATTGTTCACACATTCGTTGTGTTAGTTTTAGGCATACATTGTAGTCATTCCATATGTCTCTACATTATGTTGTACTCAACCACATGTGTAGCTATCCTGTGAAAGCATGCAACAATATTGTTACAGGATTGACTCCATTCCATTGGCTGTCCCTTGTATCCCTAGGACTCATTCACTCCATAGCTGGACGCCGGTAACTCTCTCTCTCAAAGGTGTCCATTCTTTATCTAACCTAAGTATTTTGGTGGTAAACAAAATAACGTCTTGTTCAGCATGTGTACATCGGTGGTCTATTTTTCTGTGAATATTGCTTAAAACATTACAAATGATGTCGTTACGTTAATAAATTCGGTTTCATTCTTCACTCAAAAGAAAGAGAAGGAAAAGATTTTGTGTCCCAGGCCCTGTCACTAAAACTTTCCCAACGAGGAGAACAGGCTTAGTTGCCCAGAGCACCTTCGGTCTCTCAGCTGAGCAACCAGGGCCTTCAACATTGAAGGAATTCCCATGGTGGCCAGCAGAGAGAGCTCAAGCACCACAGACCCCCCGAGGGGCGGGTTCCTCTGCTGGGCAGTGATAGCCAGCAGAGGGCGCACCATCTGCTTTTCTGACCCAGGGCACCTCAGAGCAGGAAGGGCTTTGCTTGCTCTCAGAGGACTCAGGCCTCTGCTGGTGCCTGAGTACAGAGAGCAGAGCTGCATTTCCAGCAGGTTCTGCCACCCGCCCCAGGGGAGACCTTGGGAGCTTAGCAGCAACTTGACATCTCCTGAGTCGCCAGAGAGAAGCTGCCTTGTTGTACTGAGTGCTGAGGAGGGGGCGCCGGGTGGCTTCCCTGGTCAAGCTGGTCGCTGAGCTGCACAGGCCTTTGCATTTTCTGGGCTGTTCCCGTGTTTCATTCCACCCCTTCCCGGACAGTGTTTGATCAAGACGTATTTTACTAAAGGACTTGTGGATTGCGGGGTCCCACGACATCACCTCATAGATGCAGCCGATGGTTTGTTCCAGATCCAGGCTTGTTTCCGGGAAGGAGCCCTAACAGAAATTCAGAAGCACGGGAGCTGCATTCAATTAGGACGTGGATCCATGAAATGCTCGTCTCACGACCTTCTAGAAGAAGGAGCTGGGACCCATGTTCCGAGTTCTGCTGGACCCAGAGACCAAGGTAAGGGCACAAACTGTCCCACACATCATACATGCTTTTTAAAAAAATTCATGGTTATTTTTCCAACCTAGTGAAGTGATTGAACACTACCGAAAACCCGGTAGGTAAGTCTCAGTAACCTTATGTTATCTGTTAATTTAAATTCCACTGAGTGAAGACACAGTGTAATATTAGTTTCAGGTGTCCAATATAGAGCAACACTTCCACACGTCACCCGGTGCTCATCCCAGGTGCACTTCTTAATCCCCATCCGCTGTTTCACCCATTCCCTCACCCGCTGTGGAACTCCTCAGTTTGTTTCCTAGTTAAGAGTCCGTTGGTCTCCTCCCCCCGCCCCTTTGTTTTGTTTTCTTGCCATGTGTTAGTGACATCATTGGGTATTTGTCTTTCTCCGACAGGCTTATTTCACCCAGCATAACATTCTCTCTCTCCATCCACCTTGTGGCAAATGGCAAGATTTCACGTTTTTACGGCTAAATCATATTACATTCCATAGACCACATCTCAATTTATTCATCAGTTGATGGGTGCTTGGATAGTTTCTGTCATTTGGCTTTTGTAGAAAATGCTGCTGTAAACATCACGGTGCAGGTATCCCTTTGAAGATTTTGTATTCTTTGTGGAAATACCTTGTAGTGAAGTTGCTGGATTGTAAGGTACTTCTATTTCCAGTTTTGTTTTGTTTTTGACATCTCCATGTGGTTTTCCAGAGTGGCTGCACCAGTTTGCATTCCTACCCACAGTGCAAGAGGGTTATTCTTTCCCCACATCCTTGGCAACACCTGCTGTGTCATCCTTCATTGATTTTAGTCATTGTGACAGATGTGATGTGTTCTCTCATTGTACTTTCGAATTGTATGTCCCTGAAGATCAGTATTGTTGAGCATTTTTTCATGTGTCTCTTGGCCATGTATATGTCTTCCTTTGGGAAATGTCCACTCGTGTCTTCTGCCCATTTTTAATCAGACTTCTCATTTTTTGCGTGCTGTATAACTGTATATATTTTGGACACTAACCCTTTATCCGATGTTGTTTGCAAATATCATTCTGTTGATGTTTTTGTTTTGTTGATTATTTCCTTGGTGACAGAAGGTTTTAATTTTTATAAAGTCTCATTATTTTTGCTTGCGTTTCCCTTACCTCTAGAGATATATCTACAAAGACGTTTGCACAGGCAATGTCAAGTAAGATACTACCCGTGTTATCCTCTGGGATTTTTATGGTTTCAGGTTTCACATATAGGTCTTTGTCCATGTTGGATTTATTTTTGTGTATGTTGTAAGACAGTGGTCCGTTGTTTTTGTTTTGTTTTGCAGATTGCTGTCCAGTTTTTCCAAAACCATATGTTGAGGAGCCTTTTTTTTTAATTTATGTATTTATTTTTGAGAGAGAGAGAGAGAGAGAGAGAGAGAGCGAGCATGCAGAAGAGGGGCAGAGAGATATGGAGAGAGAGAATCCCACGCATGCTCTGCACTGCCCTGAGATCATGACCTGAGCTGAACCCACCATCACACGCTTTCTTGACTGGGCCACCCATGTGTCCCAAGACTATCTTTTTTTTTCCATTGGATGTTCTTTCCTGCTTTGTTGAGAATTAATTGACCATAGAGGTGTGAGTTTATTTCTGGGTGTCCATGCTATTGATCTATGCGTATGAGTTTGTTGTTGTTGTTATGTTTTGTTGTTGTTTTGTCAGTACTGTTCAGTACGGACATACTGATCATACTGTTCTGATCAGTATAGCTTTGTAATATAACCTAAAGTCTGGAATTGTGATGTCTCCAGCTTTGCTTTTCTTCTACAAGTTTGTGTTGGCTGTTTGGGGACTTTTGTCATTCCATACACATTTTGAGATTATTTGTTCTTGTTCTGTGACAAATGCTTTTGTGAGTGTGATATCCCTATCACACTTCATTTCATTATATGTGTAGATTGCTTTGAGGAGTGTAGACATTTTAACAGTATTTTGTGCTTCCCATCCATGAACATGAAATGTATGTCCATTTCTTTGTGTCCTCTTCCATTTATTTCATCAGTGTTTCATAGCGTTTAGAGTACAGGTCTTTCACCTCTTTGGTTAGGTGTATTCCTGGTTTCTTGTGGTATTTGTGAGCCTGTCAATGGGATTGATCCCTTACTTTCTCTCTGTGTTAATTCATGATTTGTGTTAGAAATTCAATACATCTATGTTCCTTGATTTCTGTAGATTGTGACCTGTCGAATTCATATATCGATTCTAGCAATTTTTAAGGGAACCTTTCATGTTTTTTATAGAACCTATCATGTCAGTTCCAAACAGCGAAAGTGCTACTTCTTCCTTGCCGATTTGGATGCCTCTTATTTCTTTTTGTCGTCTGAGTGCTGTGGTTAGGGTTTCCCGTACTATGTGGGATAACAGTGGTGAGAGGGGTCATTCCTAGCTTGTCCCTGACTTTGGAAAAAAACTCTCAATTTTTACCCATTGAGGATGAGATGAGCTGTGGGTTTTTCATAGACGACCTTTATTATGTGCAGGTAGGTTGAGTCTCAATGTACTTTGCTGAGGGCTTTTATCATGAATGGATGTGACATTTTATCAAATAGTTTCCCTGCATCTGTTGAAAGCATCCTATTGTTCTTATGCTTTCTTCTATTATTGTGGTGCATCATGTTGATTGATATGTGAATGTGGAACCACGCTTGCAGCCCAGGAATATATCCCACTTGATTATGGTAAATGATTCTATCAATGTATTGTGGACTTTGATTTGAAGGTATTTTAATGAGAATTTCGGCATACATAGTCATCAGGCTATTGCTCTGCAGTTTTATTTAAAATTTTTTAAACATTTTTTTAAATGCTTATTTCTTTCCTTAGATAGAGTACATAAAAGTGAGGGAGGGGCAGAGAGACAGGGAGAGAGAGAATCCTGGCCACGCCCCACACTGTCATGGCAGGGCCCAACGTGGGACTCGGACCCACGTACCGCAAGATAATGTCCTAATCCAAAATTAAGAGTTGGACAGTAAACCGACCGACCCACACAGGCGCCGCTGCAGTTTTCAGTTTTAGTGGAGGCTTCATCTCGTTTTGGTATCAGGGTAATGATGGCCTCATACGATGAATTTGTAAGTTTTCCTTCTTTTTTTTATTTTTTGTAATAATTTGAGGAGAATACATATTACCTCTTCCTTGAATGGATGGTAGAATTCATCAATGAAGCCATCTGGCCATGATCTCTTGTGTTGGGGGGAGATTTTTTTAATTACTGATGGGGTATCTTTCTGTTTTCAGATTTTAGGTATCTTCCTGTTTCAGTTTTGGTAGTGTGTGTGTTTCTAGTAATTTGTCCATTTTTCTCAGAGTGTCCAATTTGTTGCATATAGTTGTTCATAATATTATCTTCTAATTGTATTTTTGTGGTGTTGACTGTCATTTCTCCTTTCTTATTTGTGATTTCATTTGAGTTCTTTCTGTCTTCTTTGTGAAGAGTCTGCCTAGGAGGTTTTCGAGTTGATTACTGCTTTCAATGATCCAGCCCCTGCTTTCATTGATTTGGTCTAGTGTCTTTTTGGTTTCTATATTCCTTATTTCTGCCCTAAACTCTATTATTTCCTTCCTTCTGCTGCTCTTTTTCTCATTCCTTTAGGTGTAAGTTAGGATTCTTTGAGAATTTTCTTGCTCTTTAAGGTAGGCTTGTATTGCTATCTACTTCCATCATAGACTGCTTTTGCCACATTCCAAAGGGTTTTACCAGTGTATTTTCATTTTCATTTGTTTCAGTGTATTTTCTCATTGATTTCCTGTTTGACCCATTCATTTAGTAGCATGTTACTTAACCTCCCTTTATTTGTGGCCTTTCCGCCCTCCCCCCCCCCCGCCCTCTTTTTGTGGTTGACTTCAAGTTTCCTAGCTTTGTGGTTAGAAAAGATGCTTGGTCTGATCTCTGTCGTTGGGTACCTCTTGAGGCCTGATTTATGACCTACAATGTGATCAATTCTGGAGAACGCCCCAGGTATGCTTGAAAAGAATGTGTACTCTGCCATTTTAGTATGGAGTGTTCTGAATATATCTGTTAAACCCTTCTGGTCCAGTGTGTCATTCAAAGCCATTGTTTCCTTGTTGACGTTCTGTTTATAGGTTCTGTCCATTGATGTGAGTGATGTGTTAAAGTCCTCTACTATCATCATATTATTATAAATGAGTTCCTTTACGGTTGTTGCTAAATGTTTTGTATACTTGGTGATCGCATGTTGGGTACATCGAAATTTACAATCATTGGATCTTCTTGTTTGGCTGTCCCCTTTAGTATGAGATCGTGTCTGCCTTCATCTCTTGTTATACCTGTATGTATGTATGTATGTATGTATGTATGTATTTTAATTTAAGTCTTAGTTGACATACAGTGCATTCTCGGGTTTAGGAGTAGAATTCGGTGATTCATCCTTTACATACAACACCCAGTGCTCATCACAACAAGTGCTCTCCTTAATACTCGTCCTCCATCTAGCCCAGCGCTGACCCATCTCCCTCCATCAACTTTCACTTTTTTTTTTCTCTAACATTAAGAGACTCATGTGGTTTGTTACCATGCTTCTCTTTTCCTGGCTCCTTCCTTAGTTTTCATGTGTTTTGTTTCTTAACTTCCACATGAGTGAAATCATATATGTGTCTTTCTCTGATTGACGTATTTCACGTAGCATAATACATTCGAGCTCCATCCACATCATTGCAAATGGCAAGATTTCATTCTTCTTGAAGCTGAGTTATATTTCATTGTATATACGTATGTATGTATATATGAACATACATGTATGTCCATATGCATATACATACATATACATACACACACCACAACTTCTTTACACCTTCATCAGTTGATGGATACTTGGGCTTTCTCCATAGTTGGGCTACTGTTGATAATTCTGCTATAAATACTGGGTGCATGCAATGTCACTATTAGGTATTTACCCAAAGGGTACCAAAATAGAGTCTCGGTTTTAAAGTTTATTTTGCCTGATATAAGTATGGCTACTGGCTTTCTTTTGACATTATTGGCATGATAAATATTTCTTCATTCCCTCACTTCAAATCTGCAGGAGACTTGGGGCGCCTGGGTGGCTCAGTCGGTTAAGGGGCCGACTTCGGCTCAGGTCATGATCTCGCAGTCCCTGAGGTCGAGCCCCACGTCGGGCACTGTGCTGACAGCTCAGAGCCTGGAGCCTGTTTCAGATTCTGTGTCTCCCTCTCTCTGACCCTCCCCCGTTCATGCTTGGTCTCTCTCTGTCTCAAAAATAAATAAACATTAAAAAAATTAAAAAAAAATAACAAATCTGCAGGAGACTTAAGTCCGAATAAGGCTTTGTAGGCAGCATCCAGATAGACATTGTTTTTTGTTTGCTTGTTTGTTTGTTTTGTCCATTCTGACGCCCTATCCAATGTCTTTGGATTGGAGCATTTAGTCCATTTATAGTCAGAGTGATTATTGCTAGGTATATATTTAGTCCCATTCTACTAGTTGTTTTATCATTGTTTCTTGATGTTTTCTCTGATCCTTTCATGTCTGTGACACTTTTAGTCTTTCCTTTCCACTCAAGAGCCTGATTTAAATATTCTTTTCTTTTGACTGGTGGTACATTTCTTTACTTATTTTTAATATTTCTTCTTTTTAAAATTGAAGCCCAAGTTAGTTACCTTATAGAGGAATACAGTTTCAGCAGTAGAATTTAGTGACCCATCAAGTACAAAATATACCCAATACTCATCCCAAGGTCCACCCCTAATGCCCATCACCCATTTAGCCCATACCCCTATTCAGTAACCCTCCAGGAACCCTGAGATTCTTCCCTCTATTTAACAGTCTCTTATCATTTGACTCCCTCTCTGTGTGTATCTTCTTTTTGCTTTCCTTGCACTATGTTCATCAGTTTTATTAAATTCGACAGATGAGAGGAATCATAGGATGTGTGTCGTTCTCTGGCATATTTTGCTTAGCTTAAGAAACTCCGGTTCCATCCCCGTTGTTGCAAAGAGCGAGATTTCATTCTTTTTGATCGCAGAGTAATAGTCCATTGTATGCATATACCATATCTTCTTTATCCATTCATCTGTCAGTGGTCATTTGGGCTCTTTGCATAACTTAGCTATTGTTGAGAATGCTGCTATAAATATTGGAGTACACGTGCCACTTCGAGTCAGCGTTAGTGTATCTTTTGGATCAATACCTAGTAGTGCAATTGCTGGGTCCTAGTGTAGCTCTATTTTTTGTTTTTGTGACGAATCTCCATACTATTGTCCAGAATGGCTACACCACTTTGCATTCGCACCAGCATTGCAAAAGGGTTCCCTTTCCCTGCATCCTTGCCAACATCTGTCGTTTCCGGAGATGTTAATTTTAGCCATTCTGATAGGTGTGAGGGGATATCTCATTGTGGGTTTCATTTGTATTTCAGTGATGACCAGTGAGATTGAGCATCTTTTCATGTGTGACCGATCTGGATGTCATCTTTCTTAAGGTGTCTCTTCATGTCTTTTGCCCATTTCTTCACTGGATTATTTGGTTTCTGGGTGTTGAGTGTGATAAGTTTTTATAGATTTTGGATACTAACCCTTTATCTGATATGTCACCTGCAAATATCTTCTCCCACTTCATTCAGTTGCCTTTTAGTTTAGCTGATTTTGTCCCCTGCTGTGCAGAAGCTTTTTATCTTCAGGACCCAATAGTTCATTGTGGTTTTTATTGCCCTTGCTTCTGGAGACATGACAAGCGAGAAGTTGCTGCGGCCAGGATCAAGGAGGTACATTGCCTGTTATCTCCTCTAGGATTTTGATGGTTCCTGACTTACATTTAGATAATTCATCCATTTTGAGGTGTGTGTGTGTGTGTGTGTGTGTGTGTGTGTGTGGTTTAAGAACAGTGTCCAGGTTCATCATTCTCACTGTCCAGTATTCCTAGTACCATTTGCTGAAGAGACTCTTATTCCATTGGATATTCTTTCTGTGTTAACAAAGATTACTCACCTTATGTTTGAGGGTATATTTCTGGGTTCCATATTCTGTTCCATTGACGTCTGTCTCCGTTTCTGTGCCTGTACATACTGTCTTGATGAATGCAGCTTTCTAATACACCATACATCCAAAATAGTCATGTTTCCACCTTTGTTTTCTTTTTCAACATGACTTTGGCTTTTGGTATCTTTTCTGCATCCTTACACATTTTAGGGTTGTTTGTTCTAGCTCTGTGGAGAAAGCTCATGTTTTTTGATAGGGATTGCATTGAGTGTGTCGATTGCTTTGGTAGTATTGACATCTTAACAATGTTTGTTCTTCTTCTTTTTTTTTTCAACGTTTATTTATTTTTTGGGGACAGACAGAGACAGAGCATGAACAGGGGATTGGAAGAGAGAGAGGGAGACACAGAATAGGAAACAGGCTCCAGGCTCTGAGCCATCAGCCCAGAGCCTGACGTGGGGCTCGATATCATGGATGGCGAGATCGTGACCTGGTTGAAGTCGGACGCTTAACCGACTGTGCCACCCAGGCGCCCCAAATGTTTGTTCTTCTAATACGTGAGCATGGAATGTTTTCCATTTCTTTGGGTTTCTTCAATTTTTCTCATAGACGATTTATGGTTTGTTGCTTACATCCCCATTGGGAGAGAGTCTGAGCTAGGGTTAGGGTTGGGTCCAGGACATTGCCAGGGCCAAAGCAACTCCAGTCTCGTGATCTCGCTAGAAGAATGAAGTAAGGGACCAGGAGACAGCGGGGGTCAATTGTTTGATTAGGTTTCAAGATCGGGTTAGGATTCGGTTGAGGTTTCCGGTTAGGGGTAGGGATTAGGTTAGGACCCAAGAGGCTCCAGGTACTGAACCCACAGCAGGGCAGTGGTCACCCGAATGGGCTAAGTTGAGGGCACAGGGGAGAGGGCCGGGAACGTTCAGTCTTTGGCTTCCTGGCCACGCAAATCTATGGGCCACTGGTCGGGTAGGACTCAGCAATTCTCTCAGACAACTGCAGCCGGGCCTGCAGAATGACATTGTGAGGTTCCAGGCACCATGCCGAGGGACACTGCCATGCTTCTGGAACCCCAGGCACGTGGTGTTGCCAGACCATGCGATTGGGTCCACAAGGGGAGAGAGCCTTAGCTACGGTTAGTGTTTGGACCAGGGACGTAGCCAGGATCGAAGTGACTCCTGTCTCGAGATCTCCCTCGAGAGATGAAGTGAGGGCTCATGTAAAGGTGAGGTTAAAATGAAGGGATAGGGTTCAAGTCCGGCTTAGGATTAGGAGGAGGGTCTCGTTAAGGGTAGGGTTGGGGTTACGTCCCAGGAGGCCCCAGGTGTGAAGCCAGAACACTTCAGCGGTCTCCCCGAAGGACTGAGTTCAGGGCACAAGGGAGAGTTCCGGTCAGGGTCAGACTCTATGAGCGCCTGGCCGGGGAAGACTCAGGAATTCTCTCTGGCAGCTGCAACAGGCATGAGAAACGATATGGTGAGCTTCCAGATACCATATCAGGTGACCATGCAACCCAGAAGGACCCAAGGCGTATGGTGTTGTCAGACGTAGGGATTGGGTCCCCATGGGGAGAGAGCCTTAGCTAGGGGTAGGTTTCGGTAAAGGCACATCGCCAGGTCCATAGCGACTCCAGGCACGTGACCTCCCTCAGGACTAAATTGAGGGCCCATGCCAGAAGGCGGCTCAAGTGCAGGGTTAGGGTTCGAGGCATGCTTAGATTACTGCGGAGGGACCCGGTTAGAAGTAGCATTAAGGTTAGGGGTACGTCCCAAGAGGTTCCACGCACGGAACCCACAGCAAAACAATGGTCTCCCCGAAGGGCTGAGTTGAAGGCACAAGGGAAGGTGCTGGTCAGGATGCGTCTTTGGATGCCAAGCCACACACGTCGATCGGTCCTGATCGAGGAGCCTCCGGAATCCTCTCAGGCAGCTGCAGCGAGGCCTGGGAAACGACATGGTTAGCTCCAGGTTCCATGCCACGTGAGCCTGCACCGCTTCTGGACCCCAAGCGCGTGGAGTTTTCAGATGTGTGGAATTGGATCCCCATGGGGACTGAGCGTTAGATAGGGTTAGAGTTCGGTCCAGGGACATGGCCAGGTCGGAAATGACAGCAGTCTCGTAATCTCGTTTGAGGCTGAAGTGAGAGCCAATGCCAGAAGGCGGCAAAATTGCAGGGTCAGTGATCGAGGCAGGCCTAGGTTTTGGTGGAGGGTCCCGGGTTGGGGTAGGGTTAGGGTTAGGGTTAGGGCCATGAGTTTCCAGGCGCTGAACCCACAGCAGGGCAGTGGTCTCCCCAAGGGGCTGAGTTGAGGGCACAAGGGACGGTGTCGGTCAGGATCCCTCTTTGGCTGCCAAGGCCACACATGTTGTTCCTCCCGCGGTCGAGGAGGCCTCCGAAATCCTCTCGGGAGCTGCAGCCGGGCCTGGGAAAACGACATGGTGAGCTTCCAGGTGCCTTGCCGAGTCAGCCTGCACCGCTTCTGGACCCCAGGCGCGTGATGCTGTCAGACGTTGGAATTGGGTCCCCATGAGGGGAGAGCCTTAGCTAGGGTTAGGGTTCGGGCCAGGGACGTCGCCAGGGCCGAAGCGACTCCGGTCTCGTGATCTCCCTCGAGGGCTGAAGTGAGGGCCCATGCCAGAAGGCGGCTCAAATGCAGGATTAGGGATCGAGGCAGGCTTAGGTTTCGGGGCAGGGTCCCGGTTCGGGGTAGGGTTAGGGTTAGGTCCCAGGAGGTTCCAGGCGCCGAACCCACAGCAGGGCAGTGGTCTCCCCGAAGGGCTGAGTTGAGGGCACAAGGGACGGTGCCGGTCAGGATCCCTCTTTGGCTGCCAAGGCCACACATGTTGTTCCTCCCGTGGTCGAGGAGGCCTCCGGCAATCCTCTCGGGAGCTGCAGCCGGGCCTGGGAAACGACATGGTGAGCTTCCAGGTGCCTTGCCGAGTCAGCCTGCACCGCTTCTGGACCCCAGGCGCGTGATGCTGTCAGACGTTGGAATTGGGTCCCCATGAGGGGAGAGCCTTAGCTAGGGTTAGGGTTCGGGCCAGGGACGTCGCCAGGGCCGAAGCGACTCCGGTCTCGTGATCTCCCTCGAGGGCTGAAGTGAGGGCCCATGCCAGAAGGCGGCTCAAATGCAGGATTAGGGATCGAGGCAGGCTTAGGTTTCGGGGGAGGGTCCCGGTTCGGGGTAGGGTTAGGGTTAGGGTTAGGTCCCAGGAGGTTCCAGGCGCCGAACCCACAGCAGGGCAGTGGTCTCCCCGAAGGGCTGAGTTGAGGGCACAAGGGACGGTGCCGGTCAGGATCCCTCTTTGGCTGCCACGGCCACACATGTTGTTCCTCCCGCGGTCGAGGAGGCCTCCGCAATCCTCTCGGGAGCTGCAGCCGGGCCTGGGAAACGACATGGTGAGCTTCCAGGTTCCTTGCCGAGTCAGCCTGCACCGCTTCTGGACCCCAGGCGCGTGATGCTGTCAGACGTTGGAATTGGGTCCCCATGAGGGGAGAGCCTTAGCTAGGGTTAGGGTTCGGGCCAGGGACGTCGCCAGGGCCGAAGCGACTCCGGTCTCGTGATCTCCCTCGAGGGCTGAAGTGAGGGCCCATGCCAGAAGGCGGCTCAAATGCAGGATTAGGGATCGAGGCAGGCTTAGGTTTCGGGGGAGGGTCCCGGTTCGGGGTAGGGTTAGGGTTAGGGTTAGGTCCCAGGAGGTTCCAGGCGCCGAACCCACAGCAGGGCAGTGGTCTCCCCGAAGGGCTGAGTTGAGGGCACAAGGGACGGTGCCGGTCAGGATCCCTCTTTGGCTGCCACGGCCACACATGTTGTTCCTCCCGCGGTCGAGGAGGCCTCCGCAATCCTCTCGGGAGCTGCAGCCGGGCCTGGGAAACGACATGGTGAGCTTCCAGGTGCCTTGCCGAGTCAGCCTGCACCGCTTCTGGACCCCAGGCGCGTGATGCTGTCAGACGTTGGAATTGGGTCCCCATGAGGGGAGAGCCTTAGCTAGGGTTAGGGTTCGGGCCAGGGACGTCGCCAGGGCCGAAGCGACTCCGGTCTCGTGATCTCCCTCGAGGGCTGAAGTGAGGGCCCATGCCAGAAGGCGGCTCAAATGCAGGATTAGGGATCGAGGCAGGCTTAGGTTTCGGGGGAGGGTCCCGGTTCGGGGTAGGGTTAGGGTTAGGGTTAGGTCCCAGGAGGTTCCAGGCGCCGAACCCACAGCAGGGCAGTGGTCTCCCCGAAGGGCTGAGTTGAGGGCACAAGGGACGGTGCCGGTCAGGATCCCTCTTTGGCTGCCACGGCCACACATGTTGTTCCTCCCGCGGTCGAGGAGGCCTCCGCAATCCTCTCGGGAGCTGCAGCCGGGCCTGGGAAACGACATGGTGAGCTTCCAGGTCCTTGCCGAGTCAGCCTGCACCGCTTCTGGACCCCAGGCGCGTGATGCTGTCAGACGTTGGAATTGGGTCCCCATGAGGGGAGAGCCTTAGCTAGGGTTAGGGTTCGGGCCAGGGACGTCGCCAGGGCCGAAGCGACTCCGGTCTCGTGATCTCCCTCGAGGGCTGAAGTGAGGGCCCATGCCAGAAGGCGGCTCAAATGCAGGATTAGGGATCGAGGCAGGCTTAGGTTTCGGGGGAGGGTCCCGGTTCGGGGTAGGGTTAGGGTTAGGGTTAGGTCCCAGGAGGTTCCAGGCGCCGAACCCACAGCAGGGCAGTGGTCTCCCCGAAGGGCTGAGTTGAGGGCACAAGGGACGGTGCCGGTCAGGATCCCTCTTTGGCTGCCACGGCCACACATGTTGTTCCTCCCGCGGTCGAGGAGGCCTCCGCAATCCTCTCGGGAGCTGCAGCCGGGCCTGGGAAACGACATGGTGAGCTTCCAGGTGCCTTGCCGAGTCAGCCTGCACCGCTTCTGGACCCCAGGCGCGTGATGCTGTCAGACGTTGGAATTGGGTCCCCATGAGGGGAGAGCCTTAGCTAGGGTTAGGGTTCGGGCCAGGGACGTCGCCAGGGCCGAAGCGACTCCGGTCTCGTGATCTCCCTCGAGGGCTGAAGTGAGGGCCCATGCCAGAAGGCGGCTCAAATGCAGGATTAGGGATCGAGGCAGGCTTAGGTTTCGGGGGAGGGTCCCGGTTCGGGGTAGGGTTAGGGTTAGGGTTAGGTCCCAGGAGGTTCCAGGCGCCGAACCCACAGCAGGGCAGTGGTCTCCCCGAAGGGCTGAGTTGAGGGCACAAGGGACGGTGCCGGTCAGGATCCCTCTTTGGCTGCCACGGCCACACATGTTGTTCCTCCCGCGGTCGAGGAGGCCTCCGCAATCCTCTCGGGAGCTGCAGCCGGGCCTGGGAAACGACATGGTGAGCTTCCAGGTCCTTGCCGAGTCAGCCTGCACCGCTTCTGGACCCCAGGCGCGTGATGCTGTCAGACGTTGGAATTGGGTCCCCATGAGGGGAGAGCCTTAGCTAGGGTTAGGGTTCGGGCCAGGGACGTCGCCAGGGCCGAAGCGACTCCGGTCTCGTGATCTCCCTCGAGGGCTGAAGTGAGGGCCCATGCCAGAAGGCGGCTCAAATGCAGGATTAGGGATCGAGGCAGGCTTAGGTTTCGGGGGAGGGTCCCGGTTCGGGGTAGGGTTAGGGTTAGGGTTAGGTCCCAGGAGGTTCCAGGCGCCGAACCCACAGCAGGGCAGTGGTCTCCCCGAAGGGCTGAGTTGAGGGCACAAGGGACGGTGCCGGTCAGGATCCCTCTTTGGCTGCCACGGCCACACATGTTGTTCCTCCCGCGGTCGAGGAGGCCTCCGCAATCCTCTCGGGAGCTGCAGCCGGGCCTGGGAAACGACATGGTGAGCTTCCAGGTGCCTTGCCGAGTCAGCCTGCACCGCTTCTGGACCCCAGGCGCGTGATGCTGTCAGACGTTGGAATTGGGTCCCCATGAGGGGAGAGCCTTAGCTAGGGTTAGGGTTCGGGCCAGGGACGTCGCCAGGGCCGAAGCGACTCCGGTCTCGTGATCTCCCTCGAGGGCTGAAGTGAGGGCCCATGCCAGAAGGCGGCTCAAATGCAGGATTAGGGATCGAGGCAGGCTTAGGTTTCGGGGGAGGGTCCCGGTTCGGGGTAGGGTTAGGGTTAGGGTTAGGTCCCAGGAGGTTCCAGGCGCCGAACCCACAGCAGGGCAGTGGTCTCCCCGAAGGGCTGAGTTGAGGGCACAAGGGACGGTGCCGGTCAGGATCCCTCTTTGGCTGCCACGGCCACACATGTTGTTCCTCCCGCGGTCGAGGAGGCCTCCGCAATCCTCTCGGGAGCTGCAGCCGGGCCTGGGAAACGACATGGTGAGCTTCCAGGTGCCTTGCCGAGTCAGCCTGCACCGCTTCTGGACCCCAGGCGCGTGATGCTGTCAGACGTTGGAATTGGGTCCCCATGAGGGGAGAGCCTTAGCTAGGGTTAGGGTTCGGGCCAGGGACGTCGCCAGGGCCGAAGCGACTCCGGTCTCGTGATCTCCCTCGAGGGCTGAAGTGAGGGCCCATGCCAGAAGGCGGCTCAAATGCAGGATTAGGGATCGAGGCAGGCTTAGGTTTCGGGGGAGGGTCCCGGTTCGGGGTAGGGTTAGGGTTAGGGTTAGGTCCCAGGAGGTTCCAGGCGCCGAACCCACAGCAGGGCAGTGGTCTCCCCGAAGGGCTGAGTTGAGGGCACAAGGGACGGTGCCGGTCAGGATCCCTCTTTGGCTGCCACGGCCACACATGTTGTTCCTCCCGCGTTCGAGGAGGCCTCCGCAATCCTCTCGGGAGCTGCAGCCGGGCCTGGGAAACGACATGGTGAGCTTCCAGGTGCCTTGCCGAGTCAGCCTGCACCGCTTCTGGACCCCAGGCGCGTGATGCTGTCAGACGTTGGAATTGGGTCCCCATGAGGGGAGAGCCTTAGCTAGGGTTAGGGTTCGGGCCAGGGACGTCGCCAGGGCCGAAGCGACTCCGGTCTCGTGATCTCCCTCGAGGGCTGAAGTGAGGGCCCATGCCAGAAGGCGGCTCAAATGCAGGATTAGGGATCGAGGCAGGCTTAGGTTTCGGGGGAGGGTCCCGGTTCGGGGTAGGGTTAGGGTTAGGGTTAGGTCCCAGGAGGTTCCAGGCGCCGAACCCACAGCAGGGCAGTGGTCTCCCCGAAGGGCTGAGTTGAGGGCACAAGGGACGGTGCCGGTCAGGATCCCTCTTTGGCTGCCACGGCCACACATGTTGTTCCTCCCGCGGTCGAGGAGGCCTCCGCAATCCTCTCGGGAGCTGCAGCCGGGCCTGGGAAACGACATGGTGAGCTTCCAGGTTCCTTGCCGAGTCAGCCTGCACCGCTTCTGGACCCCAGGCGCGTGATGCTGTCAGACGTTGGAATTGGGTCCCCATGAGGGGAGAGCCTTAGCTAGGGTTAGGGTTCGGGCCAGGGACGTCGCCAGGGCCGAAGCGACTCCGGTCTCGTGATCTCCCTCGAGGGCTGAAGTGAGGGCCCATGCCAGAAGGCGGCTCAAATGCAGGATTAGGGATCGAGGCAGGCTTAGGTTTCGGGGGAGGGTCCCGGTTCGGGGTAGGGTTAGGGTTAGGGTTAGGTCCCAGGAGGTTCCAGGCGCCGAACCCACAGCAGGGCAGTGGTCTCCCCGAAGGGCTGAGTTGAGGGCACAAGGGACGGTGCCGGTCAGGATCCCTCTTTGGCTGCCACGGCCACACATGTTGTTCCTCCCGCGGTCGAGGAGGCCTCCGCAATCCTCTCGGGAGCTGCAGCCGGGCCTGGGAAACGACATGGTGAGCTTCCAGGTGCCTTGCCGAGTCAGCCTGCACCGCTTCTGGACCCCAGGCGCGTGATGCTGTCAGACGTTGGAATTGGGTCCCCATGAGGGGAGAGCCTTAGCTAGGGTTAGGGTTCGGGCCAGGGACGTCGCCAGGGCCGAAGCGACTCCGGTCTCGTGATCTCCCTCGAGGGCTGAAGTGAGGGCCCATGCCAGAAGGCGGCTCAAATGCAGGATTAGGGATCGAGGCAGGCTTAGGTTTCGGGGGAGGGTCCCGGTTCGGGGTAGGGTTAGGGTTAGGGTTAGGTCCCAGGAGGTTCCAGGCGCCGAACCCACAGCAGGGCAGTGGTCTCCCCGAAGGGCTGAGTTGAGGGCACAAGGGACGGTGCCGGTCAGGATCCCTCTTTGGCTGCCACGGCCACACATGTTGTTCCTCCCGCGGTCGAGGAGGCCTCCGCAATCCTCTCGGGAGCTGCAGCCGGGCCTGGGAAACGACATGGTGAGCTTCCAGGTGCCTTGCCGAGTCAGCCTGCACCGCTTCTGGACCCCAGGCGCGTGATGCTGTCAGACGTTGGAATTGGGTCCCCATGAGGGGAGAGCCTTAGCTAGGGTTAGGGTTCGGGCCAGGGACGTCGCCAGGGCCGAAGCGACTCCGGTCTCGTGATCTCCCTCGAGGGCTGAAGTGAGGGCCCATGCCAGAAGGCGGCTCAAATGCAGGATTAGGGATCGAGGCAGGCTTAGGTTTCGGGGGAGGGTCCCGGTTCGGGGTAGGGTTAGGGTTAGGGTTAGGTCCCAGGAGGTTCCAGGCGCCGAACCCACAGCAGGGCAGTGGTCTCCCCGAAGGGCTGAGTTGAGGGCACAAGGGACGGTGCCGGTCAGGATCCCTCTTTGGCTGCCACGGCCACACATGTTGTTCCTCCCGCGGTCGAGGAGGCCTCCGCAATCCTCTCGGGAGCTGCAGCCGGGCCTGGGAAACGACATGGTGAGCTTCCAGGTGCCTTGCCGAGTCAGCCTGCACCGCTTCTGGACCCCAGGCGCGTGATGCTGTCAGACGTTGGAATTGGGTCCCCATGAGGGGAGAGCCTTAGCTAGGGTTAGGGTTCGGGCCAGGGACGTCGCCAGGGCCGAAGCGACTCCGGTCTCGTGATCTCCCTCGAGGGCTGAAGTGAGGGCCCATGCCAGAAGGCGGCTCAAATGCAGGATTAGGGATCGAGGCAGGCTTAGGTTTCGGGGGAGGGTCCCGGTTCGGGGTAGGGTTAGGGTTAGGGTTAGGTCCCAGGAGGTTCCAGGCGCCGAACCCACAGCAGGGCAGTGGTCTCCCCGAAGGGCTGAGTTGAGGGCACAAGGGACGGTGCCGGTCAGGATCCCTCTTTGGCTGCCACGGCCACACATGTTGTTCCTCCCGCGGTCGAGGAGGCCTCCGCAATCCTCTCGGGAGCTGCAGCCGGGCCTGGGAAACGACATGGTGAGCTTCCAGGTGCCTTGCCGAGTCAGCCTGCACCGCTTCTGGACCCCAGGCGCGTGATGCTGTCAGACGTTGGAATTGGGTCCCCATGAGGGGAGAGCCTTAGCTAGGGTTAGGGTTCGGGCCAGGGACGTCGCCAGGGCCGAAGCGACTCCGGTCTCGTGATCTCCCTCGAGGGCTGAAGTGAGGGCCCATGCCAGAAGGCGGCTCAAATGCAGGATTAGGGATCGAGGCAGGCTTAGGTTTCGGGGGAGGGTCCCGGTTCGGGGTAGGGTTAGGGTTAGGGTTAGGTCCCAGGAGGTTCCAGGCGCCGAACCCACAGCAGGGCAGTGGTCTCCCCGAAGGGCTGAGTTGAGGGCACAAGGGACGGTGCCGGTCAGGATCCCTCTTTGGCTGCCACGGCCACACATGTTGTTCCTCCCGCGGTCGAGGAGGCCTCCGCAATCCTCTCGGGAGCTGCAGCCGGGCCTGGGAAACGACATGGTGAGCTTCCAGGTGCCTTGCCGAGTCAGCCTGCACCGCTTCTGGACCCCAGGCGCGTGATGCTGTCAGACGTTGGAATTGGGTCCCCATGAGGGGAGAGCCTTAGCTAGGGTTAGGGTTCGGGCCAGGGACGTCGCCAGGGCCGAAGCGACTCCGGTCTCGTGATCTCCCTCGAGGGCTGAAGTGAGGGCCCATGCCAGAAGGCGGCTCAAATGCAGGATTAGGGATCGAGGCAGGCTTAGGTTTCGGGGGAGGGTCCCGGTTCGGGGTAGGGTTAGGGTTAGGGTTAGGTCCCAGGAGGTTCCAGGCGCCGAACCCACAGCAGGGCAGTGGTCTCCCCGAAGGGCTGAGTTGAGGGCACAAGGGACGGTGCCGGTCAGGATCCCTCTTTGGCTGCCACGGCCACACATGTTGTTCCTCCCGCGGTCGAGGAGGCCTCCGCAATCCTCTCGGGAGCTGCAGCCGGGCCTGGGAAACGACATGGTGAGCTTCCAGGTGCCTTGCCGAGTCAGCCTGCACCGCTTCTGGACCCCAGGCGCGTGATGCTGTCAGACGTTGGAATTGGGTCCCCATGAGGGGAGAGCCTTAGCTAGGGTTAGGGTTCGGGCCAGGGACGTCGCCAGGGCCGAAGCGACTCCGGTCTCGTGATCTCCCTCGAGGGCTGAAGTGAGGGCCCATGCCAGAAGGCGGCTCAAATGCAGGATTAGGGATCGAGGCAGGCTTAGGTTTCGGGGGAGGGTCCCGGTTCGGGGTAGGGTTAGGGTTAGGGTTAGGTCCCAGGAGGTTCCAGGCGCCGAACCCACAGCAGGGCAGTGGTCTCCCCGAAGGGCTGAGTTGAGGGCACAAGGGACGGTGCCGGTCAGGATCCCTCTTTGGCTGCCACGGCCACACATGTTGTTCCTCCCGCGGTCGAGGAGGCCTCCGCAATCCTCTCGGGAGCTGCAGCCGGGCCTGGGAAACGACATGGTGAGCTTCCAGGTGCCTTGCCGAGTCAGCCTGCACCGCTTCTGGACCCCAGGCGCGTGATGCTGTCAGACGTTGGAATTGGGTCCCCATGAGGGGAGAGCCTTAGCTAGGGTTAGGGTTCGGGCCAGGGACGTCGCCAGGGCCGAAGCGACTCCGGTCTCGTGATCTCCCTCGAGGGCTGAAGTGAGGGCCCATGCCAGAAGGCGGCTCAAATGCAGGATTAGGGATCGAGGCAGGCTTAGGTTTCGGGGGAGGGTCCCGGTTCGGGGTAGGGTTAGGGTTAGGGTTAGGTCCCAGGAGGTTCCAGGCGCCGAACCCACAGCAGGGCAGTGGTCTCCCCGAAGGGCTGAGTTGAGGGCACAAGGGACGGTGCCGGTCAGGATCCCTCTTTGGCTGCCACGGCCACACATGTTGTTCCTCCCGCGGTCGAGGAGGCCTCCGCAATCCTCTCGGGAGCTGCAGCCGGGCCTGGGAAACGACATGGTGAGCTTCCAGGTGCCTTGCCGAGTCAGCCTGCACCGCTTCTGGACCCCAGGCGCGTGATGCTGTCAGACGTTGGAATTGGGTCCCCATGAGGGGAGAGCCTTAGCTAGGGTTAGGGTTCGGGCCAGGGACGTCGCCAGGGCCGAAGCGACTCCGGTCTCGTGATCTCCCTCGAGGGCTGAAGTGAGGGCCCATGCCAGAAGGCGGCTCAAATGCAGGATTAGGGATCGAGGCAGGCTTAGGTTTCGGGGGAGGGTCCCGGTTCGGGGTAGGGTTAGGGTTAGGGTTAGGTCCCAGGAGGTTCCAGGCGCCGAACCCACAGCAGGGCAGTGGTCTCCCCGAAGGGCTGAGTTGAGGGCACAAGGGACGGTGCCGGTCAGGATCCCTCTTTGGCTGCCACGGCCACACATGTTGTTCCTCCCGCGGTCGAGGAGGCCTCCGCAATCCTCTCGGGAGCTGCAGCCGGGCCTGGGAAACGACATGGTGAGCTTCCAGGTGCCTTGCCGAGTCAGCCTGCACCGCTTCTGGACCCCAGGCGCGTGATGCTGTCAGACGTTGGAATTGGGTCCCCATGAGGGGAGAGCCTTAGCTAGGGTTAGGGTTCGGGCCAGGGACGTCGCCAGGGCCGAAGCGACTCCGGTCTCGTGATCTCCCTCGAGGGCTGAAGTGAGGGCCCATGCCAGAAGGCGGCTCAAATGCAGGATTAGGGATCGAGGCAGGCTTAGGTTTCGGGGGAGGGTCCCGGTTCGGGGTAGGGTTAGGGTTAGGGTTAGGTCCCAGGAGGTTCCAGGCGCCGAACCCACAGCAGGGCAGTGGTCTCCCCGAAGGGCTGAGTTGAGGGCACAAGGGACGGTGCCGGTCAGGATCCCTCTTTGGCTGCCACGGCCACACATGTTGTTCCTCCCGCGGTCGAGGAGGCCTCCGCAATCCTCTCGGGAGCTGCAGCCGGGCCTGGGAAACGACATGGTGAGCTTCCAGGTGCCTTGCCGAGTCAGCCTGCACCGCTTCTGGACCCCAGGCGCGTGATGCTGTCAGACGTTGGAATTGGGTCCCCATGAGGGGAGAGCCTTAGCTAGGGTTAGGGTTCGGGCCAGGGACGTCGCCAGGGCCGAAGCGACTCCGGTCTCGTGATCTCCCTCGAGGGCTGAAGTGAGGGCCCATGCCAGAAGGCGGCTCAAATGCAGGATTAGGGATCGAGGCAGGCTTAGGTTTCGGGGGAGGGTCCCGGTTCGGGGTAGGGTTAGGGTTAGGGTTAGGTCCCAGGAGGTTCCAGGCGCCGAACCCACAGCAGGGCAGTGGTCTCCCCGAAGGGCTGAGTTGAGGGCACAAGGGACGGTGCCGGTCAGGATCCCTCTTTGGCTGCCACGGCCACACATGTTGTTCCTCCCGCGGTCGAGGAGGCCTCCGCAATCCTCTCGGGAGCTGCAGCCGGGCCTGGGAAACGACATGGTGAGCTTCCAGGTGCCTTGCCGAGTCAGCCTGCACCGCTTCTGGACCCCAGGCGCGTGATGCTGTCAGACGTTGGAATTGGGTCCCCATGAGGGGAGAGCCTTAGCTAGGGTTAGGGTTCGGGCCAGGGACGTCGCCAGGGCCGAAGCGACTCCGGTCTCGTGATCTCCCTCGAGGGCTGAAGTGAGGGCCCATGCCAGAAGGCGGCTCAAATGCAGGATTAGGGATCGAGGCAGGCTTAGGTTTCGGGGGAGGGTCCCGGTTCGGGGTAGGGTTAGGGTTAGGGTTAGGTCCCAGGAGGTTCCAGGCGCCGAACCCACAGCAGGGCAGTGGTCTCCCCGAAGGGCTGAGTTGAGGGCACAAGGGACGGTGCCGGTCAGGATCCCTCTTTGGCTGCCACGGCCACACATGTTGTTCCTCCCGCGGTCGAGGAGGCCTCCGCAATCCTCTCGGGAGCTGCAGCCGGGCCTGGGAAACGACATGGTGAGCTTCCAGGTGCCTTGCCGAGTCAGCCTGCACCGCTTCTGGACCCCAGGCGCGTGATGCTGTCAGACGTTGGAATTGGGTCCCCATGAGGGGAGAGCCTTAGCTAGGGTTAGGGTTCGGGCCAGGGACGTCGCCAGGGCCGAAGCGACTCCGGTCTCGTGATCTCCCTCGAGGGCTGAAGTGAGGGCCCATGCCAGAAGGCGGCTCAAATGCAGGATTAGGGATCGAGGCAGGCTTAGGTTTCGGGGGAGGGTCCCGGTTCGGGGTAGGGTTAGGGTTAGGGTTAGGTCCCAGGAGGTTCCAGGCGCCGAACCCACAGCAGGGCAGTGGTCTCCCCGAAGGGCTGAGTTGAGGGCACAAGGGACGGTGCCGGTCAGGATCCCTCTTTGGCTGCCACGGCCACACATGTTGTTCCTCCCGCGGTCGAGGAGGCCTCCGCAATCCTCTCGGGAGCTGCAGCCGGGCCTGGGAAACGACATGGTGAGCTTCCAGGTGCCTTGCCGAGTCAGCCTGCACCGCTTCTGGACCCCAGGCGCGTGATGCTGTCAGACGTTGGAATTGGGTCCCCATGAGGGGAGAGCCTTAGCTAGGGTTAGGGTTCGGGCCAGGGACGTCGCCAGGGCCGAAGCGACTCCGGTCTCGTGATCTCCCTCGAGGGCTGAAGTGAGGGCCCATGCCAGAAGGCGGCTCAAATGCAGGATTAGGGATCGAGGCAGGCTTAGGTTTCGGGGGAGGGTCCCGGTTCGGGGTAGGGTTAGGGTTAGGGTTAGGTCCCAGGAGGTTCCAGGCGCCGAACCCACAGCAGGGCAGTGGTCTCCCCGAAGGGCTGAGTTGAGGGCACAAGGGACGGTGCCGGTCAGGATCCCTCTTTGGCTGCCACGGCCACACATGTTGTTCCTCCCGCGGTCGAGGAGGCCTCCGCAATCCTCTCGGGAGCTGCAGCCGGGCCTGGGAAACGACATGGTGAGCTTCCAGGTGCCTTGCCGAGTCAGCCTGCACCGCTTCTGGACCCCAGGCGCGTGATGCTGTCAGACGTTGGAATTGGGTCCCCATGAGGGGAGAGCCTTAGCTAGGGTTAGGGTTCGGGCCAGGGACGTCGCCAGGGCCGAAGCGACTCCGGTCTCGTGATCTCCCTCGAGGGCTGAAGTGAGGGCCCATGCCAGAAGGCGGCTCAAATGCAGGATTAGGGATCGAGGCAGGCTTAGGTTTCGGGGGAGGGTCCCGGTTCGGGGTAGGGTTAGGGTTAGGGTTAGGTCCCAGGAGGTTCCAGGCGCCGAACCCACAGCAGGGCAGTGGTCTCCCCGAAGGGCTGAGTTGAGGGCACAAGGGACGGTGCCGGTCAGGATCCCTCTTTGGCTGCCACGGCCACACATGTTGTTCCTCCCGCGGTCGAGGAGGCCTCCGCAATCCTCTCGGGAGCTGCAGCCGGGCCTGGGAAACGACATGGTGAGCTTCCAGGTGCCTTGCCGAGTCAGCCTGCACCGCTTCTGGACCCCAGGCGCGTGATGCTGTCAGACGTTGGAATTGGGTCCCCATGAGGGGAGAGCCTTAGCTAGGGTTAGGGTTCGGGCCAGGGACGTCGCCAGGGCCGAAGCGACTCCGGTCTCGTGATCTCCCTCGAGGGCTGAAGTGAGGGCCCATGCCAGAAGGCGGCTCAAATGCAGGATTAGGGATCGAGGCAGGCTTAGGTTTCGGGGGAGGGTCCCGGTTCGGGGTAGGGTTAGGGTTAGGGTTAGGTCCCAGGAGGTTCCAGGCGCCGAACCCACAGCAGGGCAGTGGTCTCCCCGAAGGGCTGAGTTGAGGGCACAAGGGACGGTGCCGGTCAGGATCCCTCTTTGGCTGCCACGGCCACACATGTTGTTCCTCCCGCGGTCGAGGAGGCCTCCGCAATCCTCTCGGGAGCTGCAGCCGGGCCTGGGAAACGACATGGTGAGCTTCCAGGTGCCTTGCCGAGTCAGCCTGCACCGCTTCTGGACCCCAGGCGCGTGATGCTGTCAGACGTTGGAATTGGGTCCCCATGAGGGGAGAGCCTTAGCTAGGGTTAGGGTTCGGGCCAGGGACGTCGCCAGGGCCGAAGCGACTCCGGTCTCGTGATCTCCCTCGAGGGCTGAAGTGAGGGCCCATGCCAGAAGGCGGCTCAAATGCAGGATTAGGGATCGAGGCAGGCTTAGGTTTCGGGGGAGGGTCCCGGTTCGGGGTAGGGTTAGGGTTAGGGTTAGGTCCCAGGAGGTTCCAGGCGCCGAACCCACAGCAGGGCAGTGGTCTCCCCGAAGGGCTGAGTTGAGGGCACAAGGGACGGTGCCGGTCAGGATCCCTCTTTGGCTGCCACGGCCACACATGTTGTTCCTCCCGCGGTCGAGGAGGCCTCCGCAATCCTCTCGGGAGCTGCAGCCGGGCCTGGGAAACGACATGGTGAGCTTCCAGGTGCCTTGCCGAGTCAGCCTGCACCGCTTCTGGACCCCAGGCGCGTGATGCTGTCAGACGTTGGAATTGGGTCCCCATGAGGGGAGAGCCTTAGCTAGGGTTAGGGTTCGGGCCAGGGACGTCGCCAGGGCCGAAGCGACTCCGGTCTCGTGATCTCCCTCGAGGGCTGAAGTGAGGGCCCATGCCAGAAGGCGGCTCAAATGCAGGATTAGGGATCGAGGCAGGCTTAGGTTTCGGGGGAGGGTCCCGGTTCGGGGTAGGGTTAGGGTTAGGGTTAGGTCCCAGGAGGTTCCAGGCGCCGAACCCACAGCAGGGCAGTGGTCTCCCCGAAGGGCTGAGTTGAGGGCACAAGGGACGGTGCCGGTCAGGATCCCTCTTTGGCTGCCACGGCCACACATGTTGTTCCTCCCGCGGTCGAGGAGGCCTCCGCAATCCTCTCGGGAGCTGCAGCCGGGCCTGGGAAACGACATGGTGAGCTTCCAGGTGCCTTGCCGAGTCAGCCTGCACCGCTTCTGGACCCCAGGCGCGTGATGCTGTCAGACGTTGGAATTGGGTCCCCATGAGGGGAGAGCCTTAGCTAGGGTTAGGGTTCGGGCCAGGGACGTCGCCAGGGCCGAAGCGACTCCGGTCTCGTGATCTCCCTCGAGGGCTGAAGTGAGGGCCCATGCCAGAAGGCGGCTCAAATGCAGGATTAGGGATCGAGGCAGGCTTAGGTTTCGGGGGAGGGTCCCGGTTCGGGGTAGGGTTAGGGTTAGGGTTAGGTCCCAGGAGGTTCCAGGCGCCGAACCCACAGCAGGGCAGTGGTCTCCCCGAAGGGCTGAGTTGAGGGCACAAGGGACGGTGCCGGTCAGGATCCCTCTTTGGCTGCCACGGCCACACATGTTGTTCCTCCCGCGGTCGAGGAGGCCTCCGCAATCCTCTCGGGAGCTGCAGCCGGGCCTGGGAAACGACATGGTGAGCTTCCAGGTGCCTTGCCGAGTCAGCCTGCACCGCTTCTGGACCCCAGGCGCGTGATGCTGTCAGACGTTGGAATTGGGTCCCCATGAGGGGAGAGCCTTAGCTAGGGTTAGGGTTCGGGCCAGGGACGTCGCCAGGGCCGAAGCGACTCCGGTCTCGTGATCTCCCTCGAGGGCTGAAGTGAGGGCCCATGCCAGAAGGCGGCTCAAATGCAGGATTAGGGATCGAGGCAGGCTTAGGTTTCGGGGGAGGGTCCCGGTTCGGGGTAGGGTTAGGGTTAGGGTTAGGTCCCAGGAGGTTCCAGGCGCCGAACCCACAGCAGGGCAGTGGTCTCCCCGAAGGGCTGAGTTGAGGGCACAAGGGACGGTGCCGGTCAGGATCCCTCTTTGGCTGCCACGGCCACACATGTTGTTCCTCCCGCGGTCGAGGAGGCCTCCGCAATCCTCTCGGGAGCTGCAGCCGGGCCTGGGAAACGACATGGTGAGCTTCCAGGTGCCTTGCCGAGTCAGCCTGCACCGCTTCTGGACCCCAGGCGCGTGATGCTGTCAGACGTTGGAATTGGGTCCCCATGAGGGGAGAGCCTTAGCTAGGGTTAGGGTTCGGGCCAGGGACGTCGCCAGGGCCGAAGCGACTCCGGTCTCGTGATCTCCCTCGAGGGCTGAAGTGAGGGCCCATGCCAGAAGGCGGCTCAAATGCAGGATTAGGGATCGAGGCAGGCTTAGGTTTCGGGGGAGGGTCCCGGTTCGGGGTAGGGTTAGGGTTAGGGTTAGGTCCCAGGAGGTTCCAGGCGCCGAACCCACAGCAGGGCAGTGGTCTCCCCGAAGGGCTGAGTTGAGGGCACAAGGGACGGTGCCGGTCAGGATCCCTCTTTGGCTGCCACGGCCACACATGTTGTTCCTCCCGCGGTCGAGGAGGCCTCCGCAATCCTCTCGGGAGCTGCAGCCGGGCCTGGGAAACGACATGGTGAGCTTCCAGGTGCCTTGCCGAGTCAGCCTGCACCGCTTCTGGACCCCAGGCGCGTGATGCTGTCAGACGTTGGAATTGGGTCCCCATGAGGGGAGAGCCTTAGCTAGGGTTAGGGTTCGGGCCAGGGACGTCGCCAGGGCCGAAGCGACTCCGGTCTCGTGATCTCCCTCGAGGGCTGAAGTGAGGGCCCATGCCAGAAGGCGGCTCAAATGCAGGATTAGGGATCGAGGCAGGCTTAGGTTTCGGGGGAGGGTCCCGGTTCGGGGTAGGGTTAGGGTTAGGGTTAGGTCCCAGGAGGTTCCAGGCGCCGAACCCACAGCAGGGCAGTGGTCTCCCCGAAGGGCTGAGTTGAGGGCACAAGGGACGGTGCCGGTCAGGATCCCTCTTTGGCTGCCACGGCCACACATGTTGTTCCTCCCGCGGTCGAGGAGGCCTCCGCAATCCTCTCGGGAGCTGCAGCCGGGCCTGGGAAACGACATGGTGAGCTTCCAGGTGCCTTGCCGAGTCAGCCTGCACCGCTTCTGGACCCCAGGCGCGTGATGCTGTCAGACGTTGGAATTGGGTCCCCATGAGGGGAGAGCCTTAGCTAGGGTTAGGGTTCGGGCCAGGGACGTCGCCAGGGCCGAAGCGACTCCGGTCTCGTGATCTCCCTCGAGGGCTGAAGTGAGGGCCCATGCCAGAAGGCGGCTCAAATGCAGGATTAGGGATCGAGGCAGGCTTAGGTTTCGGGGGAGGGTCCCGGTTCGGGGTAGGGTTAGGGTTAGGGTTAGGTCCCAGGAGGTTCCAGGCGCCGAACCCACAGCAGGGCAGTGGTCTCCCCGAAGGGCTGAGTTGAGGGCACAAGGGACGGTGCCGGTCAGGATCCCTCTTTGGCTGCCACGGCCACACATGTTGTTCCTCCCGCGGTCGAGGAGGCCTCCGCAATCCTCTCGGGAGCTGCAGCCGGGCCTGGGAAACGACATGGTGAGCTTCCAGGTGCCTTGCCGAGTCAGCCTGCACCGCTTCTGGACCCCAGGCGCGTGATGCTGTCAGACGTTGGAATTGGGTCCCCATGAGGGGAGAGCCTTAGCTAGGGTTAGGGTTCGGGCCAGGGACGTCGCCAGGGCCGAAGCGACTCCGGTCTCGTGATCTCCCTCGAGGGCTGAAGTGAGGGCCCATGCCAGAAGGCGGCTCAAATGCAGGATTAGGGATCGAGGCAGGCTTAGGTTTCGGGGGAGGGTCCCGGTTCGGGGTAGGGTTAGGGTTAGGGTTAGGTCCCAGGAGGTTCCAGGCGCCGAACCCACAGCAGGGCAGTGGTCTCCCCGAAGGGCTGAGTTGAGGGCACAAGGGACGGTGCCGGTCAGGATCCCTCTTTGGCTGCCACGGCCACACATGTTGTTCCTCCCGCGGTCGAGGAGGCCTCCGCAATCCTCTCGGGAGCTGCAGCCGGGCCTGGGAAACGACATGGTGAGCTTCCAGGTGCCTTGCCGAGTCAGCCTGCACCGCTTCTGGACCCCAGGCGCGTGATGCTGTCAGACGTTGGAATTGGGTCCCCATGAGGGGAGAGCCTTAGCTAGGGTTAGGGTTCGGGCCAGGGACGTCGCCAGGGCCGAAGCGACTCCGGTCTCGTGATCTCCCTCGAGGGCTGAAGTGAGGGCCCATGCCAGAAGGCGGCTCAAATGCAGGATTAGGGATCGAGGCAGGCTTAGGTTTCGGGGGAGGGTCCCGGTTCGGGGTAGGGTTAGGGTTAGGGTTAGGTCCCAGGAGGTTCCAGGCGCCGAACCCACAGCAGGGCAGTGGTCTCCCCGAAGGGCTGAGTTGAGGGCACAAGGGACGGTGCCGGTCAGGATCCCTCTTTGGCTGCCACGGCCACACATGTTGTTCCTCCCGCGGTCGAGGAGGCCTCCGCAATCCTCTCGGGAGCTGCAGCCGGGCCTGGGAAACGACATGGTGAGCTTCCAGGTGCCTTGCCGAGTCAGCCTGCACCGCTTCTGGACCCCAGGCGCGTGATGCTGTCAGACGTTGGAATTGGGTCCCCATGAGGGGAGAGCCTTAGCTAGGGTTAGGGTTCGGGCCAGGGACGTCGCCAGGGCCGAAGCGACTCCGGTCTCGTGATCTCCCTCGAGGGCTGAAGTGAGGGCCCATGCCAGAAGGCGGCTCAAATGCAGGATTAGGGATCGAGGCAGGCTTAGGTTTCGGGGGAGGGTCCCGGTTCGGGGTAGGGTTAGGGTTAGGGTTAGGTCCCAGGAGGTTCCAGGCGCCGAACCCACAGCAGGGCAGTGGTCTCCCCGAAGGGCTGAGTTGAGGGCACAAGGGACGGTGCCGGTCAGGATCCCTCTTTGGCTGCCACGGCCACACATGTTGTTCCTCCCGCGGTCGAGGAGGCCTCCGCAATCCTCTCGGGAGCTGCAGCCGGGCCTGGGAAACGACATGGTGAGCTTCCAGGTGCCTTGCCGAGTCAGCCTGCACCGCTTCTGGACCCCAGGCGCGTGATGCTGTCAGACGTTGGAATTGGGTCCCCATGAGGGGAGAGCCTTAGCTAGGGTTAGGGTTCGGGCCAGGGACGTCGCCAGGGCCGAAGCGACTCCGGTCTCGTGATCTCCCTCGAGGGCTGAAGTGAGGGCCCATGCCAGAAGGCGGCTCAAATGCAGGATTAGGGATCGAGGCAGGCTTAGGTTTCGGGGGAGGGTCCCGGTTCGGGGTAGGGTTAGGGTTAGGGTTAGGTCCCAGGAGGTTCCAGGCGCCGAACCCACAGCAGGGCAGTGGTCTCCCCGAAGGGCTGAGTTGAGGGCACAAGGGACGGTGCCGGTCAGGATCCCTCTTTGGCTGCCACGGCCACACATGTTGTTCCTCCCGCGGTCGAGGAGGCCTCCGCAATCCTCTCGGGAGCTGCAGCCGGGCCTGGGAAACGACATGGTGAGCTTCCAGGTGCCTTGCCGAGTCAGCCTGCACCGCTTCTGGACCCCAGGCGCGTGATGCTGTCAGACGTTGGAATTGGGTCCCCATGAGGGGAGAGCCTTAGCTAGGGTTAGGGTTCGGGCCAGGGACGTCGCCAGGGCCGAAGCGACTCCGGTCTCGTGATCTCCCTCGAGGGCTGAAGTGAGGGCCCATGCCAGAAGGCGGCTCAAATGCAGGATTAGGGATCGAGGCAGGCTTAGGTTTCGGGGGAGGGTCCCGGTTCGGGGTAGGGTTAGGGTTAGGGTTAGGTCCCAGGAGGTTCCAGGCGCCGAACCCACAGCAGGGCAGTGGTCTCCCCGAAGGGCTGAGTTGAGGGCACAAGGGACGGTGCCGGTCAGGATCCCTCTTTGGCTGCCACGGCCACACATGTTGTTCCTCCCGCGGTCGAGGAGGCCTCCGCAATCCTCTCGGGAGCTGCAGCCGGGCCTGGGAAACGACATGGTGAGCTTCCAGGTGCCTTGCCGAGTCAGCCTGCACCGCTTCTGGACCCCAGGCGCGTGATGCTGTCAGACGTTGGAATTGGGTCCCCATGAGGGGAGAGCCTTAGCTAGGGTTAGGGTTCGGGCCAGGGACGTCGCCAGGGCCGAAGCGACTCCGGTCTCGTGATCTCCCTCGAGGGCTGAAGTGAGGGCCCATGCCAGAAGGCGGCTCAAATGCAGGATTAGGGATCGAGGCAGGCTTAGGTTTCGGGGGAGGGTCCCGGTTCGGGGTAGGGTTAGGGTTAGGGTTAGGTCCCAGGAGGTTCCAGGCGCCGAACCCACAGCAGGGCAGTGGTCTCCCCGAAGGGCTGAGTTGAGGGCACAAGGGACGGTGCCGGTCAGGATCCCTCTTTGGCTGCCACGGCCACACATGTTGTTCCTCCCGCGGTCGAGGAGGCCTCCGCAATCCTCTCGGGAGCTGCAGCCGGGCCTGGGAAACGACATGGTGAGCTTCCAGGTGCCTTGCCGAGTCAGCCTGCACCGCTTCTGGACCCCAGGCGCGTGATGCTGTCAGACGTTGGAATTGGGTCCCCATGAGGGGAGAGCCTTAGCTAGGGTTAGGGTTCGGGCCAGGGACGTCGCCAGGGCCGAAGCGACTCCGGTCTCGTGATCTCCCTCGAGGGCTGAAGTGAGGGCCCATGCCAGAAGGCGGCTCAAATGCAGGATTAGGGATCGAGGCAGGCTTAGGTTTCGGGGGAGGGTCCCGGTTCGGGGTAGGGTTAGGGTTAGGGTTAGGTCCCAGGAGGTTCCAGGCGCCGAACCCACAGCAGGGCAGTGGTCTCCCCGAAGGGCTGAGTTGAGGGCACAAGGGACGGTGCCGGTCAGGATCCCTCTTTGGCTGCCACGGCCACACATGTTGTTCCTCCCGCGGTCGAGGAGGCCTCCGCAATCCTCTCGGGAGCTGCAGCCGGGCCTGGGAAACGACATGGTGAGCTTCCAGGTGCCTTGCCGAGTCAGCCTGCACCGCTTCTGGACCCCAGGCGCGTGATGCTGTCAGACGTTGGAATTGGGTCCCCATGAGGGGAGAGCCTTAGCTAGGGTTAGGGTTCGGGCCAGGGACGTCGCCAGGGCCGAAGCGACTCCGGTCTCGTGATCTCCCTCGAGGGCTGAAGTGAGGGCCCATGCCAGAAGGCGGCTCAAATGCAGGATTAGGGATCGAGGCAGGCTTAGGTTTCGGGGGAGGGTCCCGGTTCGGGGTAGGGTTAGGGTTAGGGTTAGGTCCCAGGAGGTTCCAGGCGCCGAACCCACAGCAGGGCAGTGGTCTCCCCGAAGGGCTGAGTTGAGGGCACAAGGGACGGTGCCGGTCAGGATCCCTCTTTGGCTGCCACGGCCACACATGTTGTTCCTCCCGCGGTCGAGGAGGCCTCCGCAATCCTCTCGGGAGCTGCAGCCGGGCCTGGGAAACGACATGGTGAGCTTCCAGGTGCCTTGCCGAGTCAGCCTGCACCGCTTCTGGACCCCAGGCGCGTGATGCTGTCAGACGTTGGAATTGGGTCCCCATGAGGGGAGAGCCTTAGCTAGGGTTAGGGTTCGGGCCAGGGACGTCGCCAGGGCCGAAGCGACTCCGGTCTCGTGATCTCCCTCGAGGGCTGAAGTGAGGGCCCATGCCAGAAGGCGGCTCAAATGCAGGATTAGGGATCGAGGCAGGCTTAGGTTTCGGGGGAGGGTCCCGGTTCGGGGTAGGGTTAGGGTTAGGGTTAGGTCCCAGGAGGTTCCAGGCGCCGAACCCACAGCAGGGCAGTGGTCTCCCCGAAGGGCTGAGTTGAGGGCACAAGGGACGGTGCCGGTCAGGATCCCTCTTTGGCTGCCACGGCCACACATGTTGTTCCTCCCGCGGTCGAGGAGGCCTCCGCAATCCTCTCGGGAGCTGCAGCCGGGCCTGGGAAACGACATGGTGAGCTTCCAGGTGCCTTGCCGAGTCAGCCTGCACCGCTTCTGGACCCCAGGCGCGTGATGCTGTCAGACGTTGGAATTGGGTCCCCATGAGGGGAGAGCCTTAGCTAGGGTTAGGGTTCGGGCCAGGGACGTCGCCAGGGCCGAAGCGACTCCGGTCTCGTGATCTCCCTCGAGGGCTGAAGTGAGGGCCCATGCCAGAAGGCGGCTCAAATGCAGGATTAGGGATCGAGGCAGGCTTAGGTTTCGGGGGAGGGTCCCGGTTCGGGGTAGGGTTAGGGTTAGGGTTAGGTCCCAGGAGGTTCCAGGCGCCGAACCCACAGCAGGGCAGTGGTCTCCCCGAAGGGCTGAGTTGAGGGCACAAGGGACGGTGCCGGTCAGGATCCCTCTTTGGCTGCCACGGCCACACATGTTGTTCCTCCCGCGGTCGAGGAGGCCTCCGCAATCCTCTCGGGAGCTGCAGCCGGGCCTGGGAAACGACATGGTGAGCTTCCAGGTGCCTTGCCGAGTCAGCCTGCACCGCTTCTGGACCCCAGGCGCGTGATGCTGTCAGACGTTGGAATTGGGTCCCCATGAGGGGAGAGCCTTAGCTAGGGTTAGGGTTCGGGCCAGGGACGTCGCCAGGGCCGAAGCGACTCCGGTCTCGTGATCTCCCTCGAGGGCTGAAGTGAGGGCCCATGCCAGAAGGCGGCTCAAATGCAGGATTAGGGATCGAGGCAGGCTTAGGTTTCGGGGGAGGGTCCCGGTTCGGGGTAGGGTTAGGGTTAGGGTTAGGTCCCAGGAGGTTCCAGGCGCCGAACCCACAGCAGGGCAGTGGTCTCCCCGAAGGGCTGAGTTGAGGGCACAAGGGACGGTGCCGGTCAGGATCCCTCTTTGGCTGCCACGGCCACACATGTTGTTCCTCCCGCGGTCGAGGAGGCCTCCGCAATCCTCTCGGGAGCTGCAGCCGGGCCTGGGAAACGACATGGTGAGCTTCCAGGTGCCTTGCCGAGTCAGCCTGCACCGCTTCTGGACCCCAGGCGCGTGATGCTGTCAGACGTTGGAATTGGGTCCCCATGAGGGGAGAGCCTTAGCTAGGGTTAGGGTTCGGGCCAGGGACGTCGCCAGGGCCGAAGCGACTCCGGTCTCGTGATCTCCCTCGAGGGCTGAAGTGAGGGCCCATGCCAGAAGGCGGCTCAAATGCAGGATTAGGGATCGAGGCAGGCTTAGGTTTCGGGGGAGGGTCCCGGTTCGGGGTAGGGTTAGGGTTAGGGTTAGGTCCCAGGAGGTTCCAGGCGCCGAACCCACAGCAGGGCAGTGGTCTCCCCGAAGGGCTGAGTTGAGGGCACAAGGGACGGTGCCGGTCAGGATCCCTCTTTGGCTGCCACGGCCACACATGTTGTTCCTCCCGCGGTCGAGGAGGCCTCCGCAATCCTCTCGGGAGCTGCAGCCGGGCCTGGGAAACGACATGGTGAGCTTCCAGGTGCCTTGCCGAGTCAGCCTGCACCGCTTCTGGACCCCAGGCGCGTGATGCTGTCAGACGTTGGAATTGGGTCCCCATGAGGGGAGAGCCTTAGCTAGGGTTAGGGTTCGGGCCAGGGACGTCGCCAGGGCCGAAGCGACTCCGGTCTCGTGATCTCCCTCGAGGGCTGAAGTGAGGGCCCATGCCAGAAGGCGGCTCAAATGCAGGATTAGGGATCGAGGCAGGCTTAGGTTTCGGGGGAGGGTCCCGGTTCGGGGTAGGGTTAGGGTTAGGGTTAGGTCCCAGGAGGTTCCAGGCGCCGAACCCACAGCAGGGCAGTGGTCTCCCCGAAGGGCTGAGTTGAGGGCACAAGGGACGGTGCCGGTCAGGATCCCTCTTTGGCTGCCACGGCCACACATGTTGTTCCTCCCGCGGTCGAGGAGGCCTCCGCAATCCTCTCGGGAGCTGCAGCCGGGCCTGGGAAACGACATGGTGAGCTTCCAGGTGCCTTGCCGAGTCAGCCTGCACCGCTTCTGGACCCCAGGCGCGTGATGCTGTCAGACGTTGGAATTGGGTCCCCATGAGGGGAGAGCCTTAGCTAGGGTTAGGGTTCGGGCCAGGGACGTCGCCAGGGCCGAAGCGACTCCGGTCTCGTGATCTCCCTCGAGGGCTGAAGTGAGGGCCCATGCCAGAAGGCGGCTCAAATGCAGGATTAGGGATCGAGGCAGGCTTAGGTTTCGGGGGAGGGTCCCGGTTCGGGGTAGGGTTAGGGTTAGGGTTAGGTCCCAGGAGGTTCCAGGCGCCGAACCCACAGCAGGGCAGTGGTCTCCCCGAAGGGCTGAGTTGAGGGCACAAGGGACGGTGCCGGTCAGGATCCCTCTTTGGCTGCCACGGCCACACATGTTGTTCCTCCCGCGGTCGAGGAGGCCTCCGCAATCCTCTCGGGAGCTGCAGCCGGGCCTGGGAAACGACATGGTGAGCTTCCAGGTGCCTTGCCGAGTCAGCCTGCACCCGCATCTGGACCCCAGGCGCGTGATGCTGTCAGACGTTGGAATTGGGTCCCCATGAGGGGAGAGCCTTAGCTAGGGTTAGGGTACGGGCCAGGGACGTCGCCAGGGCCGAAGCGACTCCGGTCCTCGTGATCTCCCTCGAGGGCTGAAGTGAGGGCCCATGCCAGAAGGCGGCTCAAATGCAGGATTAGGGATCGAGGCAGGCTTAGGTTTCGGGGGAGGGTCCCCGGATCGGGGTAGGGTTAGGGTTAGGGTTAGGTCCCAGGAGGTTCCAGGCGCCGAACCCACAGCAGGGCAGTGGTCTCCCCGAAGGGCTGAGTTGAGGGCACAAGGGACGGTGCCGGTCAGGATCCCTCTTTGGCTGCCACGGCCACACAATTGTTCCTCCCGCGGTCGGTCGAGGAGGCCTCCGCAATCCTCTCGGGAGCTGCAGCCGGGCCTGGGAAACGACATGGTGAGCTTCCAGGTGCCTTGCCGAGTCAGCCTGCACCGCTTCTGGACCCCAGGCGCGTGATGCTGTCAGACGTTGGAATTGGGTCCCCATGAGGGGAGAGCCTTCGCTAGGGTTAGGGTTCGGCCCAGGGACGTCGCCAGGGCCGAAGCGACTCCGGTCTCGTGATCTCCCTCGAGGGCTGAAGTGAGGGCCCATGCCAGAAAGCGGCTCAAATGCAGGATTAGGGATCGAGGCAGGCTTAGGTTTCGGGGGAGGGTCCCGGTTCCGGGTAGGGTTAGGGTTAGGGTTAGGTCCCAGGAGGTTCCAGGCGCCGAACCCACAGCAGGGCAGTGGTCTCCCCGAAGGGCTGAGTTGAGGGCACAAGGGACGGTGCCGGTCAGGATCCCTCTTTGGCTGCCACGGCCACACATGTTGTTCCTCCCCCGCGGTCGAGGAGGCCTCCGCAATCCTCTCGGGAGCTGCAGCCGGGCCTGGGAAACGACATGGTGAGCTTCCAGGTGCCTTGCCGAGTCAGCCTGCACCGCTTCTGGACCCCAGGCGCGTGATGCTGTCAGACGTTGGAATTGGGTCCCCATGAGGGGAGAGCCTTAGCTAGGGTTAGGGTTCGGGCCAGGGACGTCGCCAGGGCCGAAGCGACTCCGGTCTCGTGATCTCCCTCGAGGGCTGAAGTGAGGGCCCATGCCAGAAGGCGGCTCAAATGCAGGATTAGGGGATCGAGGCAGGCTTAGGTTTCGGGGGAGGGTCCCGGTTCGGGGTAGGGTTAGGGTTAGGGTTAGTCCCCAGGAGGTTCCAGGCCCAGAACCCACAGCAGGGCAGTGGTCTCCCCGAAGGGCTGAGTTGAGGGCACAAGGGACGGTGCCGGTCAGGATCCCTCTTTGGCTGCCACGGCCACACATGTTGTTCCTCCCGCGGTCGAGGAGGCCTCCGCAATCCTCTCGGGAGCTGCAGCCGGGCCTGGGAAACGACATGGTGAGCTTCCAGGTGCCTTGCCGAGTCAGCCTGCACCGCTTCTGGACCCCAGGCGCGTGATGCTGTCAGACGTTGGAATTGGGTCCCCCATGAGGGGAGAAGCCTTAGCTAGGGTTAGGGTTCGGGCCAGGGACTTCGCCAGGGCCGAAGCGACTCCGTTCTCGTGATCTCCCTCGAGGGCTGAAGTGAGGGCCCATGCCAGAAGGCGGCTCAAATGCAGGATTAGGGATCGAGGCAGGCTTAGGTTTCGGGGGAGGGTCCCGGTTCGGGGTAGGGTTAGGGTTAGGGTTAGGTCCCAGGAGGTTCCAGGCGCCGAACCCACAGCAGGGCAGTGGTCTCCCCGAAGGGCTGAGTTGAGGGCACAAGGGACGGTGCCGGTCAGGATCCCTCTTTGGCTGCCACGGCCACACATGTTGTTCCTCCCGCGGTCGAGGAGGCCTCCGCAATCCTCTCGGGAGCTGCAGCCGGGCCTGGGAAACGACATGGTGAGCTTCCAGGTGCCTTGCCGAGTCAGCCTGCACCGCTTCTGGACCCCAGGCGCGTGATGCTGTCAGACGTTGGAATTGGGTCCCCATGAGGGGAGAGCCTTAGCTAGGGTTAGGGTTCGGGCCAGGGACGTCGCCAGGGCCGAAGCGACTCCGGTCTCGTGATCTCCCTCGAGGGCTGAAGTGAGGGCCCATGCCAGAAGGCGGCTCAAATGCAGGATTAGGGATCGAGGCAGGCTTAGGTTTCGGGGGAGGGTCCCGGTTCGGGGTAGGGTTAGGGTTAGGGTTAGGTCCCAGGAGGTTTCCAGGCGCCGAACCCACAGCAGGGCAGTGGTCTCCCCGAAGGGCTGAGTTGAGGGCACAAGGGACGGTGCCGGTCAGGATCCCTCTTTGGCTGCCACGGCCACACATGTTGTTCCTCCCGCGGTCGAGGAGGCCTCCGCAATCCTCTCGGGAGCTGCAGCCGGGCCTGGGAAACGACATGGTGAGCTTCCAGGTGCCTTGCCGAGTCAGCCTGCACCGCTTCTGGACCCCAGGCGCGTGATGCTGTCAGACGTTGGAATTGGGTCCCCATGAGGGGAGAGCCTTAGCTAGGGTTAGGGTTCGGGCCAGAGGACGTCGCCAGGGCCGAAGCGACTCCGGTCTCGTGATCTCCCTCGAGGGCTGAAGTGAGGGCCCATGCCAGAAGGCGGCTCAAATGCAGGATTAGGGGATCGAGGCAGGCTTAGGTTTCGGGGGAGGGTCCCGGTTCGGGGGTAGGGTTAGGGTTAGGGTTAGGTCCCAGGAGGTTCCAGGCGCCGAACCCACAGCAGGGCAGTGGTCTCCCCGAAGGGGCTGAGTTGAGGGCACAAGGGACGGTGCCGGTCAGGATCCCTCTTTGGCTGCCACGGCCACACATGTTGTTACTCCCGCGGTCGAGGGAGGCCTCCGCAATCCTCTCGGGAGCTGCAGCCGGGCCTGGGAAACGACATGGTGAGCTTCCAGGTGCCTTGCCGAGTCAGCCTGCACCGCTTCTGGACCCCAGGCGCGTGAATGCTGTCAGACGTTGGAATTGGGTCCCCATGAGGGGAGGAGCCTTAGCTAGGGTTAGGGTTCGGGCCAGGGACGTCGCCAGGGCCGAAGCGACTCCGGTCTCGTGATCTCCCTCGAGGCTGCTGAAGTGAGGGCCCATGCCAGAAGGCGGCTCAAATGCAGGATTAGGGATCGAGGCAGGCTTAGGTTTCGGGGGAGGGTCCCCGGTTCGGGGTAGGGTTAGGGTTAGGGTTAGGTCCCAGGAGGTTCCAGGCGCCGAACCCACAGCAGGGCAAGTGGTCTCCCCGAAGGGCTGAGTTGAGGGCACAAGGGACGGTGCCGGTCAGGATCCCTCTTTGGCTGGCCACGGCCACACATGTTGTTCCTCCTCCGCGGTCGAGGAGGCCTCCGCAATCCTCTCGGGAGCTGCAGCCGGGCCTGGGAAACGACATGGTGAGCTTCCAGGTGCCTTGCCGAGGTCAGCCTGCACCGCTTCTGGACCCCAGGCGCGTGATGCTGTCAGACGTTGGAATTGGGTCCCCATGAGGGGGAGAGCCTTAGCTAGGGTTAGGGTTCGGGCCAGGGACGTCGCCAGGGCCGAAGCGACTCCGGTCTCGTGAATCTCCCTCGAGGGCTGAAGTGAGGGCCCATGCCAGAAGGCGGCTCAAATGCAGGATTAGGGATCGAGGCAGGCTTAGGTTTCGGGGGAGGGTCCCGGTTCGGGGTAGGGTTAGGGTTAGGGTTAGGTCCCAGGAGGTTCCAGGCGCGCCGAACCCACAGCAGGGCAGTGGTCTCCCGAAGGGCTGAGTTGAGGGCACAAGGGACGGTGCCGGTCAGGATCCCTCTTTGGCTGCCACGGCCACACATGTTGTTCCTCCCGCGGTCGAGGAGGCCTCCGCAATCCTCTCGGGAGCTGCAGCCGGGCCTGGGAAACGACATGGTGAGCTTCCAGGTGCCTTGCCGAGTCAGCCTGCACCGCTTCTGGACCCCAGGCGCGTGATGCTGTCAGACGTTGGAATTGGGTCCCCATGAGGGGAGAGCCTTAGCTAGGGTTAGGGTTCGGGCCAGGGACGTCGCCAGGGCCGAAGCGGGACTCCGGTCTCGTGATCTCCCTCGAGGGCTGAAGTGAGGGCCCATGCCAGAAGGGCCGGTTCAAATGCAGGATTAGGGATCGAGGGCAAGCTTAGGTTTCGGGGGAGGGTCCCGGTTCGGGGTAGGGTTAGGGTTAGGGTTAGGTCCCAGGAGGTTCCAGGCGCCGAACCCACAGCAGGGCAGTGGTCTCCCCGAAGGGCTGAGTTGAGGGCACAAGGGACGGTGCCGGTCAGGATCCCTCTTTGGCTGCCACGGCCACACATGTTGTTCCTCCCGCGGTCGAGGAGGCCTCCGCAATCCTCTCGGGAGCTGCAGCCGGGCCTGGGAAACGACATGGTGAGCTTCCAGGTGCCTTGCCGAGTCAGCCTGCACCGCTTCTGGACCCCAGGCGCGTTGATGCTGTCAGACGTTGGAATTGGGTCCCCATGAGGGGAGAGAGCCTTAGCTAGGGTTAGGGTTCGGGCCAGGGACGTCGCCAGGGCCGAAGCGACTCCGGTCTCGTGATCTCTCCTCGAGGGCTGAAGTGAGGGCCCATGCCAGAAGGCGGCTCAAATGCAGGATTAGGGATCGAGGCAGGCTTAGGTTTCGGGGGAGGGTCCCGGATCGGGGTAGGGTTAGGGTTAGGGTTAGGTCCCAGGAGGTTCCAGGCGCCGAACCCACAGCAGGGCAGTGGTCTCCCCGAAGGGACTGAGTTGAGGGCACAAGGGACGGTGCCGGTCAGGATCCCTCTTTGGCTGCCACGGCCACACATGTTGTTCCTCCCGCGGTCGAGAGGAGGCCTCCGCAATCCTCTCGGGAGCTGCAGCCGGGCCTGGGAAACGGACATGGTGAGCTTCCAGGTGCCTTGCCGAGTCAGCCTGCACCGCTTCTGGACCCCAGGCGCGTGATGCTGTCAGACGTTGGAATTGGGTCCCCATAGAGGGTGAGAGCCTTAGCTAGGGTTAGGGGTTCGGGCCAGGGACGTCGCCAGGGCCGAAGCGACTCCGGTCTCGTGATCTCCCTCGAGGGCTGAAGTGAGGGCCCATGCCAGAAGGCGGCTCAAATGCAGGATTAGGGATCGAGGCAGGCTTAGGTTTCGGGGGAGGGTCCCGGTTCGGGGTAGGGTTAGGGTTAGGGTTAGGTCCCAGGAGGTTCCAGGCGCCGAACCCACAGCAGGGCAGTGGTCTCCCCGAAGGGCTGAGTTGAGGGCACAAGGGACGGTGCCGGTCAGGATCCCTCTTTGGCTGCCACGGCCACACATGCTGTTCCTCCCGCGGTCGAGGAGGCCTCCGCAATCCTCTCGGGAGCTGCAGCCGGGCCTGGGAAACGACATGGTGAGCTTCCAGGTGCCTTGCCGAGTCAGCCTGCACCGCTTCTGGACCCCAGGCGCGTGATGCTGTCAGACGTTGGAATTGGGTCCCCATGAGGGGAGAGCCTTAGCTAGGGTTAGGGTTCGGGCCAGGGACGTCGCCAGGGCCGAAGCGACTCCGGTCTCGTGATCTCCCCTCGAGGGCTGAAGTGAGGGCCCATGCCAGAAGGCGGCTCAAATGCAGGATTAGGGATCGAGGCAGGCTTAGGTTTCGGGGGAGTGTCCCGGTTCGGGGTAGGGTTAGGGTTAGGGTTAGGTCCCAGGAGGGTCCAGGCGCCGAACCCACAGCAGGGCAGTGGTCTCCCCGAAGGGCTGAGTTGAGGGCACAAGGGACGGTGCCGGTCAGGATCCCTCTTTGGCTGCCACGGCCACACATGTTGTTCCTCCCGCGGTCGAGGAGGCCTCCGCAATCCTCTCGGGAGCTGCAGCCGGGCCTGGGAAACGACATGGTGAGCTTCCAGGTGCCTTGCCGAGTCAGCCTGCACCGCTTCTGGACCCCAGGCGCGTGATGCTGTCAGACGTTGGAATTGGGTCCCCATGAGGGGAGAGCCTTAGCTAGGGTTAGGGTTCGGGCCAGGGACGTCGCCAGGGCCGAAGCGACTCCGGTCTCGTGATCTCCCTCGAGGGCTGAAGTGAGGGCCCATGCCAGAAGGCGGCTCAAATGCAGGATTAGGGATCGAGGCAGGCTTAGGTTTCGGGGGAGGGTCCCGGTTCGGGGTAGGGTTAGGGTTAGGGTTAGGTCCCAGGAGGTTCCAGGCGCCGAACCCACAGCAGGGCAGTGGTCTCCCCGAAGGGCTGAGTTGAGGGCACAAGGGACGGTGCCGGTCAGGATCCCTCTTTGGCTGCCACGGCCACACATGTTGTTCCTCCCGCGGTCGAGGAGGCCTCCGCAATCCTCTCGGGAGCTGCAGCCGGGCCTGGGAAACGACATGGTGAGCTTCCAGGTGCCTTGCCGAGTCAGCCTGCACCGCTTCTGGACCCCAGGCGCGTGATGCTGTCAGACGTTGGAATTGGGTCCCCATGAGGGGAGAGCCTTAGCTAGGGTTAGGGTTCGGGCCAGGGACGTCGCCAGGGCCGAAGCGACTCCGGTCTCGTGATCTCCCTCGAGGGCTGAAGTGAGGGCCCATGCCAGAAGGCGGCTCAAATGCAGGATTAGGGATCGAGGCAGGCTTAGGTTTCGGGGGAGGGTCCCGGTTCGGGGTAGGGTTAGGGTTAGGGTTAGGTCCCAGGAGGTTCCAGGCGCCGAACCCACAGCAGGGCAGTGGTCTCCCCGAAGGGCTGAGTTGAGGGCACAAGGGACGGTGCCGGTCAGGATCCCTCTTTGGCTGCCACGGCCACACATGTTGTTCCTCCCGCGGTCGAGGAGGCCTCCGCAATCCTCTCGGGAGCTGCAGCCGGGCCTGGGAAACGACATGGTGAGCTTCCAGGTGCCTTGCCGAGTCAGCCTGCACCGCTTCTGGACCCCAGGCGCGTGATGCTGTCAGACGTTGGAATTGGGTCCCCATGAGGGGAGAGCCTTAGCTAGGGTTAGGGTTCGGGCCAGGGACGTCGCCAGGGCCGAAGCGACTCCGGTCTCGTGATCTCCCTCGAGGGCTGAAGTGAGGGCCCATGCCAGAAGGCGGCTCAAATGCAGGATTAGGGATCGAGGCAGGCTTAGGTTTCGGGGGAGGGTCCCGGTTCGGGGTAGGGTTAGGGTTAGGGTTAGGTCCCAGGAGGTTCCAGGCGCCGAACCCACAGCAGGGCAGTGGTTCTCCCCGAAGGGCTGAGTTGAGGGCACAAGGGACGGTGCCGGTCAGGATCCCTCTTTGGCTGCCACGGCCACACATGTTGTTTCCTCCCGCGGTCGAGGAGGCCTCCGCAATCCTCTCGGGAGCTGCAGCCGGGCCTGGGAAACGACATGGTGAGCTTCCAGGTGCCTTGCCGAGTCAGCCTGCACCGCTTCTGGACCCCAGGCGCGTGATGCTGTCAGACGTTGGAATTGGGTCCCCATGAGGGGAGAGCCTTAGCTAGGGTTAGGGTTCGGGCCAGGGACGTCGCCAGGGCCGAAGCGACTCCGGTCTCGTGATCTCCCTCGAGGGCTGAAGTGAGGGCCCATGCCAGAAGGCGGCTCAAATGCAGGATTAGGGATCGAGGCAGGCTTAGGTTTCGGGGGAGGGTCCCGGTTCGGGGTAGGGTTAGGGTTAGGGTTAGGTCCCAGGAGGTTCCAGGCGCCGAACCCACAGCAGGGCAGTGGTCTCCCCGAAGGGCTGAGTTGAGGGCACAAGGGACGGTGCCGGTCAGGATCCCTCTTTGGCTGCCACGGCCACACATGTTGTTCCTCCCGCGGTCGAGGAGGCCTCCGCAATCCTCTCGGGAGCTGCAGCCGGGCCTGGGAAACGACATGGTGAGCTTCCAGGTGCCTTGCCGAGTCAGCCTGCACCGCTTCTGGACCCCAGGCGCGTGATGCTGTCAGACGTTGGAATTGGGTCCCCATGAGGGGAGAGCCTTAGCTAGGGTTAGGGTTCGGGCCAGGGACGTCGCCAGGGCCGAAGCGACTCCGGTCTCGTGATCTCCCTCGAGGGCTGAAGTGAGGGCCCATGCCAGAAGGCGGCTCAAATGCAGGATTAGGGATCGAGGCAGGCTTAGGTTTCGGGGGAGGGTCCCGGTTCGGGGTAGGGTTAGGGTTAGGGTTAGGTCCCAGGAGGTTCCAGGCGCCGAACCCACAGCAGGGCAGTGGTCTCCCCGAAGGGCTGAGTTGAGGGCACAAGGGACGGTGCCGGTCAGGATCCCTCTTTGGCTGCCACGGCCACACATGTTGTTCCTCCCGCGGTCGAGGAGGCCTCCGCAATCCTCTCGGGAGCTGCAGCCGGGCCTGGGAAACGACATGGTGAGCTTCCAGGTGCCTTGCCGAGTCAGCCTGCACCGCTTCTGGACCCCAGGCGCGTGATGCTGTCAGACGTTGGAATTGGGTCCCCATGAGGGGAGAGCCTTAGCTAGGGTTAGGGTTCGGGCCAGGGACGTCGCCAGGGCCGAAGCGACTCCGGTCTCGTGATCTCCCTCGAGGGCTGAAGTGAGGGCCCATGCCAGAAGGCGGCTCAAATGCAGGATTAGGGATCGAGGCAAGCTTAGGTTTCGGGGGAGGGTCCCGGTTCGGGGTAGGGTTAGGGTTAGGGTTAGGTCCCAGGAGGTTCCAGGCGCCGAACCCACAGCAGGGCAGTGGTCTCCCCGAAGGGCTGAGTTGAGGGCACAAGGGACGGTGCCGGTCAGGATCCCTCTTTGGCTGCCACGGCCACACATGTTGTTCCTCCCGCGGTCGAGGAGGCCTCCGCAATCCTCTCGGGAGCTGCAGCCGGGCCTGGGAAACGACATGGTGAGCTTCCAGGTGCCTTGCCGAGTCAGCCTGCACCGCTTCTGGACCCCAGGCGCGTGATGCTGTCAGACGTTGGAATTGGGTCCCCATGAGGGGAGAGCCTTAGCTAGGGTTAGGGTTCGGGCCAGGGACGTCGCCAGGGCCGAAGCGACTCCGGTCTCGTGATCTCCCTCGAGGGCTGAAGTGAGGGCCCATGCCAGAAGGCGGCTCAAATGCAGGATTAGGGATCGAGGCAGGCTTAGGTTTCGGGGGAGGGTCCCGGTTCCGGGTAGGGTTAGGGGTTAGGGTTAGGTCCCAGGAGGTTCCAGGCGCCGAACCCACAGCAGGGCAGTGGTCTCCCCGAAGGGCTGAGTTGAGGGCACAAGGGACGGTGCCGGTCAGGATCCCTCTTTGGCTGCCACGGCCACACATGTTGTTTCTCCCGCGGTCGAGGAGGCCTCCGCAATCCTCTCGGGAGCTGCAGCCGGGCCTGGGAAACGACATGGTGAGCTTCCAGGTGCCTTGCCGAGTCAGCCTGCACCGCTTCTGGACCCCAGGCGCGTGATGCTGTCAGACGTTGGAATTGGGTCCCCATGAGGGGAGAGCCTTAGCTAGGGTTAGGGTTCGGGCCAGGGACGTCGCCAGGGCCGAAGCGACTCCGGTCTCGTGATCTCCCTCGAGGGCTGAAGTGAGGGCCCATGCCAGAAGGCGGCTCAAATGCAGGATTAGGGATCGAGGCAGGCTTAGGTTTCGGGGGAGGGTCCCGGTTCGGGGTAGGGTTAGGGTTAGGGTTAGGTCCCAGGAGGTTCCAGGCGCCGAACCCACAGCAGGGCAGTGGTCTCCCCGAAGGGCTGAGTTGAGGGCACAAGGGACGGTGCCGGTCAGGATCCCTCTTTGGCTGCCACGGCCACACATGTTGTTCCTCCCGCGGTCGAGGAGGCCTCCGCAATCCTCTCGGGAGCTGCAGCCGGGCCTGGGAAACGACATGGTGAGCTTCCAGGTGCCTTGCCGAGTCAGCCTGCACCGCTTCTGGACCCCAGGCGCGTGATGCTGTCAGACGTTGGAATTGGGTCCCCATGAGGGGAGAGCCTTAGCTAGGGTTAGGGTTCGGGCCAGGGACGTCGCCAGGGCCGAAGCGACTCCGGTCTCGTGATCTCCCTCGAGGGCTGAAGTGAGGGCCCATGCCAGAAGGCGGCTCAAATGCAGGATTAGGGATCGAGGCAGGCTTAGGTTTCGGGGGAGGGTCCCGGTTCGGGGTAGGGTTAGGGTTAGGGTTAGGTCCCAGGAGGTTCCAGGCGCCGAACCCACAGCAGGGCAGTGGTCTCCCCGAAGGGCTGAGTTGAGGGCACAAGGGACGGTGCCGGTCAGGATCCCTCTTTGGCTGCCACGGCCACACATGTTGTTCCTCCCGCGGTCGAGGAGGCCTCCGCAATCCTCTCGGGAGCTGCAGCCGGGCCTGGGAAACGACATGGTGAGCTTCCAGGTGCCTTGCCGAGTCAGCCTGCACCGCTTCTGGACCCCAGGCGCGTGATGCTGTCAGACGTTGGAATTGGGTCCCCATGAGGGGAGAGCCTTAGCTAGGGTTAGGGTTCGGGCCAGGGACGTCGCCAGGGCCGAAGCGACTCCGGTCTCGTGATCTCCCTCGAGGGCTGAAGTGAGGGCCCATGCCAGAAGGCGGCTCAAATGCAGGATTAGGGATCGAGGCAGGCTTAGGTTTCGGGGGAGGGTCCCGGTTCGGGGTAGGGTTAGGGTTAGGGTTAGGTCCCAGGAGGTTCCAGGCGCCGAACCCACAGCAGGGCAGTGGTCTCCCCGAAGGGCTGAGTTGAGGGCACAAGGGACGGTGCCGGTCAGGATCCCTCTTTGGCTGCCACGGCCACACATGTTGTTCCTCCCGCGGTCGAGGAGGCCTCCGCAATCCTCTCGGGAGCTGCAGCCGGGCCTGGGAAACGACATGGTGAGCTTCCAGGTGCCTTGCCGAGTCAGCCTGCACCGCTTCTGGACCCCAGGCGCGTGATGCTGTCAGACGTTGGAATTGGGTCCCCATGAGGGGAGAGCCTTAGCTAGGGTTAGGGTTCGGGCCAGGGACGTCGCCAGGGCCGAAGCGACTCCGGTCTCGTGATCTCCCTCGAGGGCTGAAGTGAGGGCCCATGCCAGAAGGCGGCTCAAATGCAGGATTAGGGATCGAGGCAGGCTTAGGTTTCGGGGGAGGGTCCCGGTTCGGGGTAGGGTTAGGGTTAGGGTTAGGTCCCAGGAGGTTCCAGGCGCCGAACCCACAGCAGGGCAGTGGTCTCCCCGAAGGGCTGAGTTGAGGGCACAAGGGACGGTGCCGGTCAGGATCCCTCTTTGGCTGCCACGGCCACACATGTTGTTCCTCCCGCGGTCGAGGAGGCCTCCGCAATCCTCTCGGGAGCTGCAGCCGGGCCTGGGAAACGACATGGTGAGCTTCCAGGTGCCTTGCCGAGTCAGCCTGCACCGCTTCTGGACCCCAGGCGCGTGATGCTGTCAGACGTTGGAATTGGGTCCCCATGAGGGGAGAGCCTTAGCTAGGGTTAGGGTTCGGGCCAGGGACGTCGCCAGGGCCGAAGCGACTCCGGTCTCGTGATCTCCCTCGAGGGCTGAAGTGAGGGCCCATGCCAGAAGGCGGCTCAAATGCAGGATTAGGGATCGAGGCAGGCTTAGGTTTCGGGGGAGGGTCCCGGTTCGGGGTAGGGTTAGGGTTAGGGTTAGGTCCCAGGAGGTTCCAGGCGCCGAACCCACAGCAGGGCAGTGGTCTCCCCGAAGGGCTGAGTTGAGGGCACAAGGGACGGTGCCGGTCAGGATCCCTCTTTGGCTGCCACGGCCACACATGTTGTTCCTCCCGCGGTCGAGGAGGCCTCCGCAATCCTCTCGGGAGCTGCAGCCGGGCCTGGGAAACGACATGGTGAGCTTCCAGGTGCCTTGCCGAGTCAGCCTGCACCGCTTCTGGACCCCAGGCGCGTGATGCTGTCAGACGTTGGAATTGGGTCCCCATGAGGGGAGAGCCTTAGCTAGGGTTAGGGTTCGGGCCAGGGACGTCGCCAGGGCCGAAGCGACTCCGGTCTCGTGATCTCCCTCGAGGGCTGAAGTGAGGGCCCATGCCAGAAGGCGGCTCAAATGCAGGATTAGGGATCGAGGCAGGCTTAGGTTTCGGGGGAGGGTCCCGGTTCGGGGTAGGGTTAGGGTTAGGGTTAGGTCCCAGGAGGTTCCAGGCGCCGAACCCACAGCAGGGCAGTGGTCTCCCCGAAGGGCTGAGTTGAGGGCACAAGGGACGGTGCCGGTCAGGATCCCTCTTTGGCTGCCACGGCCACACATGTTGTTCCTCCCGCGGTCGAGGAGGCCTCCGCAATCCTCTCGGGAGCTGCAGCCGGGCCTGGGAAACGACATGGTGAGCTTCCAGGTGCCTTGCCGAGTCAGCCTGCACCGCTTCTGGACCCCAGGCGCGTGATGCTGTCAGACGTTGGAATTGGGTCCCCATGAGGGGAGAGCCTTAGCTAGGGTTAGGGTTCGGGCCAGGGACGTCGCCAGGGCCGAAGCGACTCCGGTCTCGTGATCTCCCTCGAGGGCTGAAGTGAGGGCCCATGCCAGAAGGCGGCTCAAATGCAGGATTAGGGATCGAGGCAGGCTTAGGTTTCGGGGGAGGGTCCCGGTTCGGGGTAGGGTTAGGGTTAGGGTTAGGTCCCAGGAGGTTCCAGGCGCCGAACCCACAGCAGGGCAGTGGTCTCCCCGAAGGGCTGAGTTGAGGGCACAAGGGACGGTGCCGGTCAGGATCCCTCTTTGGCTGCCACGGCCACACATGTTGTTCCTCCCGCGGTCGAGGAGGCCTCCGCAATCCTCTCGGGAGCTGCAGCCGGGCCTGGGAAACGACATGGTGAGCTTCCAGGTGCCTTGCCGAGTCAGCCTGCACCGCTTCTGGACCCCAGGCGCGTGATGCTGTCAGACGTTGGAATTGGGTCCCCATGAGGGGAGAGCCTTAGCTAGGGTTAGGGTTCGGGCCAGGGACGTCGCCAGGGCCGAAGCGACTCCGGTCTCGTGATCTCCCTCGAGGGCTGAAGTGAGGGCCCATGCCAGAAGGCGGCTCAAATGCAGGATTAGGGATCGAGGCAGGCTTAGGTTTCGGGGGAGGGTCCCGGTTCGGGGTAGGGTTAGGGTTAGGGTTAGGTCCCAGGAGGTTCCAGGCGCCGAACCCACAGCAGGGCAGTGGTCTCCCCGAAGGGCTGAGTTGAGGGCACAAGGGACGGTGCCGGTCAGGATCCCTCTTTGGCTGCCACGGCCACACATGTTGTTCCTCCCGCGGTCGAGGAGGCCTCCGCAATCCTCTCGGGAGCTGCAGCCGGGCCTGGGAAACGACATGGTGAGCTTCCAGGTGCCTTGCCGAGTCAGCCTGCACCGCTTCTGGACCCCAGGCGCGTGATGCTGTCAGACGTTGGAATTGGGTCCCCATGAGGGGAGAGCCTTAGCTAGGGTTAGGGTTCGGGCCAGGGACGTCGCCAGGGCCGAAGCGACTCCGGTCTCGTGATCTCCCTCGAGGGCTGAAGTGAGGGCCCATGCCAGAAGGCGGCTCAAATGCAGGATTAGGGATCGAGGCAGGCTTAGGTTTCGGGGGAGGGTCCCGGTTCGGGGTAGGGTTAGGGTTAGGGTTAGGTCCCAGGAGGTTCCAGGCGCCGAACCCACAGCAGGGCAGTGGTCTCCCCGAAGGGCTGAGTTGAGGGCACAAGGGACGGTGCCGGTCAGGATCCCTCTTTGGCTGCCACGGCCACACATGTTGTTCCTCCCGCGGTCGAGGAGGCCTCCGCAATCCTCTCGGGAGCTGCAGCCGGGCCTGGGAAACGACATGGTGAGCTTCCAGGTGCCTTGCCGAGTCAGCCTGCACCGCTTCTGGACCCCAGGCGCGTGATGCTGTCAGACGTTGGAATTGGGTCCCCATGAGGGGAGAGCCTTAGCTAGGGTTAGGGTTCGGGCCAGGGACGTCGCCAGGGCCGAAGCGACTCCGGTCTCGTGATCTCCCTCGAGGGCTGAAGTGAGGGCCCATGCCAGAAGGCGGCTCAAATGCAGGATTAGGGATCGAGGCAGGCTTAGGTTTCGGGGGAGGGTCCCGGTTCGGGGTAGGGTTAGGGTTAGGGTTAGGTCCCAGGAGGTTCCAGGCGCCGAACCCACAGCAGGGCAGTGGTCTCCCCGAAGGGCTGAGTTGAGGGCACAAGGGACGGTGCCGGTCAGGATCCCTCTTTGGCTGCCACGGCCACACATGTTGTTCCTCCCGCGGTCGAGGAGGCCTCCGCAATCCTCTCGGGAGCTGCAGCCGGGCCTGGGAAACGACATGGTGAGCTTCCAGGTGCCTTGCCGAGTCAGCCTGCACCGCTTCTGGACCCCAGGCGCGTGATGCTGTCAGACGTTGGAATTGGGTCCCCATGAGGGGAGAGCCTTAGCTAGGGTTAGGGTTCGGGCCAGGGACGTCGCCAGGGCCGAAGCGACTCCGGTCTCGTGATCTCCCTCGAGGGCTGAAGTGAGGGCCCATGCCAGAAGGCGGCTCAAATGCAGGATTAGGGATCGAGGCAGGCTTAGGTTTCGGGGGAGGGTCCCGGTTCGGGGTAGGGTTAGGGTTAGGGTTAGGTCCCAGGAGGTTCCAGGCGCCGAACCCACAGCAGGGCAGTGGTCTCCCCGAAGGGCTGAGTTGAGGGCACAAGGGACGGTGCCGGTCAGGATCCCTCTTTGGCTGCCACGGCCACACATGTTGTTCCTCCCGCGGTCGAGGAGGCCTCCGCAATCCTCTCGGGAGCTGCAGCCGGGCCTGGGAAACGACATGGTGAGCTTCCAGGTGCCTTGCCGAGTCAGCCTGCACCGCTTCTGGACCCCAGGCGCGTGATGCTGTCAGACGTTGGAATTGGGTCCCCATGAGGGGAGAGCCTTAGCTAGGGTTAGGGTTCGGGCCAGGGACGTCGCCAGGGCCGAAGCGACTCCGGTCTCGTGATCTCCCTCGAGGGCTGAAGTGAGGGCCCATGCCAGAAGGCGGCTCAAATGCAGGATTAGGGATCGAGGCAGGCTTAGGTTTCGGGGGAGGGTCCCGGTTCGGGGTAGGGTTAGGGTTAGGGTTAGGTCCCAGGAGGTTCCAGGCGCCGAACCCACAGCAGGGCAGTGGTCTCCCCGAAGGGCTGAGTTGAGGGCACAAGGGACGGTGCCGGTCAGGATCCCTCTTTGGCTGCCACGGCCACACATGTTGTTCCTCCCGCGGTCGAGGAGGCCTCCGCAATCCTCTCGGGAGCTGCAGCCGGGCCTGGGAAACGACATGGTGAGCTTCCAGGTGCCTTGCCGAGTCAGCCTGCACCGCTTCTGGACCCCAGGCGCGTGATGCTGTCAGACGTTGGAATTGGGTCCCCATGAGGGGAGAGCCTTAGCTAGGGTTAGGGTTCGGGCCAGGGACGTCGCCAGGGCCGAAGCGACTCCGGTCTCGTGATCTCCCTCGAGGGCTGAAGTGAGGGCCCATGCCAGAAGGCGGCTCAAATGCAGGATTAGGGATCGAGGCGAGGCTTAGGTTTCGGGGGAGGGTCCCGGTTCGGGGTAGGGTTAGGGTTAGGGTTAGGTCCCAGGAGGTTCCAGGCGCCGAACCCACAGCAGGGCAGTGGTCTCCCCGAAGGGCTGAGTTGAGGGCACAAGGGACGGTGCCGGTCAGGATCCCTCTTTGGCTGCCACGGCCACACATGTTGTTCCTCCCGCGGTCGAGGAGGCCTCCGCAATCCTCTCGGGAGCTGCAGCCGGGCCTGGGAAACGACATGGTGAGCTTCCAGGTGCCTTGCCGAGTCAGCCTGCACCGCTTCTGGGGACCCCAGGCGCGTGATGCTGTCAGACGTTGGAATTGGGTCCCCATGAGGGGAGAGCCTTAGCTAGGGTTAGGGTTCGGGCCAGGGACGTCGCCAGGGCCGAAGCGACTCCGGTCTCGTGATCTCCCTCGAGGGCTGAAGTGAGGGCCCATGCCAGAAGGCGGCTCAAATGCAGGATTAGGGATCGAGGCAGGCTTAGGTTTCGGGGGAGGGTCCCGGTTCGGGGTAGGGTTAGGGTTAGGGTTAGGTCCCAGGAGGTTCCAGGCGCCGAACCCACAGCAGGGCAGTGGTCTCCCCGAAGGGCTGAGTTGAGGGCACAAGGGACGGTGCCGGTCAGGATCCCTCTTTGGCTGCCACGGCCACACATGTTGTTCCTCCCGCGGTCGAGGAGGCCTCCGCAATCCTCTCGGGAGCTGCAGCCGGGCCTGGGAAACGACATGGTGAGCTTCCAGGTTCCTTGCCGAGTCAGCCTGCACCGCTTCTGGACCCCAGGCGCGTGATGCTGTCAGACGTTGGAATTGGGTCCCCATGAGGGGAGAGCCTTAGCTAGGGTTAGGGTTCGGGCCAGGGACGTCGCCAGGGCCGAAGCGACTCCGGTCTCGTGATCTCCCTCGAGGGCTGAAGTGAGGGCCCATGCCAGAAGGCGGCTCAAATGCAGGATTAGGGATCGAGGCAGGCTTAGGTTTCGGGGGAGGGTCCCGGTTCGGGGTAGGGTTAGGGTTAGGGTTAGGTCCCAGGAGGTTCCAGGCGCCGAACCCACAGCAGGGCAGTGGTCTCCCCGAAGGGCTGAGTTGAGGGCACAAGGGACGGTGCCGGTCAGGATCCCTCTTTGGCTGCCACGGCCACACATGTTGTTCCTCCCGCGGTCGAGGAGGCCTCCGCAATCCTCTCGGGAGCTGCAGCCGGGCCTGGGAAACGACATGGTGAGCTTCCAGGTGCCTTGCCGAGTCAGCCTGCACCGCTTCTGGACCCCAGGCGCGTGATGCTGTCAGACGTTGGAATTGGGTCCCCATGAGGGGAGAGCCTTAGCTAGGGTTAGGGTTCGGGCCAGGGACGTCGCCAGGGCCGAAGCGACTCCGGTCTCGTGATCTCCCTCGAGGGCTGAAGTGAGGGCCCATGCCAGAAGGCGGCTCAAATGCAGGATTAGGGATCGAGGCAGGCTTAGGTTTCGGGGAGGGTCCCGGTTCGGGGTAGGGTTAGGGTTAGGGTTAGGTCCCAGGAGGTTCCAGGCGCCGAACCCACAGCAGGGCAGTGGTCTCCCCGAAGGGCTGAGTTGAGGGCACAAGGGACGGTGCCGGTCAGGATCCCTCTTTGGCTGCCACGGCCACACATGTTGTTCCTCCCGCGGTCGAGGAGGCCTCCGCAATCCTCTCGGGAGCTGCAGCCGGGCCTGGGAAACGACATGGTGAGCTTCCAGGTGCCTTGCCGAGTCAGCCTGCACCGCTTCTGGACCCCAGGCGCGTGATGCTGTCAGACGTTGGAATTGGGTCCCCATGAGGGGAGAGCCTTAGCTAGGGTTAGGGTTCGGGCCAGGGACGTCGCCAGGGCCGAAGCGACTCCGGTCTCGTGATCTCCCTCGAGGGCTGAAGTGAGGGCCCATGCCAGAAGGCGGCTCAAATGCAGGATTAGGGATCGAGGCAGGCTTAGGTTTCGGGGGAGGGTCCCGGTTCGGGGTAGGGTTAGGGTTAGGGTTAGGTCCCAGGAGGTTCCAGGCGCCGAACCCACAGCAGGGCAGTGGTCTCCCCGAAGGGCTGAGTTGAGGGCACAAGGGACGGTGCCGGTCAGGATCCCTCTTTGGCTGCCACGGCCACACATGTTGTTCCTCCCGCGGTCGAGGAGGCCTCCGCAATCCTCTCGGGAGCTGCAGCCGGGCCTGGGAAACGACATGGTGAGCTTCCAGGTGCCTTGCCGAGTCAGCCTGCACCGCTTCTGGACCCCAGGCGCGTGATGCTGTCAGACGTTGGAATTGGGTCCCCATGAGGGGAGAGCCTTAGCTAGGGTTAGGGTTCGGGCCAGGGACGTCGCCAGGGCCGAAGCGACTCCGGTCTCGTGATCTCCCTCGAGGGCTGAAGTGAGGGCCCATGCCAGAAGGCGGCTCAAATGCAGGATTAGGGATCGAGGCAGGCTTAGGTTTCGGGGGAGGGTCCCGGTTCGGGGTAGGGTTAGGGTTAGGGTTAGGTCCCAGGAGGTTCCAGGCGCCGAACCCACAGCAGGGCAGTGGTCTCCCCGAAGGGCTGAGTTGAGGGCACAAGGGACGGTGCCGGTCAGGATCCCTCTTTGGCTGCCACGGCCACACATGTTGTTCCTCCCGCGGTCGAGGAGGCCTCCGCAATCCTCTCGGGAGCTGCAGCCGGGCCTGGGAAACGACATGGTGAGCTTCCAGGTGCCTTGCCGAGTCAGCCTGCACCGCTTCTGGACCCCAGGCGCGTGATGCTGTCAGACGTTGGAATTGGGTCCCCATGAGGGGAGAGCCTTAGCTAGGGTTAGGGTTCGGGCCAGGGACGTCGCCAGGGCCGAAGCGACTCCGGTCTCGTGATCTCCCTCGAGGGCTGAAGTGAGGGCCCATGCCAGAAGGCGGCTCAAATGCAGGATTAGGGATCGAGGCAGGCTTAGGTTTCGGGGGAGGGTCCCGGTTCGGGGTAGGGTTAGGGTTAGGGTTAGGTCCCAGGAGGTTCCAGGCGCCGAACCCACAGCAGGGCAGTGGTCTCCCCGAAGGGCTGAGTTGAGGGCACAAGGGACGGTGCCGGTCAGGATCCCTCTTTGGCTGCCACGGCCACACATGTTGTTCCTCCCGCGGTCGAGGAGGCCTCCGCAATCCTCTCGGGAGCTGCAGCCGGGCCTGGGAAACGACATGGTGAGCTTCCAGGTGCCTTGCCGAGTCAGCCTGCACCGCTTCTGGACCCCAGGCGCGTGATGCTGTCAGACGTTGGAATTGGGTCCCCATGAGGGGAGAGCCTTAGCTAGGGTTAGGGTTCGGGCCAGGGACGTCGCCAGGGCCGAAGCGACTCCGGTCTCGTGATCTCCCTCGAGGGCTGAAGTGAGGGCCCATGCCAGAAGGCGGCTCAAATGCAGGATTAGGGATCGAGGCAGGCTTAGGTTTCGGGGGAGGGTCCCGGTTCGGGGTAGGGTTAGGGTTAGGGTTAGGTCCCAGGAGGTTCCAGGCGCCGAACCCACAGCAGGGCAGTGGTCTCCCCGAAGGGCTGAGTTGAGGGCACAAGGGACGGTGCCGGTCAGGATCCCTCTTTGGCTGCCACGGCCACACATGTTGTTCCTCCCGCGGTCGAGGAGGCCTCCGCAATCCTCTCGGGAGCTGCAGCCGGGCCTGGGAAACGACATGGTGAGCTTCCAGGTGCCTTGCCGAGTCAGCCTGCACCGCTTCTGGACCCCAGGCGCGTGATGCTGTCAGACGTTGGAATTGGGTCCCCATGAGGGGAGAGCCTTAGCTAGGGTTAGGGTTCGGGCCAGGGACGTCGCCAGGGCCGAAGCGACTCCGGTCTCGTGATCTCCCTCGAGGGCTGAAGTGAGGGCCCATGCCAGAAGGCGGCTCAAATGCAGGATTAGGGATCGAGGCAGGCTTAGGTTTCGGGGGAGGGTCCCGGTTCGGGGTAGGGTTAGGGTTAGGGTTAGGTCCCAGGAGGTTCCAGGCGCCGAACCCACAGCAGGGCAGTGGTCTCCCCGAAGGGCTGAGTTGAGGGCACAAGGGACGGTGCCGGTCAGGATCCCTCTTTGGCTGCCACGGCCACACATGTTGTTCCTCCCGCGGTCGAGGAGGCCTCCGCAATCCTCTCGGGAGCTGCAGCCGGGCCTGGGAAACGACATGGTGAGCTTCCAGGTGCCTTGCCGAGTCAGCCTGCACCGCTTCTGGACCCCAGGCGCGTGATGCTGTCAGACGTTGGAATTGGGTCCCCATGAGGGGAGAGCCTTAGCTAGGGTTAGGGTTCGGGCCAGGGACGTCGCCAGGGCCGAAGCGACTCCGGTCTCGTGATCTCCCTCGAGGGCTGAAGTGAGGGCCCATGCCAGAAGGCGGCTCAAATGCAGGATTAGGGATCGAGGCAGGCTTAGGTTTCGGGGGAGGGTCCCGGTTCGGGGTAGGGTTAGGGTTAGGGTTAGGTCCCAGGAGGTTCCAGGCGCCGAACCCACAGCAGGGCAGTGGTCTCCCCGAAGGGCTGAGTTGAGGGCACAAGGGACGGTGCCGGTCAGGATCCCTCTTTGGCTGCCACGGCCACACATGTTGTTCCTCCCGCGGTCGAGGAGGCCTCCGCAATCCTCTCGGGAGCTGCAGCCGGGCCTGGGAAACGACATGGTGAGCTTCCAGGTGCCTTGCCGAGTCAGCCTGCACCGCTTCTGGACCCCAGGCGCGTGATGCTGTCAGACGTTGGAATTGGGTCCCCATGAGGGGAGAGCCTTAGCTAGGGTTAGGGTTCGGGCCAGGGACGTCGCCAGGGCCGAAGCGACTCCGGTCTCGTGATCTCCCTCGAGGGCTGAAGTGAGGGCCCATGCCAGAAGGCGGCTCAAATGCAGGATTAGGGATCGAGGCAGGCTTAGGTTTCGGGGGAGGGTCCCGGTTCGGGGTAGGGTTAGGGTTAGGGTTAGGTCCCAGGAGGTTCCAGGCGCCGAACCCACAGCAGGGCAGTGGTCTCCCCGAAGGGCTGAGTTGAGGGCACAAGGGACGGTGCCGGTCAGGATCCCTCTTTGGCTGCCACGGCCACACATGTTGTTCCTCCCGCGGTCGAGGAGGCCTCCGCAATCCTCTCGGGAGCTGCAGCCGGGCCTGGGAAACGACATGGTGAGCTTCCAGGTGCCTTGCCGAGTCAGCCTGCACCGCTTCTGGACCCCAGGCGCGTGATGCTGTCAGACGTTGGAATTGGGTCCCCATGAGGGGAGAGCCTTAGCTAGGGTTAGGGTTCGGGCCAGGGACGTCGCCAGGGCCGAAGCGACTCCGGTCTCGTGATCTCCCTCGAGGGCTGAAGTGAGGGCCCATGCCAGAAGGCGGCTCAAATGCAGGATTAGGGATCGAGGCAGGCTTAGGTTTCGGGGGAGGGTCCCGGTTCGGGGTAGGGTTAGGGTTAGGGTTAGGTCCCAGGAGGTTCCAGGCGCCGAACCCACAGCAGGGCAGTGGTCTCCCGAAGGGCTGAGTTGAGGGCACAAGGGACGGTGCCGGTCAGGATCCCTCTTTGGCTGCCACGGCCACACATGTTGTTCCTCCCGCGGTCGAGGAGGCCTCCGCAATCCTCTCGGGAGCTGCAGCCGGGCCTGGGAAACGACATGGTGAGCTTCCAGGTGCCTTGCCGAGTCAGCCTGCACCGCTTCTGGACCCCAGGCGCGTGATGCTGTCAGACGTTGGAATTGGGTCCCCATGAGGGGAGAGCCTTAGCTAGGGTTAGGGTTCGGGCCAGGGACGTCGCCAGGGCCGAAGCGACTCCGGTCTCGTGATCTCCCTCGAGGGCTGAAGTGAGGGCCCATGCCAGAAGGCGGCTCAAATGCAGGATTAGGGATCGAGGCAGGCTTAGGTTTCGGGGGAGGGTCCCGGTTCGGGGTAGGGTTAGGGTTAGGGTTAGGTCCCAGGAGGTTCCAGGCGCCGAACCCACAGCAGGGCAGTGGTCTCCCCGAAGGGCTGAGTTGAGGGCACAAGGGACGGTGCCGGTCAGGATCCCTCTTTGGCTGCCACGGCCACACATGTTGTTCCTCCCGCGGTCGAGGAGGCCTCCGCAATCCTCTCGGGAGCTGCAGCCGGGCCTGGGAAACGACATGGTGAGCTTCCAGGTGCCTTGCCGAGTCAGCCTGCACCGCTTCTGGACCCCAGGCGCGTGATGCTGTCAGACGTTGGAATTGGGTCCCCATGAGGGGAGAGCCTTAGCTAGGGTTAGGGTTCGGGCCAGGGACGTCGCCAGGGCCGAAGCGACTCCGGTCTCGTGATCTCCCTCGAGGGCTGAAGTGAGGGCCCATGCCAGAAGGCGGCTCAAATGCAGGATTAGGGATCGAGGCAGGCTTAGGTTTCGGGGGAGGGTCCCGGTTCGGGGTAGGGTTAGGGTTAGGGTTAGGTCCCAGGAGGTTCCAGGCGCCGAACCCACAGCAGGGCAGTGGTCTCCCCGAAGGGCTGAGTTGAGGGCACAAGGGACGGTGCCGGTCAGGATCCCTCTTTGGCTGCCACGGCCACACATGTTGTTCCTCCCGCGGTCGAGGAGGCCTCCGCAATCCTCTCGGGAGCTGCAGCCGGGCCTGGGAAACGACATGGTGAGCTTCCAGGTGCCTTGCCGAGTCAGCCTGCACCGCTTCTGGACCCCAGGCGCGTGATGCTGTCAGACGTTGGAATTGGGTCCCCATGAGGGGAGAGCCTTAGCTAGGGTTAGGGTTCGGGCCAGGGACGTCGCCAGGGCCGAAGCGACTCCGGTCTCGTGATCTCCCTCGAGGGCTGAAGTGAGGGCCCATGCCAGAAGGCGGCTCAAATGCAGGATTAGGGATCGAGGCAGGCTTAGGTTTCGGGGGAGGGTCCCGGTTCGGGGTAGGGTTAGGGTTAGGGTTAGGTCCCAGGAGGTTCCAGGCGCCGAACCCACAGCAGGGCAGTGGTCTCCCCGAAGGGCTGAGTTGAGGGCACAAGGGACGGTGCCGGTCAGGATCCCTCTTTGGCTGCCACGGCCACACATGTTGTTCCTCCCGCGGTCGAGGAGGCCTCCGCAATCCTCTCGGGAGCTGCAGCCGGGCCTGGGAAACGACATGGTGAGCTTCCAGGTGCCTTGCCGAGTCAGCCTGCACCGCTTCTGGACCCCAGGCGCGTGATGCTGTCAGACGTTGGAATTGGGTCCCCATGAGGGGAGAGCCTTAGCTAGGGTTAGGGTTCGGGCCAGGGACGTCGCCAGGGCCGAAGCGACTCCGGTCTCGTGATCTCCCTCGAGGGCTGAAGTGAGGGCCCATGCCAGAAGGCGGCTCAAATGCAGGATTAGGGATCGAGGCAGGCTTAGGTTTCGGGGGAGGGTCCCGGTTCGGGGTAGGGTTAGGGTTAGGGTTAGGTCCCAGGAGGTTCCAGGCGCCGAACCCACAGCAGGGCAGTGGTCTCCCCGAAGGGCTGAGTTGAGGGCACAAGGGACGGTGCCGGTCAGGATCCCTCTTTGGCTGCCACGGCCACACATGTTGTTCCTCCCGCGGTCGAGGAGGCCTCCGCAATCCTCTCGGGAGCTGCAGCCGGGCCTGGGAAACGACATGGTGAGCTTCCAGGTGCCTTGCCGAGTCAGCCTGCACCGCTTCTGGACCCCAGGCGCGTGATGCTGTCAGACGTTGGAATTGGGTCCCCATGAGGGGAGAGCCTTAGCTAGGGTTAGGGTTCGGGCCAGGGACGTCGCCAGGGCCGAAGCGACTCCGGTCTCGTGATCTCCCTCGAGGGCTGAAGTGAGGGCCCATGCCAGAAGGCGGCTCAAATGCAGGATTAGGGATCGAGGCAGGCTTAGGTTTCGGGGGAGGGTCCCGGTTCGGGGTAGGGTTAGGGTTAGGGTTAGGTCCCAGGAGGTTCCAGGCGCCGAACCCACAGCAGGGCAGTGGTCTCCCCGAAGGGCTGAGTTGAGGGCACAAGGGACGGTGCCGGTCAGGATCCCTCTTTGGCTGCCACGGCCACACATGTTGTTCCTCCCGCGGTCGAGGAGGCCTCCGCAATCCTCTCGGGAGCTGCAGCCGGGCCTGGGAAACGACATGGTGAGCTTCCAGGTGCCTTGCCGAGTCAGCCTGCACCGCTTCTGGACCCCAGGCGCGTGATGCTGTCAGACGTTGGAATTGGGTCCCCATGAGGGGAGAGCCTTAGCTAGGGTTAGGGTTCGGGCCAGGGACGTCGCCAGGGCCGAAGCGACTCCGGTCTCGTGATCTCCCTCGAGGGCTGAAGTGAGGGCCCATGCCAGAAGGCGGCTCAAATGCAGGATTAGGGATCGAGGCAGGCTTAGGTTTCGGGGGAGGGTCCCGGTTCGGGGTAGGGTTAGGGTTAGGGTTAGGTCCCAGGAGGTTCCAGGCGCCGAACCCACAGCAGGGCAGTGGTCTCCCCGAAGGGCTGAGTTGAGGGCACAAGGGACGGTGCCGGTCAGGATCCCTCTTTGGCTGCCACGGCCACACATGTTGTTCCTCCCGCGGTCGAGGAGGCCTCCGCAATCCTCTCGGGAGCTGCAGCCGGGCCTGGGAAACGACATGGTGAGCTTCCAGGTGCCTTGCCGAGTCAGCCTGCACCGCTTCTGGACCCCAGGCGCGTGATGCTGTCAGACGTTGGAATTGGGTCCCCATGAGGGGAGAGCCTTAGCTAGGGTTAGGGTTCGGGCCAGGGACGTCGCCAGGGCCGAAGCGACTCCGGTCTCGTGATCTCCCTCGAGGGCTGAAGTGAGGGCCCATGCCAGAAGGCGGCTCAAATGCAGGATTAGGGATCGAGGCAGGCTTAGGTTTCGGGGGAGGGTCCCGGTTCGGGGTAGGGTTAGGGTTAGGGTTAGGTCCCAGGAGGTTCCAGGCGCCGAACCCACAGCAGGGCAGTGGTCTCCCCGAAGGGCTGAGTTGAGGGCACAAGGGACGGTGCCGGTCAGGATCCCTCTTTGGCTGCCACGGCCACACATGTTGTTCCTCCCGCGGTCGAGGAGGCCTCCGCAATCCTCTCGGGAGCTGCAGCCGGGCCTGGGAAACGACATGGTGAGCTTCCAGGTGCCTTGCCGAGTCAGCCTGCACCGCTTCTGGACCCCAGGCGCGTGATGCTGTCAGACGTTGGAATTGGGTCCCCATGAGGGGAGAGCCTTAGCTAGGGTTAGGGTTCGGGCCAGGGACGTCGCCAGGGCCGAAGCGACTCCGGTCTCGTGATCTCCCTCGAGGGCTGAAGTGAGGGCCCATGCCAGAAGGCGGCTCAAATGCAGGATTAGGGATCGAGGCAGGCTTAGGTTTCGGGGGAGGGTCCCGGTTCGGGGTAGGGTTAGGGTTAGGGTTAGGTCCCAGGAGGTTCCAGGCGCCGAACCCACAGCAGGGCAGTGGTCTCCCCGAAGGGCTGAGTTGAGGGCACAAGGGACGGTGCCGGTCAGGATCCCTCTTTGGCTGCCACGGCCACACATGTTGTTCCTCCCGCGGTCGAGGAGGCCTCCGCAATCCTCTCGGGAGCTGCAGCCGGGCCTGGGAAACGACATGGTGAGCTTCCAGGTGCCTTGCCGAGTCAGCCTGCACCGCTTCTGGACCCCAGGCGCGTGATGCTGTCAGACGTTGGAATTGGGTCCCCATGAGGGGAGAGCCTTAGCTAGGGTTAGGGTTCGGGCCAGGGACGTCGCCAGGGCCGAAGCGACTCCGGTCTCGTGATCTCCCTCGAGGGCTGAAGTGAGGGCCCATGCCAGAAGGCGGCTCAAATGCAGGATTAGGGATCGAGGCAGGCTTAGGTTTCGGGGGAGGGTCCCGGTTCGGGGTAGGGTTAGGGTTAGGGTTAGGTCCCAGGAGGTTCCAGGCGCCGAACCCACAGCAGGGCAGTGGTCTCCCCGAAGGGCTGAGTTGAGGGCACAAGGGACGGTGCCGGTCAGGATCCCTCTTTGGCTGCCACGGCCACACATGTTGTTCCTCCCGCGGTCGAGGAGGCCTCCGCAATCCTCTCGGGAGCTGCAGCCGGGCCTGGGAAACGACATGGTGAGCTTCCAGGTGCCTTGCCGAGTCAGCCTGCACCGCTTCTGGACCCCAGGCGCGTGATGCTGTCAGACGTTGGAATTGGGTCCCCATGAGGGGAGAGCCTTAGCTAGGGTTAGGGTTCGGGCCAGGGACGTCGCCAGGGCCGAAGCGACTCCGGTCTCGTGATCTCCCTCGAGGGCTGAAGTGAGGGCCCATGCCAGAAGGCGGCTCAAATGCAGGATTAGGGATCGAGGCAGGCTTAGGTTTCGGGGGAGGGTCCCGGTTCGGGGTAGGGTTAGGGTTAGGGTTAGGTCCCAGGAGGTTCCAGGCGCCGAACCCACAGCAGGGCAGTGGTCTCCCCGAAGGGCTGAGTTGAGGGCACAAGGGACGGTGCCGGTCAGGATCCCTCTTTGGCTGCCACGGCCACACATGTTGTTCCTCCCGCGGTCGAGGAGGCCTCCGCAATCCTCTCGGGAGCTGCAGCCGGGCCTGGGAAACGACATGGTGAGCTTCCAGGTGCCTTGCCGAGTCAGCCTGCACCGCTTCTGGACCCCAGGCGCGTGATGCTGTCAGACGTTGGAATTGGGTCCCCATGAGGGGAGAGCCTTAGCTAGGGTTAGGGTTCGGGCCAGGGACGTCGCCAGGGCCGAAGCGACTCCGGTCTCGTGATCTCCCTCGAGGGCTGAAGTGAGGGCCCATGCCAGAAGGCGGCTCAAATGCAGGATTAGGGATCGAGGCAGGCTTAGGTTTCGGGGGAGGGTCCCGGTTCGGGGTAGGGTTAGGGTTAGGGTTAGGTCCCAGGAGGTTCCAGGCGCCGAACCCACAGCAGGGCAGTGGTCTCCCCGAAGGGCTGAGTTGAGGGCACAAGGGACGGTGCCGGTCAGGATCCCTCTTTGGCTGCCACGGCCACACATGTTGTTCCTCCCGCGGTCGAGGAGGCCTCCGCAATCCTCTCGGGAGCTGCAGCCGGGCCTGGGAAACGACATGGTGAGCTTCCAGGTGCCTTGCCGAGTCAGCCTGCACCGCTTCTGGACCCCAGGCGCGTGATGCTGTCAGACGTTGGAATTGGGTCCCCATGAGGGGAGAGCCTTAGCTAGGGTTAGGGTTCGGGCCAGGGACGTCGCCAGGGCCGAAGCGACTCCGGTCTCGTGATCTCCCTCGAGGGCTGAAGTGAGGGCCCATGCCAGAAGGCGGCTCAAATGCAGGATTAGGGATCGAGGCAGGCTTAGGTTTCGGGGGAGGGTCCCGGTTCGGGGTAGGGTTAGGGTTAGGGTTAGGTCCCAGGAGGTTCCAGGCGCCGAACCCACAGCAGGGCAGTGGTCTCCCCGAAGGGCTGAGTTGAGGGCACAAGGGACGGTGCCGGTCAGGATCCCTCTTTGGCTGCCACGGCCACACATGTTGTTCCTCCCGCGGTCGAGGAGGCCTCCGCAATCCTCTCGGGAGCTGCAGCCGGGCCTGGGAAACGACATGGTGAGCTTCCAGGTGCCTTGCCGAGTCAGCCTGCACCGCTTCTGGACCCCAGGCGCGTGATGCTGTCAGACGTTGGAATTGGGTCCCCATGAGGGGAGAGCCTTAGCTAGGGTTAGGGTTCGGGCCAGGGACGTCGCCAGGGCCGAAGCGACTCCGGTCTCGTGATCTCCCTCGAGGGCTGAAGTGAGGGCCCATGCCAGAAGGCGGCTCAAATGCAGGATTAGGGATCGAGGCAGGCTTAGGTTTCGGGGGAGGGTCCCGGTTCGGGGTAGGGTTAGGGTTAGGGTTAGGTCCCAGGAGGTTCCAGGCGCCGAACCCACAGCAGGGCAGTGGTCTCCCCGAAGGGCTGAGTTGAGGGCACAAGGGACGGTGCCGGTCAGGATCCCTCTTTGGCTGCCACGGCCACACATGTTGTTCCTCCCGCGGTCGAGGAGGCCTCCGCAATCCTCTCGGGAGCTGCAGCCGGGCCTGGGAAACGACATGGTGAGCTTCCAGGTGCCTTGCCGAGTCAGCCTGCACCGCTTCTGGACCCCAGGCGCGTGATGCTGTCAGACGTTGGAATTGGGTCCCCATGAGGGGAGAGCCTTAGCTAGGGTTAGGGTTCGGGCCAGGGACGTCGCCAGGGCCGAAGCGACTCCGGTCTCGTGATCTCCCTCGAGGGCTGAAGTGAGGGCCCATGCCAGAAGGCGGCTCAAATGCAGGATTAGGGATCGAGGCAGGCTTAGGTTTCGGGGGGAGGGTCCCGGTTCGGGGTAGGGTTAGGGTTAGGGTTAGGTCCCAGGAGGTTCCAGGCGCCGAACCCACAGCAGGGCAGTGGTCTCCCCGAAGGGCTGAGTTGAGGGCACAAGGGACGGTGCCGGTCAGGATCCCTCTTTGGCTGCCACGGCCACACATGTTGTTCCTCCCGCGGTCGAGGAGGCCTCCGCAATCCTCTCGGGAGCTGCAGCCGGGCCTGGGAAACGACATGGTGAGCTTCCAGGTGCCTTGCCGAGTCAGCCTGCACCGCTTCTGGACCCCAGGCGCGTGATGCTGTCAGACGTTGGAATTGGGTCCCCATGAGGGGAGAGCCTTAGCTAGGGTTAGGGTTCGGGCCAGGGACGTCGCCAGGGCCGAAGCGACTCCGGTCTCGTGATCTCCCTCGAGGGCTGAAGTGAGGGCCCATGCCAGAAGGCGGCTCAAATGCAGGATTAGGGATCGAGGCAGGCTTAGGTTTCGGGGGAGGGTCCCGGTTCGGGGTAGGGTTAGGGTTAGGGTTAGGTCCCAGGAGGTTCCAGGCGCCGAACCCACAGCAGGGCAGTGGTCTCCCCGAAGGGCTGAGTTGAGGGCACAAGGGACGGTGCCGGTCAGGATCCCTCTTTGGCTGCCACGGCCACACATGTTGTTCCTCCCGCGGTCGAGGAGGCCTCCGCAATCCTCTCGGGAGCTGCAGCCGGGCCTGGGAAACGACATGGTGAGCTTCCAGGTGCCTTGCCGAGTCAGCCTGCACCGCTTCTGGACCCCAGGCGCGTGATGCTGTCAGACGTTGGAATTGGGTCCCCATGAGGGGAGAGCCTTAGCTAGGGTTAGGGTTCGGGCCAGGGACGTCGCCAGGGCCGAAGCGACTCCGGTCTCGTGATCTCCCTCGAGGGCTGAAGTGAGGGCCCATGCCAGAAGGCGGCTCAAATGCAGGATTAGGGATCGAGGCAGGCTTAGGTTTCGGGGGAGGGTCCCGGTTCGGGGTAGGGTTAGGGTTAGGGTTAGGTCCCAGGAGGTTCCAGGCGCCGAACCCACAGCAGGGCAGTGGTCTCCCCGAAGGGCTGAGTTGAGGGCACAAGGGACGGTGCCGGTCAGGATCCCTCTTTGGCTGCCACGGCCACACATGTTGTTCCTCCCGCGGTCGAGGAGGCCTCCGCAATCCTCTCGGGAGCTGCAGCCGGGCCTGGGAAACGACATGGTGAGCTTCCAGGTGCCTTGCCGAGTCAGCCTGCACCGCTTCTGGACCCCAGGCGCGTGATGCTGTCAGACGTTGGAATTGGGTCCCCATGAGGGGAGAGCCTTAGCTAGGGTTAGGGTTCGGGCCAGGGACGTCGCCAGGGCCGAAGCGACTCCGGTCTCGTGATCTCCCTCGAGGGCTGAAGTGAGGGCCCATGCCAGAAGGCGGCTCAAATGCAGGATTAGGGATCGAGGCAGGCTTAGGTTTCGGGGGAGGGTCCCGGTTCGGGGTAGGGTTAGGGTTAGGGTTAGGTCCCAGGAGGTTCCAGGCGCCGAACCCACAGCAGGGCAGTGGTCTCCCCGAAGGGCTGAGTTGAGGGCACAAGGGACGGTGCCGGTCAGGATCCCTCTTTGGCTGCCACGGCCACACATGTTTGTTCCTCCCGCGGTCGAGGAGGCCTCCGCAATCCTCTCGGGAGCTGCAGCCGGGCCTGGGAAACGACATGGTGAGCTTCCAGGTGCCTTGCCGAGTCAGCCTGCACCGCTTCTGGACCCCAGGCGCGTGATGCTGTCAGACGTTGGAATTGGGTCCCCATGAGGGGAGAGCCTTAGCTAGGGTTAGGGTTCGGGCCAGGGACGTCGCCAGGGCCGAAGCGACTCCGGTCTCGTGATCTCCCTCGAGGGCTGAAGTGAGGGCCCATGCCAGAAGGCGGCTCAAATGCAGGATTAGGGATCGAGGCAGGCTTAGGTTTCGGGGGAGGGTCCCGGTTCGGGGTAGGGTTAGGGTTAGGGTTAGGTCCCAGGAGGTTCCAGGCGCCGAACCCACAGCAGGGCAGTGGTCTCCCCGAAGGGCTGAGTTGAGGGCACAAGGGACGGTGCCGGTCAGGATCCCTCTTTGGCTGCCACGGCCACACATGTTGTTCCTCCCGCGGTCGAGGAGGCCTCCGCAATCCTCTCGGGAGCTGCAGCCGGGCCTGGGAAACGACATGGTGAGCTTCCAGGTGCCTTGCCGAGTCAGCCTGCACCGCTTCTGGACCCCAGGCGCGTGATGCTGTCAGACGTTGGAATTGGGTCCCCATGAGGGGAGAGCCTTAGCTAGGGTTAGGGTTCGGGCCAGGGACGTCGCCAGGGCCGAAGCGACTCCGGTCTCGTGATCTCCCTCGAGGGCTGAAGTGAGGGCCCATGCCAGAAGGCGGCTCAAATGCAGGATTAGGGATCGAGGCAGGCTTAGGTTTCGGGGGAGGGTCCCGGTTCGGGGTAGGGTTAGGGTTAGGGTTAGGTCCCAGGAGGTTCCAGGCGCCGAACCCACAGCAGGGCAGTGGTCTCCCCGAAGGGCTGAGTTGAGGGCACAAGGGACGGTGCCGGTCAGGATCCCTCTTTGGCTGCCACGGCCACACATGTTGTTCCTCCCGCGGTCGAGGAGGCCTCCGCAATCCTCTCGGGAGCTGCAGCCGGGCCTGGGAAACGACATGGTGAGCTTCCAGGTGCCTTGCCGAGTCAGCCTGCACCGCTTCTGGACCCCAGGCGCGTGATGCTGTCAGACGTTGGAATTGGGTCCCCATGAGGGGAGAGCCTTAGCTAGGGTTAGGGTTCGGGCCAGGGACGTCGCCAGGGCCGAAGCGACTCCGGTCTCGTGATCTCCCTCGAGGGCTGAAGTGAGGGCCCATGCCAGAAGGCGGCTCAAATGCAGGGATTAGGGATCGAGGCAGGCTTAGGTTTTCGGGGGAGGGTCCCGGTTCGGGGTTAGGGTTTAGGGTTAGGGTTAGGTCCCAGGAGGGTTCCAGGCGCCGAACCCACAGCAGGGCAGTGGTCTCCCCGATGGGCTGAGTTGAGGGCACAAGGGACGGTGCCGGGTCAGGATCCCTCTTTGGCTGCAACGGCCACACATGTTGTTCCTCCCGCGGTCGAGGAGGCCTCCGCAATCCTCTCGGGAGCTGCCAGCCGGGCCTGGGAAACGACATGGTGAGCTTCCAGGTGCCTTGCCGAGTCAGCCTGCACCGCTTCTGGACCCCAGGCGCGTGATGCTGTCAGACGTTGGAATTGGGTCCCCATGAGGGGGGGGAGAGCCTTAGCTAGGGTTAGGGTTCGGGCCAGGGACGGTCGCCAGGGCCGAAGCGACTCCGGTCTCGTGATCTCCCTCGAGGGCTGAAGTGAGGGCCCATGCCAGAAGGCGGCTCAAATGCAGGATTAGGGATCGAGGCAGGCTTAGGTTTCGGGGGTGAGGTCCCGGTTCCTGGTAGGGTTAGGTTTAGGGTTAGGTTAGGGGTTGGACCGGTTCCAGGCGCCGAACCCACAGCAGGGCAGTGGTCTCTCCCGAAGGGCTGAGTTGAGGGCACAAGGGACGGTGCCGGTCAGGATCCCTCTTTGGCTGCCACGGCCCACACATGTTGTTCCTCCCGCGGTCGAGTGAGGCCCTCCGCAATCCTCTCGGGAGCTGCAGCCCGGGTCCTGGGAAACGACATGGTGAGCTTCCAGGTGCCTTGCCGAGTCAGCCTGCTCCGCTTCTGGACCCCAGGCGCGTGATGCTGTCAGACGTTGGAATTGGGTCCCCATGAGGGGGAGAGCCTTAGCTAGGGTTAGGGTTCGGGCCAGGGACGTCGCCAGGGCCGAAGCGACTCCGGTCTCGTGATCTCCCTCGAGGGCTGAAGTGAGGGCCCATGCCAGAAGGCGGCTCAAATGCAGGATTAGGGATCGAGGCAGGCTTAGGTATTCGGGGGGAGGGTCCCGGGTCGGGGTCGGGTTGGGTTAGGGTTAGGGTTAGGTCCCAGGAGGTTCCAGGCGCCGAACCCACAGCAGGGCAGTGGTCTCCCCCGAAGGGCTGAGTTGAGGGCACAAGGGACGGTGCCGGTCAGGGATCCCTCTTTGGCTGCCACGGCCACACATGTTGTTCCTCCCCGCGGTCGAGGAGGCCTCCGCAATCCTCTCGGGAGCTGCAGCCGGGCTGGGGAAACGACATGGTGAAGCTTCCAGGTGCCTTGCCGAAGTCAGCCTGCACCGCTTCTGGACCCCAGGCGCGTGATGCTGTCAGACGTTGGAATTGGGTCCCCATGAGGGGAGAGCCTTAGCTAGGGTTAGGGTTCGGGCCAGACAGGACGTCGCCAGGGCCGAAGCGACTCCGGGTCTCGTGATCTCCCTCGAGGGCTGAAGTGAGGGCCCATGCCAAGAAGGCGGCTCAAATGCAGGATTAGGGATCGAGGCAGGCTTAGGTTTCGGGGGAGGGTCCCGGTTCGGGGTAGGGTTAGGGTTAGGGTTAGGTCCCAGGAGGTTCCAGGCGCCGAACCCACAGCAGGGCAGTGGTCTCCCCGAAGGGCTCAGTTGAGGGCACAAGGGACGGTGCCGGTCAGGAACCCTCTTTGGCTGCCACGGCCACACATGTTGTTCCTACCGCGGTCGTCGAGGAGGCCTCCGCAATCCTCTCGGGAGCTGCAGCCGGGCCTGGGAAACGACATGGTGAGCTTCCAGGTGCCTTGCCGAGTCAGCCTGCACCGCTTCTGGACCCCAGGCGCGTGATGCTGTCAGACGTTGGAATTGGGTCCCCATGAGGGGAGAGCCTTAGCTAGGGTTAGGGTTCGGGCCAGGGACGTCGCCAGGGCCGAAGCGACTCCGGTCTCGTGATCTCCCTCGAGGGCTGAAGTGAGGGCCCATGCCAGAAGGCGGCTCAAATGCAGGATTAGGGATCGAGGCAGGCTTAGGTTTCGGGGGAGGGTCCCGGTTCGGGGTAGGGTTAGGGTTAGGGTTAGGTCCCAGGAGGTTCCAGGCGCCGAACCCACAGCAGGGCAGTGGTCTCCCCGAAGGGCTGAGTTGAGGGCACAAGGGACTCGGCGGTGCCGGTCAGGATCCCTCTTTGGCTGCCACGGCCACACATGTTGTTCCTCCCACCGCGGTCGAGGAGGCCTCCGCAATCCTCTCGGGAGCTGCAGCCCGGGCCTGGGAAACGACATGGTGAGCTTCCAGGTGCCTTGCCGAGTCAGCCTGCACCGCTTCTTCTGGACCCCAGGCGCGTGATGCTGTCAGACGTTGGAATTGGGTCCCCATGAGGGGAGAGCCTTAGCTAGGGTTAGGGTTCGGGCCAGGGACGTCGCCAGGGCCGAAGCGACTCCGGTCTCGTGATCTCCCTCGAGGGCTGAAGTGAGGGCCCATGCCAGAAGGCGGCTCAAATGCAGGATTAGGGATCGAGGCAGGCTTAGGTTTCGGGGGAGGGTCCCGGTTCGGGGTAGGGTTAGGGTTAGGGTTAGGTCCCAGGAGGTTCCAGGCGCCGAACCCACAGCAGGGCAGTGGTCTCCCCGAAGGGCTGAGTTGAGGGCACAAGGGACGGGGTGGCCGGTCAGGATCCCTCTTTGGCTGCCACGGCCACACATGTTGTTCCTCCCGCGGTCGAGGAGGCCTCCGCAATCCTCTCGGGAGCTGCAGCCGGGCCTGGGAAACGACATGGTGAGCTTCCAGGTGCCTTGCCGAGTCAGCCTGCACCGCTTCTGGACCCCAGGCGCGTGATGCTGTCAGACGTTTGGAATTTGGGTCCCCATGAGGGGAGAGCCTTAGCTAGGGTTAGGGTTCGGGCCAGGGACGTCGCCAGGGCCGAAGCGACTCCGGTCTCGTGATCTCCCTCGAGGGCTGAAGTGAGGGCCCATGCCATGAAGGCGGCTCAAAATGCAGGATTAGGGATCGAGGCAGGCTTAGGTTTCGGGGGAGGGTCCCGGTTCGGGGTAGGGTTAGGGTTAGGGTTAGGTCCCAGGAGGTTCCAGGGCCCCGAACCCACAGCAGGGCAGTGGTCTCCCCGAAGGGCTGAGTTGAGGGCACAAGGGACGGTGCCGGTCAGGATCCCTCTTTGGCTGCCACGGCCACACATGTTGTTCCTCCCGCGGTTTCGAGGAGGCCTCCGCAATCCTCTCGGGAGCTGCAGCCGGGCCTGGGAAACGACATGGTGAGCTTCCAGGTGCCTTGCCGAGTCAGCCTGCACCGCTTCTGGACCCCAGGCGGCGCGTGATGCTGTCAGACGTTGGAATTGGGTCCCCATGAGGGGAGAGCCTTAGCTAGGGTTAGGGTTTCGGGCCAGGGACGTCGCCAGGGCCGAAGCGACTCCGGTCTCGTGATCTCCCTCGAGGGCTGAAGTGAGAGGCCCATGCCAGAAGGCGGCTCAAAAATGCAGGATTAGGGATCGAGGCAAGGCTTAGGTTTCGGGGGAGGGTCCCGGTTCGGGGTAGGGTTAGGGTTTAGGGTTAGGTCCCAGGAGGTTCCAGGCGCCGAACCCACAGCAGGGCAGTGGTCTCCCCGAAGGGCTGAGTTGAGGGCACAAGGGACGGTGCCGGTCAGGGATCCCTTCTTTGGCTGCCACGGCCACACAATGTTGTTGTTCCTCCCGCGGTCGAGGAGGCCTCCGCAATCCTCTCGGGAGCTGCAGCCGGGCCCTGGGAAACGACATGGGTGAGCTTCCAGGTGCCTTGCCGAGTCAGCCTGCACCGCTTCTGGACCCCAGGCGCGTGATGCTGTCAGACGTGTGGAATTGGGTCCCCATGAGGGGAGAGCCTTAGCTAGGGTTAGGGTTCGGGCCAGGGACGTCGCCAGGGCCGAATGCGACTCCCGGTTCTCGTGATCTCCCTCGAGGGCTGAAGTGAGGGCCCATGCCAGAAGGCGGCTCAAATGCAGGATTAGGGATCGAGAGGCAGGCTTAGGTTTTCGGGGGAGGGTCCCGGTTCGGGGTAGGGTTAGGGTTAGGGTTAGGTCCCAGGAGGTTCCAGGCGCCGAACCCACAGCAGGGCAGTGGTCTCCCCGAAGGGCTGAGTTGAGGGCACAAGGGACGGGTGCCCGGTCAGGATCCCTCTTTGGCTGCCACGGCCACACATGTTGTTCCTCCCCGCGGTCGAGGAGGCCTCCGCAATCCTCTCGGGAGCTGCAGCCGGGCCTGGGAAACGACATGGTGAGCTTCCAGGTTGCCTTGCCGAGTCAGCCTGCAACCGCTTCTGGACCCCAGGCGCGTTGATGCTGTCAGACGTTGGAATTGGGTCCCCATGAGGGGAGAGCCTTAGCTAGGGTTAGGGTTCGGGCCAGGGACGTCGCCAGGGCCGAAGCGACTCCGGTCTCGTGATCTCCCTCGAGGGCTGAAGTGGAGGGCCCATGCCAGAAGGCGGCTCAAATGCAGGATTAGGGATCGAGGCAGGCTTAGGTTTCGGGGGGAGGGTCCCGGTTTCGGGGTTAGGGTTAGGGTTAGGGTTAGGTCCCAGGAGGTTCCAGGCGCCGAACCCACAGCAGGGCAGTGGTCTCCCCGAAGGGCTGAGTTGAGGGCACAAGGGACGGGTGCCGGTCAGGATCCCATCTTTGGCTGCCACGGCCACAACATGTTGTTCCTCCCGCGGTCGAGGAGGCCTCCGCAATCCTCTCGGGAGCTGCAGCCGGGCCTGGGAAACGACATGGTGAGCTTCCAGGTGCCTTGCCGAGTCAGCCTGCACCGCTTCTGGACCCCAGGCGCGTGATGCTGTCAGACGTTGGAATTGGGTCCCCATGAGGGGAGAGCCTTAGCTAGGGTTAGGGTTCGGGCCAGGGACGTCGCCAGGGCCGCCGAAGCGACTCCGGTCTCGTGATCTCCCTCGAGGGCTGAAGTGAGGGCCCATGCCAGAAGGCGGCTCAAATGCAGGATTAGGGATCGAGGCAGGCTTAGGTTTCGGGGGGAGGGTCCCGGTTCGGGGTAGGGTTAGGGTTAGGGTTAGGTCCCAGGAGGTTCCAGGCGCCGAACCCACAGCAGGGCAGTGGTCTCCCCGAAGGGCTGAGTTGAGGGCACAAGGGACGGTGCCGGTCAGGATCCCTCTTTGGCTGCCACGGCCACACATGTTGTTTCCTCCCGCGGTCGAGGAGGCCTCCGCAATTCCTCTCGGGAGCTGCAGGCCGGGCCTGGGAAACGACATGGTGAGCTTCCAGGTGCCTTGCCGAGTCAGCCTGCACCACCGCTTCTGGACCCCAGGCGCGTGATGCTGTCAGACGTTGGAATTGGGTCCCCATGAGGGGAGAGCCTTAGCTAGGGTTAGGGTTCGGGCCAGGGACGTCGCCAGGGCCGGAGCGATCTCCGGTCTCGTGATCTCCCTTCGAGGGCTGAAGTGAGGGCCCATGCCAGAAGGCGGTTCAAATGCAGGATTAGGGATCGAGGCAGGCTTAGGTTTCGGGGGAGGGTTCCCGGTTCGGGGTAGGGTTAGGGTTTGGTTTAGGTCCCAGGAGGTTCCAGGCGCGCCGAACCCACAGCAGGGCAGTGGTCTCCCCGAAGGGCTGAGTTGAGGGCACAAGGGACGGTGCCGGTCAGGATCCCTCTTTGGCTGCCACGGCCACACATGTTGTTCCTCCCGCGGTCGAGGAGGCCTCCTAAATCCTCTCGGGAGCTGCAGCCGGGCCTGGGAAACGACATGGTGAGCTTCCAGGTGCCCTTGCCGAGTCAGCCTGACACCGCTTCTGGACCCCCAGGCGCGCGTGATGCTGTCAGACGTTGGAATTGGGTCCCCATGAGGGGAGAGCGCTTAGCTAGGGTTAGGGGTTCGGGCCAGGGACGTCGCCAGGGCCGAAGCGACTCCCTGGTCTCGTGATCTCCCTCGAGGGCTGAAGTGAGGGCCCATGCCAGAAGGCGGCTCAAATGCAGGATTAGGGATCGAGGCAGGCTTAGGTTTAGGGTTAGGGTTAGGGTTAGGGTTAGGGTTAGGGTTAGGGTTAGGGTTAGGGTTAGGGTTAGGGTTAGGGTTAGGGTTAGGGTTAGGGTTAGGGTTAGGGTTAGGGTTAGGGTTAGGGTTAGGGTTAGGGTTAGGGTTAGGGTTAGGGTTAGGGTTAGGGTTAGGGTTAGGGTTAGGGTTAGGGTTAGGGTTAGGGTTAGGGTTAGGGTTAGGGTTAGGGTTAGGGTTAGGGTTAGGGTTAGGGTTAGGGTTAGGGTTAGGGTTAGGGTTAGGGTTAGGGTTAGGGTTAGGGTTAGGGTTAGGGTTAGGGTTAGGGTTAGGGTTAGGGTTAGGGTTAGGGTTAGGGTTAGGGTTAGGGTTAGGGTTAGGGTTAGGGTTAGGGTTAGGGTTAGGGTTAGGGTTAGGGTTAGGGTTAGGGTTAGGGTTAGGGTTAGGGTTAGGGTTTAGGGTTAGGGTTAGGGTTAGGGTTAGGGTTAGGGTTAGGGTTAGGGTTAGGGTTAGGGTTAGGGTTAGGGTTAGGGTTAGGGTTAGGGTTAGGGTTAGGGTTAGGGTTAGGGTTAGGGTTAGGGTTAGGGTTAGGGTTAGGGTTAGGGTTAGGGTTAGGGTTAGGGTTAGGGTTAGGGTTAGGGTTAGGGTTAGGGTTAGGGTTAGGGTTAGGGTTAGGGTTAGGGTTAGGGTTAGGGTTAGGGTTAGGGTTAGGGTTAGGGTTAGGGTTAGGGTTAGGGTTAGGGTTAGGGTTAGGGTTAGGGTTAGGGTTAGGGTTAGGGTTTAGGGTTAGGGTTAGGGTTAGGGTTAGGGTTAGGGTTAGGGTTAGGGTTAGGGTTAGGGTTAGGGTTAGGGTTAGGGTTAGGGTTAGGGTTAGGGTTAGGGTTAGGGTTAGGGTTAGGGTTAGGGTTAGGGTTAGGGTTAGGGTTAGGGTTAGGGTTAGGGTTAGGGTTAGGGTTAGGGTTAGGGTTAGGGTTAGGGTTAGGGTTAGGGTTAGGGTTAGGGTTAGGGTTAGGGTTAGGGTTAGGGTTAGGGTTAGGGTTAGGGTTAGGGTTAGGGTTAGGGTTAGGGTTAGGGTTAGGGTTAGGGTTAGGGTTAGGGTTAGGGTTAGGGTTAGGGTTAGGGTTAGGGTTAGGGTTAGGGTTAGGGTTAGGGTTAGGGTTAGGGTTAGGGTTAGGGTTAGGGTTAGGGTTAGGGTTAGGGTTAGGGTTAGGGTTAGGGTTAGGGTTAGGGTTAGGGTTAGGGTTAGGGTTAGGGTTAGGGTTAGGGTTAGGGTTAGGGTTAGGGTTAGGGTTAGGGTTAGGGTTAGGGTTAGGGTTAGGGTTAGGGTTAGGGTTAGGGTTAGGGTTAGGGTTAGGGTTAGGGTTAGGGTTAGGGTTAGGGTTAGGGTTAGGGTTAGGGTTAGGGTTAGGGTTAGGGTTAGGGTTAGGGTTAGGGTTAGGGTTAGGGTTAGGGTTAGGGTTAGGGTTAGGGTTAGGGTTAGGGTTAGGGTTAGGGTTAGGGTTAGGGTTAGGGTTAGGGTTAGGGTTAGGGTTAGGGTTAGGGTTAGGGTTAGGGTTAGGGTTAGGGTTAGGGTTAGGGTTAGGGTTAGGGTTAGGGTTAGGGTTAGGGTAGGTTAGGGTTAGGGTTAGGGTTAGGGTTAGGGTTAGGGTTAGGGTTAGGGTTAGGGTTAGGGTTAGGGTTAGGGTTAGGGTTAGGGTTAGGGTTAGGGTTAGGGTTAGGGTTAGGGTTAGGGTTAGGGTTAGGGTTAGGGTTAGGGTTAGGGTTAGGGTTAGGGTTAGGGTTAGGGTTAGGGTTAGGGTTAGGGTTAGGGTTAGGGTTAGGGTTAGGGTTAGGGTTAGGGTTAGGGTTAGGGTTAGGGTTTAGGGTTAGGGTTAGGGTTAGGGTTAGGGTTAGGGTTAGGGTTAGGGTTAGGGTTAGGGTTAGGGTTAGGGTTAGGGTTAGGGTTAGGGTTAGGGTTAGGGTTAGGGTTAGGGTTAGGGTTAGGGTTAGGGTTAGGGTTAGGGTTAGGGTTAGGGTTAGGGTTAGGGTTAGGGTTAGGGTTAGGGTTAGGGTTAGGGTTAGGGTTAGGGTTAGGGTTAGGGTTAGGGTTAGGGTTAGGGTTAGGGTTAGGGTTAGGGTTAGGGTTAGGGTTAGGGTTAGGGTTAGGGTTAGGGTTAGGGTTAGGGTTAGGTTAGGGTTAGGGTTAGGGTTAGGGTTAGGGTTAGGGTTAGGGTTAGGGTTAGGGTTAGGGTTAGGGTTAGGGTTAGGGTTAGGGTTAGGGTTAGGGTTAGGGTTAGGGTTAGGGTTAGGGTTAGGGTTAGGGTTAGGGTTAGGGTTAGGGTTAGGGTTAGGGTTAGGGTTAGGGTTAGGGTTAGGGTTAGGGTTAGGGTTAGGGTTAGGGTTAGGGTTAGGGTTAGGGTTAGGGTTAGGGTTAGGGTTAGGGTTTTTAGGGTTAGGGTTAGGGTTAGGGTTAGGGTTAGGGTTAGGGTTAGGGTTAGGGTTAGGGTTAGGGTTAGGGTTAGGGTTAGGGTTAGGGTTAGGGTTAGGGTTAGGGTTAGGGTTAGGGTTAGGGTTAGGGTTAGGGTTAGGGTTAGGGTTAGGGTTAGGGTTAGGGTTAGGGTTAGGGTTAGGGTTAGGGTTAGGGTTAGGGTTAGGGTTAGGGTTAGGGTTAGGGTTAGGGTTAGGGTTAGGGTTAGGGTTAGGGTTAGGGTTAGGGTTAGGGTTAGGGTTAGGGTTAGGGTTAGGGTTAGGGTTAGGGTTAGGGTTAGGGTTAGGGTTAGGGTTAGGGTTAGGGTTAGGGTTAGGGTTAGGGTTAGGGTTAGGGTTAGGGTTAGGGTTAGGGTTAGGGTTAGGGTTAGGGTTAGGGTTAGGGTTAGGGTTAGGGTTAGGGTTAGGGTTAGGGTTAGGGTTAGGGTTAGGGTTAGGGTTAGGGTTAGGGTTAGGGTTAGGGTTAGGGTTAGGGTTAGGGTTAGGGTTAGGGTTAGGGTTAGGGTTAGGGTTAGGGTTAGGGTTAGGGTTAGGGTTAGGGTTAGGGTTAGGGTTAGGGTTAGGGTTAGGGTTAGGGTTAGGGTTAGGGTTAGGGTTAGGGTTAGGGTTAGGGTTAGGGTTAGGGTTAGGGTTAGGGTTAGGGTTAGGGTTAGGGTTAGGGTTAGGGTTAGGGTTAGGGTTAGGGTTAGGGTTAGGGTTAGGGTTAGGGTTAGGGTTAGGGTTAGGGTTAGGGTTAGGGTTAGGGTTAGGGTTAGGGTTAGGGTTAGGGTTAGGGTTAGGGTTAGGGTTAGGGTTAGGGTTAGGGTTAGGGTTAGGGTTAGGGTTAGGGTTAGGGTTAGGGTTAGGGTTAGGGTTAGGGTTAGGGTTAGGGTTAGGGTTAGGGTTAGGGTTAGGGTTAGGGTTAGGGTTAGGGTTAGGGTTAGGGTTAGGGTTAGGGTTAGGGTTAGGGTTAGGGTTAGGGTTAGGGTTAGGGTTAGGGTTAGGGTTAGGGTTAGGGTTAGGGTTAGGGTTAGGGTTAGGGTTAGGGTTAGGGTTAGGGTTAGGGTTAGGGTTAGGGTTAGGGTTAGGGTTAGGGTTAGGGTTAGGGTTAGGGTTAGGGTTAGGGTTAGGGTTAGGGTTAGGGTTAGGGTTAGGGTTAGGGTTAGGGTTAGGGTTAGGGTTAGGGTTAGGGTTAGGGTTAGGGTTAGGGTTAGGGTTAGGGTTAGGGTTAGGGGTTAGGGTTAGGGTTAGGGTTAGGGTTAGGGTTAGGGTTAGGGTTAGGGTTAGGGTTAGGGTTAGGGTTAGGGTTAGGGTTAGGGTTAGGGTTAGGGTTAGGGTTAGGGTTAGGGTTAGGGTTAGGGTTAGGGTTAGGGTTAGGGTTAGGGTTAGGGTTAGGGTTAGGGTTAGGGTTAGGGTTAGGGTTAGGGTTAGGGTTAGGGTTAGGGTTAGGGTTAGGGTTAGGGTTAGGGTTAGGGTTAGGGTTAGGGTTAGGGTTAGGGTTAGGGTTAGGGTTAGGGTTAGGGTTAGGGTTAGGGTTAGGGTTAGGGTTAGGGTTAGGGTTAGGGTTAGGGTTAGGGTTAGGGTTAGGGTTAGGGTTAGGGTTAGGGTTAGGGTTAGGGTTAGGGTTAGGGTTAGGGTTAGGGTTAGGGTTAGGGTTAGGGTTAGGGTTAGGGTTAGGGTTAGGGTTAGGGTTAGGGTTAGGGTTAGGGTTAGGGTTAGGGTTAGGGTTAGGGTTAGGGTTAGGGTTAGGGTTAGGGTTAGGGTTAGGGTTAGGGTTAGGGTTAGGGTTAGGGTTAGGGTTAGGGTTAGGGTTAGGGTTAGGGTTAGGGTTAGGGTTAGGGTTAGGGTTAGGGTTAGGGTTAGGGTTAGGGTTAGGGTTAGGGTTAGGGTTAGGGTTAGGGTTAGGGTTAGGGTTAGGGTTAGGGTTAGGGTTAGGGTTAGGGTTAGGGTTAGGGTTAGGGTTAGGGTTAGGGTTAGGGTTAGGGTTAGGGTTAGGGTTAGGGTTAGGGTTAGGGTTAGGGTTAGGGTTAGGGTTAGGGTTAGGGTTAGGGTTAGGGTTAGGGTTAGGGTTAGGGTTAGGGTTAGGGTTAGGGTTAGGGTTAGGGTTAGGGTTAGGGTTAGGGTTAGGGTTAGGGTTAGGGTTAGGGTTAGGGTTAGGGTTAGGGTTAGGGTTAGGGTTAGGGTTAGGGTTAGGG